>NW_024500572.1:8578450-8775039 GCF_017590055.1 Onychostruthus taczanowskii
CGGCGAACGGCGGAGGGAGGGCAGGGGAAAAGCTCGGTGCGGACCGGGGCCCCCCGCGGGCCCGGCGGCGGCCCCTCCTCCCGCCGCTCCGCGCGTCCCTCCCCGCGGGTTTGTGGCGCTGTGCCGGGGGAGGATGAACGGAGGATAAATGGTGCCCAAGGCGGACGGCGGCACCTTCCTCCTCCTCCTCCTCCTGGTGCTGAGCATCACCGAGCCGCTGCGGCCAGGTAGGCGCGGCGGCGGGGCCGGGTGCCCACCCGGGCGGCGGCAGGGTGAGCCCCGGGGTGGCGGGGGACAGCCCGGGTCGGGGGCCCGGAGCCGGCCCCGCCGGGAGGTTCGGGCTTTGCCGCCGCTTTGTGCGTTCGAACAGAGCCGGGACGCGGCCGAGCATCGGTCCCCTGTGCCGGCTGCCTGGATCCGAGAGAGCCTGGATTTACCCTGGGAGTCGGGGTAAAACGTTCGTGTCAGAGTGTGAAAGCTTGGCTAGAAAGCTACATGACCCTACGGGTAATGAGCGCAGAAAATGTGGTGACTAAGTTTACAGGTGCTTGTTGCTTACCTGCTTTTATGCTGTGGGCCTTGGTGCCTACACGGCCAGACAAAATGCTTGCTTTCGAAAGTGCCATTTAATCCTGCCAGGAAGAGAAAAAAAAAAAACCCTGCCGCACCTGGTTCGTCTTTCTGGTTCTGTTTGTGCTTCTTTTAGGGAAATAATTTAGCGTTGGAGTTTGTGTGCTAGCTGCTGGGCATGGTGCTTAAAATCTTAAGATGGTTAACTTAGGAGAAATGGTTGCTGTTTGCGGGTAGAAAGCTACAGTTTTTCTAGGTATATCGCTCAGCTGGAGTTTCTTTTTGGGTGTTGAACTCTCTTGGAGCTTGGCGAAGCCCTCGGGTATCATGGGCAGCTCTTGCCAAAGAGCATCGGTAGCCGAAGCGTGAGGCTGCCTGGGGTAGCTCTGCAGGTTTGGGAATTGCCCTCCCATCACACCACGAGACTGTTCCTGGGTGATACGTGCTCCTAGGAAATAGGAGAGTAAGAACCATGGTGTACTTTGAAAGCCCCTTGTTCTTTCTCTTGGAAATAACGTTTATGACCCAGACTAATAAAACATAACAGTATTAATGAACTGCGTCTAAGCAGTTCCCAGCAGAGCTGAAACACAATTGGGTCAGTGTAGGCAGAGTTATTGAAATAACTAACTTGGGTGTTGAAACGTCTCTGTGTCTGCGTTGTTTTGTTTTAGCTTGTTTTTTTGGCAGTGCAGTGTATGTACAGGACTTATGATATGCACTTAAGTAGCCAAAAAGCCCCCGTTGTGTTGGTAGCCTAGTATTATTACAGCTAGAGGCTTTTATGGCTGAGAAGGTACTATGTAAAACTGATTTCAAGCAGCTCCTTTTTGCTGGTACTAAGTGCTGTGGGCTGCTGGATTGCTGGGTGAAAATGTTCAGCTTATTCAGAGCTGTCTCTGTGCTTTTATAGGTGGGTAGACTTGACCCTGAGCTCTGCTGGGGTTGAGCATTGTAGCCTCCTAGAAATTAAAAAATGGCCTTTTCCATATTGTGTCACATTTGTCACTCCAGTTTGATATTGTACTTCTGTCAACAGCTGATGCTTGATGGATGAACACAAGTTTTTCACTTAGATTTACTTTGTTAAGATGAATGATGCTTTTCCACTGGTGCTGTACCTGTAATGTACCTGCTTTAGAGATTTGTGGGGCTGAAGCATCACTGGCAGAAGTGTCCTTGTGAGCAAACCTTTACTGATCTGCTCAGCTTCTACGCAACTGGCTTTGAAACTTGTAGTGTTAGAATTCCCCTCTGGCAGCTCCACAAGCATTCCATGAATTTTGCTCAAACCATATGTATTCCTGAACCCGAGGTGATGCATCTGGATGTAGTGTTGCAGCTGGAATTCCTTGCTGTGTGAGGAGTTTCTGAGTTCCATTTGGAGTAGACTCATCCATCCTGTTTACGTGGTGGCTCCGGTTGAGCTGTCCATGGTGGTGCCTCTCCCTCCTCCTCAGAGGAGAGCCCATCACTTCTGGGTGGCCTCACAGCTCTCTGCCGATGTCACCTGGCTTGTTTGGTTTGCTTCATTCAGTGTCTTGAATCTGCTGTCTCAAACAAATCATCCGTTTGATAGATTGGGAGCACATGGTTTCACCCTGAAACACGAGGTGCAAGTTGGGCAAACCTGGCTCATGCAAGTACAGAGGACACACAGAACCGAATGTACCACTTTAATCGGCGGTGGAGAAGTCTCCCTGGTCTGCTCTGGGGAGAGACAACAGAAGGAGAAGAGTACTTGGACTTAGAATTTATTTCCCAGGTGGTGTTTGCTTTGCTTTTTTCTTCTTTAAACCTGTGTGTTGTAGCAACTGTCTTTTTGGTTTAGGAAGGACGCCTGCAGCTTGCTTAGCTTAAATCTGTGCTTGGAGCTATCAGATGAGTGCTGCAGAGCCCTGGGAGGTTTTATGTGCTCAGAGATGAATGTGTAGTCCCTTCACAATTCAGTCCCGGCAGATCAGGCATCTCTTTGTATTTCCATGTTAATTTGACACTAGCTTTGTATCCATGTTCTTGCTGTGCTCTTCAGACAAATAAAACCTTCTTTTAAGCCTCCTCAACTGTAGTATCTTTTCATGCAATCTGAAAGTCAGTGATTTTACACGGGCCTATTTTTTTCTGCATTTAGTGTGAGATGGGCTTTACTAAATTAGGAAGAAATAAATTAAAATTTATTTCCTCAGTTTTTTTTCTCTCTTGGTTACATGAGTCTGTTTTGTGCTACTGCCATCACTATCAGCACAAGATTCTTTCAACATACCATGACATTGGCTCCAGCTGTGCAGACTTAGGTTCCTGAAGGCACTGTGGGCAGTTGGATTTTTCTGAGCCTGTGGACTTGTAATTTTGAGCCTTTGAGAATTGCCACTTAGATTTACTTTTTTTGTCTCAGTGTTTCCATCTTTCCAGTTCTTTTTTGGCCATATCCCTCTCGTTTTGACTAGTTGCCTGCTTTATAGTGCATTTTTGAAAGCATTCTTTTTTTTTTTTTTTTTTGTTTCAAAGTAGGGCATTTCTCTTTGAGTTGTGTTACTCACTGTTTTTGGAATCTGCAAATGTGAATTGAAGCTGAATGTATCAAACTCTTCTAACTATATGGGTGAAGAGTGAAAGACTGACTTATTTCCTTTAAAAACTTGCTGATTTTACTCTATCTGTTGCTTTTTGGGGATATTTACCACAGTAGGGTTTAATTTAATAAAATCTTTTCCAGGATAACTCAAACCCATCTGCTTCAGGTTATCTGACTAGCTGGCTGAGAGGGCTGATGTCTTTGTGTGAGGAAATGTTTCAGTGGTGTGTTAACTGAGTTGCAGTAAGCTGTTCTGGTGCTAGCTTAGATTTTGCCCGAGTTTCTGAACCAGAGCATTTCTGTGGGTTGTTGGAAGAGCATCAGGGATTCAAGTTCTTATAAATTCAGTCTTTCACAGTTTGAGAATATTTAAGAAGTTTCTTTTTCTGTTAACACCCCAGTGCATCCCACTGAGAAGCAGAGGTTTTGGTGTCTTTTTGTGGCATTGGGAGCTTAAGCAGTCTGCAGTGACCACGCTGACATGTTTCAGAATACTATTTAGAGGATTAATTAAGATCATCATCACTAAAGACAATAACATGTTTTCATATTTCTCTAACAAGATACTGCTGCTTGCTAATGGAATACACTTAAACATGGTCAGGCTTTATATTGGATTTTGTAATAGTGGTTTAGTACAGAGCCTTGTGAATGTAGGTCATCGGGCTTTCTTATTAGAGCATTTGCCAGGCAGCTAAAAGCCAATTGAGTTCTTGTTCTTGCAGCGTTTTTTCTCCACTTCAAAGCCAGCTAGAGGAAGTAATTTTATTACCCAAGTTCTGTTTCAAAAAAATATTGCACAACGTACTTAATCTGCAATGCTTAGAAAGACTTGCCAGTGCAAGTGGTCTGGTTAAAGCCCCACATCCAGCTCCCAGCTGGAACTTCCCATACACCTGGGATCTTGCTGGCAGCTGTGGTTGTGCTCTTACAGGTGAGGTGTTGGTGTTTTGACATGATGCACCTGGCACGTGTGTTCAAATTGCTAACCCTTCCTTGTCTTTTAGTCAAGAGGTGTTGGTCTTGCGTGCAAGGCAGAACTCAACAGAGTAGAGGTCTAAGCAAACCCACGATCAGCACAGTTTCAAGGTGATCCACTGGTGTGCTGTGACTGGATGGGTCTGGTTTTGTCCAGTTGAAGTGTATTGATTAATTCAAATGGAGACCCAAATGCACCAGTCATAAAATTTGCTCTGGCCAGTGTTCCTCTGCTCTGGAGAGAGACTTTGTTGGTAGGCAAACATGAACCCTTATTTTGCTCTTTGTTCACTGTCTCCACCTCGGTGAGAGCTGTGGTGAGTGATATTTATTCAGGTTCATGTCATTGCTAGCTGCAGTTCCTGTCTGTGTATTTAGGTGAATTCCCAAGAGGAAGGTTCTAGGAGTGAGGGGTAGAAGGGTTTTTATCACACCTCCTCAGTTAATTTTGCTGAAAGTAGGGCTTGGCCTGTCTTCCAGTCTGGTGTATCTCCCTCTCATCCCTTTGCTTCTTTATCTACTGGTTTTAAGTTTTATTTTTCTTCCTGCTGTTACCTGTTATTGAGTTTTTGTCCTGTTGTTCCTTGCTCTGCTGTTTGTTGTTTTTACAGCTGCAGAGCAAGGCTGATGGATGCAAAAAAGGCTTTTTTTTGTGGCTGATCTCAGTGTAGCAGAGAGACAAAGCAGAAGGTATCAGACCTTATTAGCAGGTCTGATACTTTAAGACTGGTAATTCCTGATGTTAATTATAAAGCAAAATTTTGAGGTGCAAGTGGATTTGCTGCTAGCTGTGGCTACAAAGTAAAGGAGAAAAAAGGAGTCAGTAGGCAGGGCTGTTTGCATTGCCTTGGCTCTGAGAAGTAATAAACCAGAGGGGCACCTTGGGGGTTTGCAAGCACATGACTGGTGTGTCCCCACGGTAGGTCTGGGGGCAGGGGAAGGTTGTTCCAGAACAGCAGAAGTGATGGAGGATAAAGCAGTCGCAGGCTCCCTCTGCAGCAGGAGGAGGCAGCTGTGCTTCTTTCTTGGTATGTGAGGGGAAAGGCACAGCTAGACTGAAGAATTTTAGATACCAGGTATGAAAGATGTAAAATCCCCTGGTGAATGTCAGAAAACCAGTCAAGACTTCAATGAATCATTCTGTCCCCTGGCATTACCTTTGTTAGGGCTGGTGTTGATGTTGAATTGCAATGTAAGAGTAGCAGCTACCTCTGTGGTCCATCTTTGAGTAATGCCTGGGTCTCTGGGTTTTTACGTGGTGATTTCTTGCAACTTTACTAAGTTCTTGTTTGATGCTGTGAGGTGCATATGAATAACTTCTTTTGTGATTAAGCAGAACTTCTCATTGTGCAGTGCAGAGCTGTGTACCCTGAGTGGAGCTTCTGATACCTGAAAGTTCTGTCTGGAGCAGAACCTAGAAGGAACTGAGTGGAATCACAGCTCCTGCCCTTCGGGGCATAGTGTGTGTGCTCAGGGTTGTTCTCTGTTTTGAAGTGGACATGTGCATTGGGTTCTTGCAGTGGCAGCCTGGACAAGGAAGAGCTTAGATAAAAATGGAACAGAGGACAGCTAATGGCAGCCTCCAGGAGAAGCTCTGCAGATCTTTGCCTGTGTGATCTGAAGGGTTAACCTGTGATGGGAAGAGCCTTGCTAATCTTATTCTGTGTAGGCTGAGAGAAAGTTATGGCTAGGAGGAGTATAAGAGATGGGGTCATCTGTCTTCTGTCCCAAAAGAAAATCTGGCAAACCCAGGCAACTCCTGAAGGTGTCTGTTCTGTTATAGCTTATTATTTGTATAAATGCAGTCTAATGCACAAGTCCCTCATAAGCTGCAGCTTTAAAGAACAGATTCACAGTTTTCCAGGACAGTTCAGGTGCCAGGTTTTCTACAGCACTAAGTGTGGTGGGTGCCTGCCAGTGCCCAATCCTTCCTGGCTTTCCACTCTCTGGAAGGGTTTCTGTTTTGTGCTGGATCCTTGCATGGCAGGCTCACATGTCTGCACTGCAGTTCACAGGTGCTTTTGTGGAGGATCCCGAGTCCAGGAGGAAACCTGGATTGGGTGGTGAAGTTGTTGATTTGCTGCAGCAGGACTCGAGCAATTTAGTTGCTTAAAAACATGAGTTTGGGATTAACCTTTAATCCATATTCCCCGAACTGTGAAATCCTTTGGCATCTTTGGTTTCCTGTGAAACTTTAAATTTTTCCTTGTTTTAAAGGGTCAGCCTGCTAATTCTGGGTTTCATGAACAGTGTTTTAATGGTATTTGCTAAATGGATCTTCTGAGAAAGTAATTAGTAGTGTTTTCCTGCCATTCAGAGAATTTAGCAATACGGTGTTAAGTGTAATGGCAATTGATAGTTACTTCATTATCTGTAGCTAAACTAAATACCATTCAACTTCCTACTTCATTAAAATTGGTTGGTCTAACATTATATTTAGTTTCTGTTCTGTTTATTGAATATTGTGCTTGAGAATTATCAGCCAGCTCAGGGGGTGGAAATGTAGAAGTAGCTCTTGGTGGCTGCTCTTGGGATATTCCCTGCTCTTTTGTCCTTTAAGTGATTTTTCTTTATCATGTTTTCATTTGTGTAACTCTTTTTTTTTTCTTGTGTTGTCTTCTCTTTCATAGACTGCTTCTGTTGTGCTTCCTCATACCTTTCCCACTATATGACAGGTTACTTGGGGTGCCCAGTGGAATTATTTGAAAGTCAAAGCTAATAGAAAAATGGGATTAAGTGCCATTTCTAGAATGATGCTGAGTGTTCTGAGGTGGCTGCAAAACTGCATTGGTGTTGTCCCTTAGCATTTCTGTGTTTGGTCTGTGTTAATATTTCTTTAGCAATGTAAATAAAACGATTTATTCTGACTTAAAAGTAACTTATCTTTTATACACTTTAGAAGAAAACAAATAACCCTGCTTCTAACACCTGCTGGGTTTGAGTTTGTGCACAAAGTAGTGTTTTGCCTTGTATATGTTAAACCTCTAAAACTTATTGCAGCTTGTTTTAATCCAGGGATGGTTAAAACTGCATTTGTGTTTTCTCTCAGTTGGATTTGTGGAAATTTGATAGACTTAAATTACTCTTCACTGGTTAAAATCAGTGACATACGAGTGTTCTATTAATGAGATGTGGGAAAATCTGCATGAAATGTTGGGAATCTTGCAGGAGGGAGATCAGAGCCTTAAGTAGGAGCATCATCCACGTCAACTCTGGCAGTAAGCAGGTTGGAGTAAATGATTCAAGAATGCTGTAGTGCCCATCTTTGTCTTTCTGAGCAGTAATGGAATTGAATGTAGTTTTTCTATTGAGGTGGCAGCTAAAAAATGGCAAAGATCAAATTTTGTGGCATAGTACCTGACACATGGGCATAATAGATGTTGAAGAGTCCTGGCAGTACTTGAGTTGTTAGAAGATGGGGGGGATGAGAAAACTATTCTGAGAGAATTCTGTGATTTTTTACAACTGGGTTGGATCTGTATTTGCTGACTTCTGGTGGAACTGTTAAACTCAGGAGTTCCATACGTGGAATTTCTCCTCAGGTGTTTGCTGGGGAAGAGGGAGGCACAGGATCTCATCCAGTGTGGACAGACAGAGCTGTGGCTGACATTGGCCACATTCCTGCCCTGTTGGGCTTCAGTGGAGCAGGGAAATGCTGTTCAAAGCATGAGCCATTTGTTCCAGTACAAACACAGCCACTGCAGCAGCTCCTGTGCAAGGATAAAACTGGGTTTCTGTATTTGAGGTCATAATATTTCTGTGTATTGAATTTTTGCTCTTAAGTGTTCTAGGTGCTTGCTCATCGAGTCTTGTACAAGATGTGGACAAAAGTGAAACAGGAGCAAAAGCTTTTTTTAGTGTGACCTGCATTTGAATAGTGCTCAGGCACAGCTTTCCCGTCTCCCTGAATTGTTAGAGTCTTGTTTAAGACCTTTAACTTTCTTAGGGCCCTGTAGAGAACTCCTTCCATGATAATTTGGTTTTAAAATTAAAAAAAATTATGTTAGTTTTTGGAGAGTGGTGTAATTAAAAAATACTTGATTTCATTGGTAGAACTTTGTCACCTATTTGCTTTAAAGACTACTGCAATTCCTCATGTTTTACTTAAGCAAAGTTTTTAAAGTACATGCTTAGCTTTAAATTGTACATTTCATTTGATTTGTTAGGATTGCTTATGTGCTGAAAGTTTAAGGAATATGCTTAAATACTGCTGAATCTTGTACTAAAAAAAAGAAAAGATGAGATAGGAACTTTTTTTGTTTTCCTGTGAAGAAGGAACATGTGTTGTCTTGCTGAAAGTAAATGGGCTTGCTAAGTAATACTGCTGAAATCTGGCAATTCCTACTTTCAATTTAAATGGTGGCTACAAATTAGCCTTGATTGCTCTGACAGTTCTTGAATTGCTGTTATCTTGTTTCATCTGGGTACTCTTCTTGTTGAAACGTGATCTAAAGAAAATACTGATTCAGTTCATGTAAGATTTTGGATATGAATTTTTCCTCTGAGGAAAATGAATTTCTGTGGAGTATTTGCTGGCTTTTAGGTTTGTGGTGTTTATTTTTTTTTTTAATTTTTTTTTTTTTAAATTTTTTTTTGTGGGCTTGGGGTTTGTGTTGGTTTTGTTTAGGGATGTTTTGTTTGTTTGTACACCTATAGTTTATTTGGTCAAAGGGAATACAGCCGCTTCATCTGCTGGTTCTTAGTAAAATTGTTTTGTATGTGAACAAAAACTGATCCAAACTGACTTGGTGGGATGTATTAATCTTGAGAATACAGGAAGAGGAGAGGAACCATCTCACATGCCTGGATTTTTTTGGGCTTAGTTCTGGGTGGGCAGCTACCAGGTAATAACTTTAGATATAGAAGTACTCTGAGCTGTGGAACCCAGGCAGGTGAAGGATTTGTGGTGTGGGTGGGATAATCCATCTGCCCTGACCTGGTGTATGGATTGTAGGGAGAAAGCACTGGTGTTGATGGTGCCCTTTTCTGGACACAATTGATGACTTGCTGGGTGTATCACTGCTGATGTTCTTCTTAATGGACTTTTTCTTTGTTGCTTAATTTCTTGGGTGAATTAGCATGTTGTGTGTGTGGCTGTATTCAAATTGTGTGTGAGGAATACTGCTGTTTACTTAGCACTATTTCCTGTGAGCGTGTTTCATAAGCAGTTGGGCTTAATGCAACCTGGACTCCAGTGGGCTTGTCTCTGTCCCTGTACCTCCCCTGCTGTAGTACCCTTGCTAGACACTAATTTAATAAGGCCATATCTTGCCTGTGTCCCTCTGCCTATCAGAAAAGCTGGGAGTCCTGCAGGGTCTCTTGCAAAGGTTCAGTTACCCCAGCTCGCCACTTCCTCTGCTGCCAGCTGGGAAACCACCCCCCTGGTGACAGTGTGACACCCAGGTGTGCTGGCAGGCTGGCACCTGCTGAACAGTGCAAGCCATGGGCGGGTTTCCTGCCCTCTGAACCTCAAGAAGGTCATAATTTCCTTCCCTTGTGCAAGCTTTTGAAAGACATGCTCTGTCTTTTCCAGGTCTTGACTTCTCTCAAGCTTGCTTGAAATTGTCTCGTGAATTTGTGAGGTGTGATTGGCACTTTCACTGATCAGCTTTCTTTAGGGAAGGGGTTAAAAATTTGGTGCTGCCCAGGTGTAAGTCGCTTGTCAGCGTTGTACTAAAACACTGAAAGCCTGCCTAAGGCTGTACAAAACACTCGAGGTCCTGAACAAGGTTGTTAGTGTGGAGAGACAGTAGGCTTTAATTTGGAGCCATATTAGAGGCTTCTGAGTACCAATGGCTTTGGTTTTGTTTGTGCTGACTGCTCTTTGTGCCTGTGCTGTATTTTGCTTTCCCCTTCTGCCTTTTTACTTATTATCATAATATAACAGTTTCTTGGGGGGGAGGAGAAGCGCAAGACCGTTGCTTAGCCTGGTATTCTCACTATGAAAATAAACTGGTTTTCAGTCTGGAATGCTGCACTGCCTAATTCACAGTATTCTTTCAGCTTAGTTCAAATAGCAAGTTCTGTTTTCTCTTTGGTTTTAGCAATGCTGGACAATTGGGAAACATTTTTTCTGTTTCAGTCTTAGGAAGAAGTGCCCACTTTCATGAAGCTCAAAGTCTGTATTTTCTATGTCTTAAAAAATTATAGCCAGGATTCCCATTCAAGAAGCTCTAATGTTGTTGCTTTGGCTGAATGCTGTGTCTGTTCCCTGCCTTTGCTTTTCCTTTGCTTTTTTAAATTTTTTTTTTTTTTTTTTGGTAGTTATTTTGATTTCTCTTTCTCTTTTCCTTCCTTCCTGGCCTTGAGTTTGCCCTCCAGACAAAGAGCAGACAGTGAATTGCAGTGAATGACACTTGTGAGCAAGGAAAAACTGGGTCAGTTCCAAGCTCGTGCAGGGTGTAGGTATAATAAATATAGAATCATAGGACCATTTCAGTTGGAAAAGACCTTTGAGACTATCCAGGACAACCATTAACCCAGCACTGCCAAGTCCACTAGCAAAACATGTCCCAAAGTGCCACATCAACACCTCTTTTACATACCTCTAGGGATCCTGACTCCATTTCTCTGGGCAGCCTGTTCCAATGCTTGGCAACCCTTTTGGTGAATAAATTTTTCCTAATGTCCAATCTAAACCTCCTCTGATGCAATTTAAGGAAAATTTCTCTTGTCCTGCTGCTTGTTACTTGGGAGAAGAGGCTGTCACCTTGCTGTCACCTGCTTCCAGGTGGTTGTAGAGGGTGGTGAGGTCTCCCCTGGGCCCCACTGTCTGAAGGTTTTTTCCTGAGTGAGGAGTTCACCATCTGAACCATGAGCTTTATCCACGAGAATGCTGCAGCAAGTGGTGTCAAAGATTTACCAAAGTGCCAGGTAAATGACATCCACAGCCTTTCCCTGGACCACTAAGTTGCAGCAAGTGGTGTCAAAGATTTACTAAAGTCTGCCAGGTAAATGACATCCACAGCCTTTCCCTGGACCACTAAGTGGGTCACCTTGTCCTAGGAGGAGATCAGGTTAGTTCAGGCAGGACTTGCCTTTCACAAACCCACGCTGGCTGGGCCCGATCACCTGCCTGTCCTGTGTGTGCCATTCATGGAGGATGATCTGCTCCACAGCCTTCCCTGGCACTGAGGTCAGACTGACCAGCCTGAAATTCCCCACATCCACCTTGTGGCCCTTCTTCTAGCAGCTGGCTGTCATTCTTGCTGATTTCTGGTCAGCTGGGACCAGCTGAGCTGGCCAGGAGTGCTGGTAAATGATAGAAAGTGGCTCAGTGAGCGCTTCCACCAGCTCCCTCGGGACCCTTGGGTGGATCCTGTCTGGTCCCATAGACCTGTGTGTGTCTGAGTGGCCATGGCAGGTCACTGAACATCTCCCCTTGGATTATGGGGACTTCGTTCTGCTCCCTGTCCCTGCCTTCCAGCTCTGGGGTGTGGGTACCTGGAGAGCAAATACGAGGGGAAGGAGACTGCTACCATTCCTTACTCTGCTGTAAAATCTTTTGATGGATGTTGAGGTATCTAGCAT
Source organism: Onychostruthus taczanowskii (assembly GCF_017590055.1). Taxonomy (NCBI): domain Eukaryota; kingdom Metazoa; phylum Chordata; class Aves; order Passeriformes; family Passeridae; genus Onychostruthus; species Onychostruthus taczanowskii. Next base: position 8,590,104 of record NW_024500572.1, read on the forward strand.
AACTTACTATGACAGAACACTGAGTAATACTGAATGTTGATGAGTGTTACTCATTAAGGATTTACAGTTTTCAGCTGGAATGCTGTCACCATTTTAATTACTTCATGAAACAGCATGCTGAGATTATAAAGAAAATGCCAGTGCCTCTAACATGTATTACTTATTTATTTTTGGAACTGATGCATTCCTATTAGATGGGATTAGAACTTCAGAATCTCCAATTTTCAGGAACTGGAATTAGATTTGAGAATAAGTGTGGGCTGTGTTTTGGCTATGATCATATCACATGGCCTTTTTTGCCCCCCCAGGCTCTGTGCTGTTAGGTGCTGTTGTGCTTTCATACTCTCCTGCACACACTCAGGCCATGGTGAACCAAAGCTACATGCTCTAAGGGCATGTTTTCAGTATCATGGGTGAATCACCAAGCATTTTATCTTCTGTGGAATGGACATGAAAATGCAATGCTGTTTTTCCCTAGCTTTTATTTCTTCTGAAGGTTTTAAATTTTAATTATTCTATAAGCTTTTAATCTGAAGAACAGTAAATAGAACCAGTTTTATTTGGAAACTAATAAATTGTCTGTGAAATGGGTAACTGATGGTGACACACGAGCTTCACAAATAGTTTTCTTCTCTGGAAAAGATCATTGTTATAGTCTGCTTTCCTCCTACTGTGACTTTGTTATAAAGTACTGTATTTATTTATTCTGTTACACTGAATGCAGCAGTGGGTGGTATAATGATAAACTCCCAAAATACCTAATGGACGTCAGATTCACCGAGAGACACAAAAACCTGCTGGGAAATGAAAGGTTAGTGGAAACTTCTCTGAGCCCTGGAGCTGAGGGAAACACCATTTACGTATGGATTCTCTTCCTGAGAGCAGAGCCCTTGGATGGGATTGGGGGTGCCTCAAAGACAGGTTGAAAACAAGGAAACCTGTTTGAGGCTGAGTCAGAACATCCTCAGGTGCAGTTTGCAGTGAGCTGCCAGAGGTGGGGCAGGACGGCCTTGCTCCTCACAGAATGGCAGATTTTCAGGAATTTTGTGAGAGATACACCCTACCTGCTGCAGTGAACTTCACCTCTGGACTTGGGAGACATCCAAGCTAGGGAAACTGCTTTTTAAGTACAGATGATTACCTTAAGGACAGTTTTTTCAGATATCTGCTGAGGACTATATTATGATAACCATCATTATATTGTTGTGTTGGAAATATTAAGGGTGTTGTAAAGTTTGTTACTGCAGTAAATACCAGTCTAGAGCAATATTGATTGTGTTATGCTTCCTCTTGAGCATCAATATTAGATGTAGAGCTGTGTGTGTTTGTTTGATGGTGGTGGGTGTGGTGTTCCTTCTGCTGTTTTGTTTCTGGTGCGTGTTTGCAGGCATTTGGTAAGCAGTGGTGTTCAGCAGAATCTCCAGGAATGAAGGACTTAGGGAGTTGGGCTTTTTGCTGGTAGGGACTGGGATCTGATCATACTCATGCAGTGTAGCATGGCTCAGGTTATATAGAAATGGTGATTTAAGAAAAAAATAATTTTCAGTTTTAGTAAACTTGTTCCTAAATGTGTTAAAATATGAAAGGATAGTGCAACATGTAGGTACAGGTCTTAAGTATGTAGGTTGAGTATTACAAAACATAAGAAAGACCTGTTGGACAAGTTAAAATCTGAATAAGAAGAGTTACTGCTCTAAGCACTTGTAGTTAGAGTTTTTGGTAATGCTTAATCAGCTTTTGATGACTGTAATTGCCTCTTGAAATCTGAACAGAATATTCCCTTGCAGGTTGGTTCATCTGGTCTGGGACAATGAGTGACTTACACTGAGAAAGGAGGAAGTATTTTTGTCCTTTGTTTTCCTTTGGTCTGTAAATAAAAATGATGCCAGAGGATCTACCATGTCCAACCTTAAGAAATGTGATCAAAATAAGCAAAGTAAGTTTGATGTACACACAAACCTGCCATTGTTCATTAAAAGCCTATGTATAAACCCAAACCATGTACTTCAAGCTTATCTCTTCCAGTATGTGAATTTGAGAGTAATAGCTTATAGCTGAAATAACATTAAATGCTGGGTGTACATTTAAACAAATCTCAATTTCCATACAAATGAAGTTCAGCAGACAAGAACAATTAGTATAGCAAATAAAAAATGACATTTCTTTGTGTTAAAAACTGAAATAGATTGAAATCTATACTTGCTGTGTAAACACTAACACCTGGTGCATCTGTAGTCTTAGCTACTAAAAAACTACCTTAATGTATGAGGCTTTACTAACTGGTGATTTCTTTAATAAAGAAAAGTTAGCAATTGCAGCCAGAAGAACCCAAACTTTCATAATCAGTGATTGTAGTCACTAAGTTTAATTTCTGTATCAAAGCACTTTGATGAATTGAGAGTCATATTTTGGAGGTTTTAGTTTCAGCCTCTGGTTCCTCATCTGTACCTCTGAATTTGTGAATTGCTGTGATACCAAGGTTTTTGTACTGCTGGAGGGTTCATATTTTAGGGCTAGGAATATAGGTAAGGGGAATGATCTGTTTGTCAGGGATATGTTTCTACTTTAGCATCTATTGCTCCTTTTTGCACAGGTTTCTGTAGTGTTAAATCTTTGGTGTCTTGAAAATATAAGGTTGAAATTTAGATTTTGAGAACTTTGATGTGTTCACCCAATGCTTTTCAGTAGATGTTCATTACTACATGTGCCTGAGATAGGGCCTTGTCATTTTTATTGGATGTAACATTTCTACCAGCTGAATTTCTTCTGTATCTCTGTCTTCAATTGCAGCAGGATAGATAATCCTGCTAAAACAGTATCAAAGTTTTCTCATTTACCCAGCAGCTTATCTTTGCAGGAAATGTTTACAGCTGCTGGCTTTTGCTCCTTGCCACGAGCTGTTTCCACCCCTGCTCCTTGTGTCACCCCAATGGTGTGTGACCTGGGAACCCTGGTCCTCACTCCAGGCTTTCCTGCTGCTGTGGAGGTGAAGGTCCCACCTGTGTAAATGTTTGCTGTTAGAACAAATATTTAAAACAACAGACACATTAGTAGATGTTCTGTCTTTGGGGCAGACAACTATTATGATGCCCCAATTCCACATTAATGGTTACTGGATTTGTACAGCCATATTTCTGCTGAATTAGCTGGAGCATGCAGTCTTTGTGGTTGCAAGGGGACAGACCAGAGCTGATCTGACTTAATGTGGACAGACAGTAGCTAATTTGATCTAAAGCTTGCTGTTTCAAAGCCAACTGATCACATTCATTTAGGAAACTGAACCAGCAAGGTGAACTTGTTTAGAATCAACATTTTGTGTCATGTGTCTGTTACAGCCTTGGTTTGGTATTGGAAGCTCTAAAATGAGATGTACTGCATTGAAAATAGTTTCACATACTGGACATGGATCCTCCCTGCCTTTCTTTAAAATAAAACAATTGTTTTGAGTAACCATTTATCCCTTGTGTCTTGCATAAAAAGGGGGAAGATTAATAACAAAATAATTGCAGTTTAGATGTGGGCAGGAGGTGTCTTAGTCCAAATTAACCTCAAAAGTCTTTAAAAATGATGCAGAAAATACAGGTTTCAGGAAGTGTAATAATCAGGGCAGCTCAATGATCAGTGTGCATCTGCTCAGGAAGGATGCACTGCAGCTTCTCAGTGCTTGGGCTCCAGGAGGAAAATGTTCTCAATTACACAGAGGGAGTACATGAGGTTGTTAAACCTGAAATGGCTTCCTGGATCATTCTATAGTGGCCAAGGTCTGTTTGTTTTGTGAAACACATGAAGCTGGCTGGAAATTAGAGGGAGCATGTGTGTTTGTGTTTTATTCATCTATCGTGAAGTGCTTCCTGTGGATAATGCTTCTTGTAAATGGGTTTTTTTTGAGTACTTAGCAGAAAATCAGGAAATTATCCTGCTGTAAAGAAAATTCAAAAAGCTAGTTGACCCCTGTGTTGAAATGCACAATGAATTCTGTGAAACACCTAGCATTCAACATGCAGTGGGCAAAATCTTCAGAACAAAAGCTCTCTGTGGGCATATAAGCAACCACCTTGAAAGATTAGGTTTTTCCTGTATGAAACCTCAGTTTTTCTGTTAGTCAAAAATCTTGTTGGTATTGCTGTTGGCTAGCTTAGAAAAATATGTGACACCTAAAGCAGAGGAAGGCCTCTTGTTTGTGTGGCAGTGTTTAAATTGATTTATAATCTTGTCATTTTTGGTTTGATGAAGTAAATTTCCAACTGTTTTATAAGTTTTCTTTTAAATTTCAAATTACAAGTCCATAACTAGCCTTGGTAAGACTTCTTTCAGATGAATGACTTGTGGACGGGTTACATTATCTCATAATATGTCCAAGCAAGTTGGTATTGGGGATTTTTTGGCCTTCACTTGACAGTAAGTTTTATCTTGGGTTATATATTTAGCTTGTAGAATTGATGGTCTGAATCTGATTTCAGTTTTTCTGCTTTTAATATCTTGTTTTCTGTATCCAGTTTATAGCAGAGAAACAGGTGAAGTGTTACCAGAGAACACCCTGTTGTTACTTAGTATTTCTGGCAGACATTTGTTCAGGTGCAGGTGTGCTGGTGAACGAGCAGGTTGCTTGGGGTCTAGGGAATAAACACAGTGTCATCCTGAAAGCATAGAGCCAGCAGGCTTCCTGCAGGTTCATCTTGTCTGTAGCAAACTCTTGAATTGTTCTGTACTTTGTTGTAACTGTGGCATGAGGATGCATTGGTTGGTAAGATTGTTGAGGGTTAATGTTGTAGAAGTGCTCTGAGACAGTGAAATGAAGAGACTGTCATGACACCTCACTGCTTCAAGTGTTTTCACATTCTCACACTGCCTGAACTTTGTGATGTTTTGTAAGTTTATACTCTGTATAGTGCAAAAACTACAATTGCTGCTATTTTCAGTGTTTTAGTTGTCTCCTTTCTTCCCAGCAAATGCCAGATAAATTTAATTGCTCTGCAAGACGATTTCAGTGTACTAAATTTCATCTTGTAGCATAGCAAAGACTGCATCTGATGCTGAAAAGAAAAAGAAGCCTTTTATGTTAGAATTGCACATGTGAATCATTATACTGCTGATGTCACTCATCACATCATACATGAATGCTGGGGGAGGTTGCATTTCCACATTTTCACTTCGAGGCAATTGTTGATGCCCTTGGCTTAATGTTGTCTTGTGCTTCTGCTCCAACAGCTGCTTGCTCTTAGCTGAACTTGTGCCATTACATATTTACCAGTGATTTTGAAAATATGAAATGTTTCTGCATTTAACAGCTGGTAGAAAGTATGGTTTTAGTGCTGTGTGGAAGTGACAGTTTAAGGTACATTCCTCATCCTTTCTTGCTCTGAGTTACCATCAACAGCTGTGAACTGTGAGGGATATCTGGCTTTAAGGACAGAAATGTACTGATATTTTTGAAATCTTTGCTATTCTTCAAAAGAACTGAAAATATATGGGTGAAGAAGCAGTTTTTATTTACCACACTCCTGGAAAGTACAAAGTCTGACCATGTTTTAAGTGATTACTTGCATTCCAGGAAAGATGGATGGTCCCATAATGTTGTACTATTCAGTACTGCTCATACATCTTCCTGACTCTTGTCCTGCTGCTGGCAGTGTGACTTGCCTTTTCTGTGGTGGAGATGGGCTTGAGATGTTTTCATTTATCTGCTGTTTTAACTTAAAAATAGGCTACTGACATGAAATGTTTCACAAGGTTCTGGAGACCAGCACATACCCTGTGCATCCTTGCCCCTCCCAAATATCTCCACTCCTGGGCTAAGTGTCTTACAGCTTTTATATAGACTTCCATCTATTTTTATGTCTGTGTCTTACTACTGAAGGCTATGGGTTGGGATGGCTTAGGATGGCTTATTGACAGAGATTTTAATTTCACAGTATTTCTTTGTGTCACATTTGCCCCCTCTGCAGCAGAATTGCATAGCAGTTCATGTTCCTTGGTCTGAAATAATTAGTGCATCTGACAGCATGATCTCCATTGGGAACAATGGTACAGCTGGTCTGAAAGGTGTTTTACTAGAAAGGTTTTGTACTCTTCCATGTATCCACATTCTTCAGAGAGGAGTGTCTCTAACACAGGAAGTAATGACATTACAGCATGTAGCTGGCATTTTTTTAATGCCCATAATGCTGAGATGGAGTCATCCTTTTATCTGAACCAGTCATATGTAATTGTACATAAAATAGTAATAGCATGTATGAAATTGCAGACACACAGAAGTATTCTTGACTGTTTTGCCCTTGTGCAGGTTGGCATTCCTGGTGGGTGCTGCCTGTGAAGCCAGAAGGCTGCAGAATAACTTTGTTCACAGGGTGTATGTGTGTGAATTCCATTGAAAATAAGCAGTCAAAGAAAAAATCAAGTTTATTTTAAAGTACTGAATTCTGCCAGAACTATGGGTGGATGCAGTGCAAACCTGAAGCTGGGCTGCGAATATTCTTTGATGTGTTAAAAGATCTGCCACAGTCCCTGGTGTAAATTCTGTACTTGAAGCCGTAGTAGCAAGACTTTCTAAGGAACCTCCCACTGTGTCCTGACCTTGTGCAAAAGTGGCCAAAGAAGCTGCAATCATTTACCAAATGGTGCTTTCTGTGGACTTGAAATCTGAGTGCTTTCAGTTTCACCTTGAGGTTTTGGATTTGTTTGATTTGGTGGTTTGTGTGTTGTTGGGCTTTTCCCTCTAAGTTAGAAGGAGATTTAATTAACTCACAGATATTAGATTTTAAATTATTTAGCTTAAAGATAGATTTTAAATTTTCTCTCTTGCTATATTGGGTAAGTGAAACTTTTCCTTGATTTTTTTACATCCTGCAACTGTTTTATTCCTCTTTCCCTCTTCGGGCTAAATAAATTATTTCTTTCTTTCTTTTTTTTTTTTCTTTTTTTTTTTTTTTTTTTTTTTTTTTTTTTTTTTTTTTTTGGGGGAAGTCATTATGACTGGTAATTAATTTTTTTTTCCCATTTCCCCTGTGCTCATTCTCTGTTAGCTGTTTGGGCTGCGTGAAGCTCTAAATGGGTGAGAACACTGTCAGGTCTGTTGTTGCCCTCAGCAGTCTGGCAGGTCCGTGTGAGTTCTTAGCATCTTGTGACCTGAATGTTTGCTCTGAGTAGGTGGTTGCTAAGAGGATGTGCCTGCTTTTATTTTTCTAGAAGAGCAGGTCTGTGCTTTACAGAGGAACCAGTAGTAGGACTGGATTTTAGTCTAACATCAAATTAGAAGGCTGTTATCAATATGTTATACCAATTACCAGGTGTATGTGTACAGCTTTTATTGAGAGTGCCTGGTGACTGGGTTTATTATGCCCAGTCGTGTTGTTTGAACACTTAAATGTGACCTCTGTCTTGATTTAGCTGAGGCATGTGTTTCAAGAAGTAATAACTGCAATTACAGTCTGCTCTTATATTGTAAACTGTGGATGAGAGAATGCATACCTGTATTTTAAATTCTCTTTTAGTGGTTTCCTTCTGCAAGATATTTGCCTACTGGATCCATTCAAAATCAGTATGTTTTACATATAAACATTTTTTTTTAATGTTTAAAAAGGTGCTCATTCTCTAGACATAAATTACCTGGGATTAGTGCAGCTCACTGAGAGGAAAATGTGCTAAATTGCTCAAAAACAGTGGTTGGAAAATTGACAACCACTGTCTAGAAGAAAGATGGACAGTGATGGTTAGGTGCAAAAGTGAGCCTGTGGATGGTGTTGGCACTGGCAGACTGGCTGTGAACAAGCTTAGGATTGTTCACTTTTGTAGACAGACCTTTTTATTCCCTGCAAAATGTTTTGAGGGACATAAAATGAAGCTGAGTTATTAGGTTCTGGCATTTGATAGATGGAATTGAAAAAAAAAGGTTTTAAAAAAGTTGTACTTTTTATAATGCTAATTAGGTGTGACAGTGTAGTGATGGCAAGTAGGCAGTGAACTCAGACAAGCAGGAGCAACATGTTTGCAGATAGTGACAGTTTCTAGTAAAGGATATGTTCACATGGAGAAATTCTACAAAAGAGCTGAAGCTAGAAAGTGAAAGCAGGTTCATGGATATAGATATTGTGTTGCAAATAGTTCTGTGAAAAGTCTCTAAATCAGATTGGGCATTTGTGCAAGTCTAGTGGGTTCTGGCATACGCAGTGATTGGAATGGAAATAGGATTCTGAGGCTGTTGCATTACCTATCGAAGCATGTTTGTGTTGAACTTCAGCTCTGGGAAAATTGAACGAGCACTCCTCAGTGCCCCACAAGAAGCAAATGGGTAATGCTGTCGTGATAGCTGCTCACAGCTATCTTTATCAGGAAGGTTTTACCAGGGATGTCTTGAGAGAATTCATTTCCCATACCCTCCTGTCTGTTAAAACCACACACATGCAGTTTAGGACATGAAGTGATCTGAACTGAAGGAGTTTTTAACAGACTGAGTTAACCGGAGATTTTGTCCGTTACGCTTCAGTGATCCATTACATGACAGATGATCAATATATGTATAAATCTGCAAGAATAAATAACATTTCAAACAAAGCACCATTTTTTTTCTTCTTTCCCAGAGCTCCGCTGCACCCCAGGGCAGTTTGCGTGTCGGAGTGGGACCATTCAGTGCATCCCTTCCAATTGGCAGTGTGATGGATGGCCCACCTGCGAGGATGAGAGCGATGAAGTGGACTGTCCAGGTGAGTAAATCTAAGAGATTTACTTACCCATAGCCCTGTACCAGCTTACTTTGCAGCAGTACTTTGACTCTTTCAGGTTGTTTGGTTATTTTTATTTGAAATTGGTGATTGTTTGGTAGAACTGTAGCCATTATTAACAAAGACCAAGTTGGCTTCTCTTCATTTTCAGCAGATAATACCACAAACAGTTTTTTGCTTGTCTGATTTATACTTCCATTCTTATGGTCAGAGCAGTTATCCTGAAGATGAGGAGAGTTTAAGAGACTTTCCTGACAAGGAAAAAATGTTGCAGTTAAACTGAAATGACACATAAGCCTGTAGTGAAATTTGGAATTACTGATTTGGTTGTATATTGCTCAGATGGTGCTGGGTGACGTTGCTGGACTTGGGTAGAGAATTTGTTTTATTGCTCCCTGTTCTGATTATGCTTCTTGTGCTTAAGTGGGGAACTTTGTTCAGCCAGACAAGCTGGTGTATTTGCACTTCATAAGCTCCTAGATATGCTTTGAGGAGCCTGTCACCAGCAGCGGATCTCTGCTAAAGCTACTGGATACTGAGCTGTGCTTAAAAACAAGCAAAGAAATATTGTGACTGTAAAATCACAATTTTGAAGGTTTTCAGTTCTTCTTGAAAAACAGGCTAGGGCAGCTCTTTCTGTGTATCTTAAAAGTGAATTGACCTGTAGTTTTTTTTTCTGTTAAGAACAATGAGACAGGTATCTGAAAGCATGAATTCAACTGTGGCACAATAGAAAGCTTTTTATCTTTACAGTGTGACTAAATTACATTCAAAAACTGTTTTAAGAAGTTCTTTTCCAGTGTACTACTTCATTTTCTCATCAGAGAATCATGTGAACTCCGTGGCATTGCCATAACAGCATTCATCATTCTGAGTTTTTGGCTATTTTTTTTTTAGAGAGGTGCTACAAAATAGTAACATTGATGTTTTACAGCAACAAATTATTTTAAATTTTCATATTATCTACACGTTAGAGACATTCAAATTTTGAAGTTGTGCTAGAGTTAGCCATCTCCCCAGTGTGTACTATGGACAAAAAATTAAAAGAATGTCAGTGCTCTTTTCAGAAAATTTTTTGTTAGTGTGTGTGAATGTGCAGTAAAGGGGAAAAACAGTCAGTAGTTTCTTCTGACGCTGAAAATTAAGCTGTGCCATTGATAGTCTATTTAAGAATATTCTTTACAGTGTGGATGTCCTAAAGAAAATGGCTTTTATATCTGTACAGTTATTCTTCCTTTTTAGCTAACTTTGGCCAAATGTAAAAAAGCTACGGACATAAAAAAATTCTGGAGTATAGTGGAATTCAGTGGCTAGGGGAGGGTAGAGTCATGTTAGTGTTTGGATTTACTCAAAAAGCACTGAAGACTTTGCTTGTGGGAACATTTGAACTTCCACATTAATAGAAAACTATTTTTATCTTCTCCTGTTCCTGATGCATTAGTCAGCAACTTAAGTTTTGCTTGGAGTGTGCACCAAGGTGGTGTTGACTAAGGACTGGAGTTCCAAAGAATGTTTGGTATATTGATAGGAGGATTTTATGGGAGTAATATTTCTCAATGCATGGGTTTAAGTGTTGTGTTTGGGGTGTAGACTGTCTAGCCTGACATGATAAGAAGAACTTGAAGGTTAAAGAAATGAAATGTAGGAGAGACTTGGTTCACCACCATGTCTGTGTGCAGGAAGAGAAGAATAATGTCTGTAAATACCAGAAGGGAAAATGCTGGACAGCAGAGAGAGGAAAGTATTGCACTTGATGAGAGGAATAATTAGATAAGTAATTGGTGAAAAGGCTGTGCTCAGTAAAACGGCCAGAAAGCAGGTGTGGTGTTTGTGAAAGAAGTGAGATATTTGCAGAGTAATGTGAGGAGCGCAGCCAGCAAACCAGAGGAACAAGAACTACTTGTGTAGGATGTAAAAACTATTATACCTGTAACAATAAACTTGGTGGGATTGCATTGTGACCTGCAATGGGTGTTGAAGGGCAGGTGTTATTCAGAGCTGTCAAGAACAGAAGAGGTTGGTGTGCATGGGAATGCTGTGGTGGAGCATAAAGAGGAGTAGCATCAATGAAAGTAAACCCGAGGGCAGAATCAGTTTGGAAGAGCACAGTGTGCTTGTGTTGAGGGAAGCAGTGACAGTCACAGGAGAGACTTTCTTGGGACATTGATTGGGGAGCTAACGCTGCTAATAATAGTAACAAAGTCATGCTGAGGAGTGGCAACTTTCTTCTTTGGCCACTGAATTAACAAGAAATAATGCAGCTTTAAATATAGAAAATACATTTGGATTAGATGAGCAGTTGTGTGATGATTCAGCTAAATGTAAATACTTTAATTAAAAAGTTCTTCCCCCCAATAAAGGCAGTCTAAAGACTAAAAGAGCTAGTCAGTGAAGCCACCTGGACTTGTGAAACTTGGAGAATTAGAACATCCTTAAATTAAAAGGCATGAAAACTCTCTGAAGCATGAAAAGAAAGCATGCAAGAAAGGGCCTTGAATCTGGTTGTGAAGCTTGTTAATCTTCAGCCTTTGAGCCACTAATGGCACACTCCAACATGAGCAACTGGAACAGATCAATGGCAGTGAATTAGGGTTTTGTGGTGGTGTTAAAAGTGTGTTTCGGTGACTCCTTAGTCATGTTGGTGTTTTGAAAGGTTTGTTACAAAGCCATTGTAAGCTGTTTGCCTCTGTTGGTTCACCTTTTTTAGGCCTAATTTCATTTGTGTTAGTCACAAAGGTCCTATTAAAAGAAGAGGATCCATGATTAATAAATCAGTTTGGTAATCATGTATTGGCTGAAGTGCAAGAAACATTGCAAATTGTAAGACGTTTCGTTTGAATTTCTTCTGGCATTGTTTTCAGAACACAAGTAAGACATATTAATTCATTGACAATCTGAATAAGTGTGTGAGATGCCTATTTTTTGCCATATTTCTCTGAAGATTATCATTATAGCTGTTTTTATTCTTACTATCTCCTATCACAATGACCATTTTCCTTTAAAACATGGAATTCCTTTCAGTCCCAAATTTTCCATGTGCAAAGTACTGTTCCCACTGCCCTTCCCACTAGGCACCCATGTGTCAGTGGAATTTGCAGCAGTGATTTCCCTCAATTCATCTCTCTGGCAGACTAAAACCAGTGTCTGCCTACTTTTGTGAGCAGTACTAAAAATTGTTGGGAGGGTTTATTATGTAGCATGTGCCTGTGACTCGTTTCTACTTTAGCAGTGGAGCTTCAAGAAATTTGTGGACTCTTCCATGTCAACAGTAATTGATCCTAAAAATAGTTTATCCCAAAGTGGTGTATTTTATGAAGTGGTAGAAACAGGCATTAATATCTTAAACAAGAACTTTTACAAATGGGAATTTATTCTTTCTAATCACTTTCTCTCATGTTTCTACACAAGCAATCAAAGTGAAAACATTAACTTTTTTCACCTTTATAAAAATTCTGTATTTCAACCCATAAGAGGGAAGGGATCTGCAGTTTACCTTTTACTGCTTATTGGATTTCCAGCTTTACTTCTACCAGAATATCAGATCAGTTTCTGCAGATACCCTGCCTTCTTTGCAGGCCTTGTGGTGTAACTCATTTTCAGGAGGCTGAGCAGAGCAGGGTTTAGTAGAGCTCTGACTGTGTTTTCCTCCCAAACTGCCGGTTTGATGTTTTTTTCTGTTGCCTATGAATGAAAATGGATGTCTTAAATTCAAGTGCCCTTCATAAATCCTATCCATATCAGTTTTACATCTTTCCCTTCTGATGAAGCAGCAGCTGCAGCACTACCTGTTTTGAAGTGATCAAAAACAGCTTTGTGTTTTGTTTCACCAAGGATGTTTTGTATGGTTGAAGTGACTCTTGATATTTGTGCACTTTTTAGTTCATCTCTTTTTTTAAAAGCTAGGTATTAATGATAAAAACTTCTGAGCATTTCCACACCTTTCCTGAGCCCTTGCTGAACTCCTATTTTTTTTTCTACCTTGTGGTGTTTAAATTATAAGCTGTTTTCTGCCAGTCCATTACCTTGAATAGCACTCAGCACAGCAGGAAGCTGTTCTTGCTTGGCATTGATGTCCTTGCACAGTACAGTTGATAACACACAGCATGGAGCTGCTTGATCTGAGAAGATTCACTCCTCTCTAGGAGCTTCTGAACTGTATTTCCAAATATTGAGGCACAAAACTGGACTTAATCTTGAAGTTCTCTCACCTCTTAAATTACCAGATGGAATTAGAAGCTTTCTAAGCTTTCAGTAGGTAATATGCTGGACAGAAAATTTGAAGCTTTGGGGAGAAGGCAGCTTTTATGTAAATTTTGAGAATCTGTGTGTTTAAACAGGAGCAACTCAAATCTTGGAACTAATAAGATATGGCAAGACCTGGTTGCTTTACAGGCAGTTTAATTTTGACATCATTTGACATAGTACATCCATCCTTACGAAGGGTTTTGCTTGAGTGACTTGACATCTGTGACACAGTTTTCCAAAAGGTAGGAGAAGCCATCAGCATGGCAGGCTTCTATTCTGAATTGGTAGCTTCAAGTTTTAAACAACTGAAAATAGCCACAGAACCACCACTGTTACACAACTTTCTCTTGATGGATAGCCCTATACTTAGACTATAATTGTGCTGGAGAGAATTAGATAGCAACTGTAAATTGGAAGGAGCTGGGTGAATACTAATCATGACTTGATCCATTGGGAAACACACTGGAGGATGCTTGTATTCACCACTCTAATATTCAAAGGGTGAAAAAAAATAGTGCCCCATGAGTTTTTCCCTGAACCCATTTTTTCATTTTCTGTACCAACTAGCCAGCAAATGACATTTCTGGAGTAATTATATAAAGTCAGAGAAACAGATCTATATCTGTCTTGGCTAGTAAGAATACCACTGTTGCTGTTATTGCCCGTGGTTGTAGTATTTAAAAGAATAAAGATCTTGAAAAATAACTGATCTTCCAAAACTTCATTGCTTTCAGGATATGAAGTGTGCATGTAAGCACTGAAAATGATGGCTTTTCCTTTGTGAAACACTCAAACAGGGTTAGGTTCCGATCTTCTGAGTTAAGTTGTTATCTGAGTCCATGGCACTCTTAATTTATTTTTAAAGATTAAATTATTTGTAAAAAGGAAGCAGGAACAGGACGTAAAATTCTTCTGCAGAGTATTGCAAAAGTGGAATAGAAATCCAGTCCAATTATACCTTTGCCACCAGAATCTGCAACAGCTTTTCATGGCAGGCAAGTGACTTAGAGGCTTGTTAGCATCTCTTTATTGCCCTGGAAAAAGTTGTCTTCTTGGGAGACAGATATTCAGGTCAAATAGAAGCAATTTAGTATTTGAAGAGCACCAGTTTATTAAGCAGCTGACAGCATTGGGCTTGAAGAAGTGGCTTGTGGTGGCTGCTTTGTGCCACTTCAGTCCTGGTTTCAGCAGTGAATCTGCTGACAAGGGCAGATGCTGAGGAAGGAATGAGTTCTGCTTCCTGGGTGCAGATGATGGAACTCTCTTTATGTGGGATCTGTAGCTATTTTTCAAAGCATCTGGCATAAATTCTGTTAATTTAGGATGTTAGCCTGTGTAACCCTTCCTTAACCTTGCGTGTTAAAACCTGTGAACTTTTGTTTTATTCCTGGGGGAGATAAAGTGTTAAGTCCTCGTGGGCGTTCTGTTTAGCTGCGGAGGGTCAGCCATATGGTGCTGCATCTGCTCTCGCTTCTGAGAGAGAACTGATTCTGCATGTGTTTGGTTCTGACTGGTTCTTTGGGTTTTGCTGTTGCCATTTAATGCCATGGGAAAACAGAGCTCCCCATGCTGAGCTCAGTAGAATTGGATAAAGCATTCTACATTAGTTAGTGTTATTTTTAAAGTCTTGCTATAATTGAAGATTTGCTTTTTCAGTGTCTCAGTATCGCTCTGAATATCATAGTGTAAATAGTGCTACTGAACCATTAGGATTAAAAACAGACTCTAAAACTAAAAATAGATTAGCCGTTAAAGTAATAAAAAATCAGTAATCTTCACTGTCAAATAATTTTACCATTTTGCCTCCTTTGAAATGTACGCTGTCTGAGTTTCTTGACACTGACTTCTTGCCTGTGATAGATAGTGTATTCTAATAGTGAACACCAGAATTTCTGCTTTATTCCTGTAAGGCCATGTGAGTATATTATGCACAGCCATTCCTTAATGGGTGATCTCTGTAGACATGTAATTCCTAGGATAACGTGATAATTAAATAGCCCTTGCTTATCCCATTAACCCAGGGCAAACTCAGTATGCTAGAGACAGATGAATGCAAAGCAACTCTGCTGTTCCTGGGCTCCAGCTAGGGATTTGTTTTGCTCATCAATGCCTACATTTGTTCTAAGGAGTGCACTGTTTGATGTTGGGTCTTGTGGAGGTCTTTCCCCCAGGTAATGCAGTGAACAGCCTGCAGCTCGGGGTTTAAATTACCATGAAATTGCTGTGGACCTCTTGCTTTCCAAAGATAGTCTGAAAAGAGAGAGTTTTATTGGCGTGGTTTCATATGTATTTCAAACAGATGTAGTTAAACCTGTTGAAGAAGACTTCTCTTTATTTGGGATCATGATTTTGTTTGTTTGGTTTAGCAAGGCTAAATGGAGCTAATCAGCTTTAAAGGAAAATAAGGAGATTTTTTTTTATATAGAAATGAATGTCTACATAACTCTGTTCTGGTTAAACCCTATTACCTTCAATAACATCTAGTGGTATTAAGTAACGTACAAGCAGACATGTATAGTGCTTATATTGTTGGTTTTTTTATTTCTCTCTTTTTAAGGTTAATCTCTTGTTTCCACATTAATCGTTCTTGGTGCCCACCTCCATCTCTCTCTAAGGTTTCTCCTCACCACTGTGCCAGCCTTCCTGCTTAGGAACCTGCTGGTTGTGCTGGCTATGGCCCACCCTGCCTCCACCTGAACTGGGTGTTCCTTATTTACTCCTGGTAGGCACATGGAGCCCTCCAACCCCTTTTTTTGAGTAACATCTTACACTGTGTTCTTCCTAAGTTACTGAACCTGGTGGTCATGTACACCTGTTAACCTTGACACTGAGATGAGGGGCTGTGGGGGTTTATTTCAGAAGTCATCAACTAACTTTTCCTTTAGAAGCTTGAGAGTGAATAAAAAACCCTCCTTCTGGTTGAAGATCAGTCTCCTTTCCTGGTTTTAATTACATCCTACATCTCAGAGCATGTGTTGGAAAATGTATTGGAGGAGTTGTCTTATGTCCTTGAACACACAGCTGAGGAACAAAGCAGCTGGGGAGTGGGTAGTTCTGTAAACAGGAACAGATACAATATGCTGGGGATGATGCATTTGCTGCAGCAGTTGAAATGATGGGCAGCAAATCCTGTGCACAATTACAGGCTGGTGAGAATCTGCCAAAATATTCTGTTTACCCTGCAAGACTCATGTAATGGCTTGTTGGTTCTTTTCAATTGAAGGTATTTCAGTTACCTGCTGAGTAAAATGGCCAAGCTGTTACTGCAGGGACCTGCCATCTTTGCTTACCTGAGTCAGGTATCACACGTGTCTTGAATTAAAACCCAGAGAAGGCTTAATAAAACAAAATCTGCTTTTGCTTGCATCTTTCACCAGTACTAACTATTCCTCCTGGTCCCCAGGCTTGACAGGGGACCAGCGAACTTACCATGGGAAGGAGAGTGTGGACTCGAGGCACAGCTGGGGCAGAGCAGGGGACACCACCCGCTTCCACACCGTCAACATGGCACAGCCCGTCCGCTTCAGCAGTAAGTTGCAGACTGGGAAATATGGGCCATCTCTCTGCTCATTAATTTACAAATTTAGGCTATTCTTAAATTAAAAAGTAATAGCCTTTTCTCTTTCCTAGCTTTTTGGCCAAACTTTGACGTGCGATGCTATTTCAGGTGTTTTTGTGTTTCTTTTATGTATGTCCTGCATGGTTTATATAGCAGACCAGTACATGCAAAGAATGCTGCGTCCCTATTAATCCTCTCTTTGTGAAACCAGAGTTGCAATTTTCTGTTACAACTCATTGCAGAGTTGTAACAGAATAAAAAAGGATAAAAAACCCAAAAGAAACAAAACAGATTCAAGAGGCTTGAGAGCAGACCTGTGAAATGCAATGAACAGAAAACAGTTTCTGAATTTTAAGTTTCTTAGGCAATTCAAAATTAATAGTACAAATACAGGTTTAAATGTCATCTCCTTGTCCTATGATTCTCTCAGTTAGTCACCCATCACCTCCAAGAATGTTGGTCAAAAGCCCATGGGCCTGTTTTGTCCAGAAAAGCCTTAAGGCTTTTGTTCCAGGTTCTCTCAGTTGAGTTAATTGAGAGAAAGCAGAGACAGCAGTTCACAACATCACCTTCTTACTTCCTAAAGGTCTGCTTTACTGTGGTGGTTTTTCCAAAGCAACCAAGAATTTCCCCAGAACTTCTGTTGTCTTCAGTGATTGAGTCTGGGGGCAGGCAGGATTATATGAGTACTGTTGAGACTGTTAAGAGTAGGTTGAAAAAAAAGCAAGTTGAATGTATTGCTAATCACCTAATAGAAACACACAGTCAAAAACTTCAAAGCAAGTTGAATGTATTGCTAATCACCTAATAGAAACACACAGTCATTAAATTGGCCGCCTCTGGGGTTTTTGTGCTGCTTGTTTTTGCTTGGATTGATCAAATTTATTGTTTTTATAAAGATGTGCAGGGAAATGTCTTCCACAGTAGATGGTCAGTCTTAAAGAAAGATTTTAAAGGCTGTGACAATGTGGTGGGACTTTACTAGGAGCTTAATCTTTTTAAAAGTATGTGAAAAAAAAATCAACATTTATCAGAAACTGTAGTAAAGTCTTCAGGAATCTGTAATGTGTGCAACTCCTCCTGTGGAGGTGAAGTGCACACACTGTTGTGTATACGTGTCCCAGTGATAATTGATTAGGATGCATTATATTAAAAGATCCTAATTTGGGGGGAACGGTTTCCCTTCTATTCTTCATGTTTCCTAGGAAAGTGCCCAACAGGATGGCACCACTATGAGGGCACAGCCAGCTGTTACAGGGTGTATTTAAATGGGGAGAACTACTGGGATGCTGTGCAGACATGTCAGCGGGTGAACGGATCCCTCGCCACCTTCACCGCAGACCAAGAGCTCACCTTCATCCTGGCTCAGGAGTGGGACTTGGAAGAAAAGGCATTTGTCAGGAAGGACCAGCGTAGGTGAGTAGGGAGAAAAGGACAAAGATCTCATGTTACAGAGAATAGCTTCTGTGTGCTACAAAGGCTGGTGGTTCAGTTTGTGTAGAAAATCTAATGGTAAAATTTACGTCAGGTGAATGAGTCAGCATGAACGTGCTGGTTGGCAGTGCCCCATCTGCAGTTTGTTTTAATTAATATTAACAGATAATTCAATTCAGCAGAGACTTCTTATCAACAGTCTTCTTATCTTCAGGTTGTCTTAGCAAGGTACAGGTATTCTTGAACTGTATCAGGGAAGGTGGATTTAACAATGACTGCTGCTGCATTGCCTTGTATAGAAATAATTACTTAAATTTTTCAACAAGATTTTGATTTCCATGTAATACCTGTAGCTCTAACAAAGAGCAGCTTTGAGATAAGAATGAAGTAAAAAGGCATTTTGAGTTGCAGCTACTGTGTTTGGGTGGTTTTAGATATTTCATTCTGTTTGTTCACAACAAACAAGTCCTCCTCCTTCTGCCTGTGGGTTTTTTCTCACTCATGGGCTGCCATGACAGATCACCAGGAGTGGCTGAGTAATGGTGTCTTTCTGTCTCTGGGGAGTTAAATGGTTTAATCCAGAGCAGTCTGACCTAAGTTGTTTATGTTCAGGAATACTTGACTTCTGAATGCTGCTGTGTGATTTTTGGGTTTGAGATACTGAAGTGCTGCCATGACAACAGAATAAGGTGCTGCTTATGAGTAGAAATAAAGGACACAATTATAATTTGTAAATCTAGAAAACTACTAAGTATTTTATCAAGTATTTTCCTCTGTTCCTCAGCTGTAGTCTCTGTACATTGTCAATGTATGGGTCAGAAAGATAAGAGAAAAAGTCATCAAAATATTTTGAAAACATTGCTTTTACATATGAGGACATTAGAAAGTTGTGTGTAATTTAATTTGTTACTGTGTTTTTGGCCTGTATCTTTAGAATGTAACTTGGTTTGTTTTGCAGGTTCTGGGTGGGATATCAGTATGTGATCACCAAACGAAATCACTCTCTGGAAGGTCACTGGGAAGTAGCTTATAAAGGTGGGTCTCTCAAATTGCTGCTTAGTTCAGTGCCCATGGAAACTGTGTTAAAACATGAATATGATTTGAAAAAAACAACATGACTTCTTTCACTGGTAGTGTTGAAATAGTAGAGGTGAACTGCTTTGCTTCTCAGGGTAGAAGTGGAAGAGTTTAATACTCAACACACCTCTTACTTTAAAGTTTAAGAAGTTTTATGGGTTTTTGCGCTGGCATGGAAAGAACATGTGTTTATTTGGACTTTCCCCTTGATTAAATGAGAGAAAGGAAACAACTCTGTAATTTCTCATTCTTTGTGGTGAATGTTTAGATGAACTGCTGATTCCTGGTTCTAGTATTTGCAGACTAGTGTAGCATGTTTGGAGATTTTAGCTTTTAAAAAATTGTTAAAATTTTGTATACTAAAACAACACACTTGAATTTTGCAGAAATTTCACAGATTTTTTTTCTTATTAAAATATTTCCGGTAGTTTACTTAAACCCTGTCAGAATTTGTAATCCCAGAAATAGATCTCATTTTATATGAAAAACTGAACGTTAATTTGATGGGTGTCACTGGCTAAACCCTTTCAATTGCAAAACAAGCAGCTCCCTCTGCTGAAAATGCAAAGCTATGTTTCTGCACCTTTTATTATTAGCTGATTCAGTTGAGAGATTAAAGTCATAATACAAACTCTTATGTGTACAGTTGCCTGTTTAATTCCTGTACTGGTTTAGGTAGTGGAAAATTTACAACAAAGGTGTTGTTTTTTAAGCGTCAGCACTGTGAATTCCAGTGTAGCATTTGAAAACTAACCTGGATAGGTTTTTTCTCACGCATAGTTTTCAGTATCTATGGAAAATCTGGAAGGAAAAATTTCCTTTAGGTACAGACACATAGTTATGATCAGAATTTTCAAACAGTTGGGTCTTGAAAAATACTTCCTTTGACACAAGAATACAAAGATTCTCCTTAAAAGGACCTTTCTTTGCTCCTTGGAAAGCTGACTGCACTGCCATCTGCTGACAAAGTGGTCACAACAGGGAGGCATGAATTGCTGAAAAATCATCATAACTTTATCATTAGTTGTATTTAATTTGATGCATTATATGAATTTAAACCTTCTCAATAACATATAATCTTCTGTTTTCAAGCTTTGCATTTAACAAAGAGATGCCTCTACAAAGTAAAGTACATAGTAACATTCAGTAGTTCGTGAAAAACTTTTCTTAGGCTTGTATTGACACAGACTCTGAATTCCTAATACCTGTTTGAAAAGTGATTTAGGGCTCTATAGCTTGAAAATTTTAATTTATTGTTGTGACATGTGGTACATAAGCCCTCCAGAAAATGCCCTCAACACCTTTTGCACTGTTTGGAGTCCACCAGGATGCTGTTTCATGATTGAAAGGACCAAACAATGGATGCCCTAATGCATCCCCTCACACATGGGGTGGCTCTGCGAGGGCTGCACGGGTGGATGCACATCTTTGGAAGCACTGGTGGGTGCATGGAGTGCCAGGCACAAGATTGCTGTGTGGGTTCTTGCTCCACCAGTAGCAACTGTGACCAAACTCAGCGTAGTTTGAGGAGGTGTATAACTATTGTCAGGCAAACCCCATGGGCCTCTGTGGAGCAGCACTTGTGGAGGTGCTGGAGTATCACTTGTGGTTCAGAGTGACAGAATTACCCAGTACTTTGAAAACAGCAGCTTCTTTTCTGTGTGAGTCACCCCTTCCCTCCCAGCTGTTTGCCTTCCCCAGAGCAGTGCTGCTGGTGGCAGCTGGTGCTGGAGGACTCTTTGTATTGGAGTTGGTGTGCATGAAATGAGTGATGGTCCAGAGCTCTGTAAAGCTTTACGTACCCCCAGGCTGCTAATGCCAATGAATCTTGTTCCAGGCTCTTCAGAAGTGTTTTTACCCCCTGTTCCTGAGGTTGACACGGATATGTCTGAAAAGGAAAACGTTCTTTGTGCCCAGCTCCATTGTTTCCGTTCTCCTACCCTCCGGCACCACGGTTTGCACAGCTGGTATGCTGAAAACTGCTATGAGAAATCTTCATTCCTCTGCAAAAGGAGTAAGTTGGGTTCACTTTGGTCTTAACTGTGTTGTGTGTTTAAAGATGCATTAATAAGTAGTTGGACATTGTTTCATTACCCTTTCTAATTTTTGCACAGTGAATTGGGGAAAAAAAAAAAGGTGGAGTTATATTTCTGCTTGATTTTAATAAATAAGAGCATCATCATGTGTGGCTGTCACACAGTACAGAGTTTTACTAAAAAATCATCAGGCAGCAAAATAAACTTGGGCAAAAAAAAAGTTTTCTGATTTTTTTTTTTTCTTTTTAGAATACCATATTAGTAAACATTGCTCTTAAATTATTAATTTCACATTAAAATAAGGAAACACTTATTTTAGAGTATAGCAAATTCTACTAAATTCTTTCTAGCTAATTATTAGACCTAGAAGGGAAAGACAAGTGGAGCTCACTGACTTAAAAGTGGGTAAAAAAAAGCTTTTGTTCTGCATCTTGCATTCCTGTACTCCAAAAGCCTTGATACCAATAGAGGTATTTGCAGTATTAGCAGGTAATCTTAGACATTACCTGATCTAGGTGGTGCTTCTTTGGAAGGAGAAAAGTTGTTTAACTTGAGGGTTATACAGGGTGCAGCTGACTGCCAGGGAAGTTGTGCAGCCTCTGTCCTCAGAGGTTTTTATGACCAAATTAGATAAAACTCTGACCAACCTATTGGGATGTCATGCTTTGATCAGAGATTGAGCTGGAGACCTCCTCAGGTGTCTCCCAGTGTTACCTTCCCTGTGGACCCCAGCAGCTGACCTGTGCAAAGGGGAGGGGACAGGCCATCCTCCCTGAGCAGTCATTCCAGCTGCCAGCTCCCAGCACTGTTTTCTCTCTGGTTTTGGCACCTGCCTTTAGGTCAGTGGGTAAAAGGCAGCAAAGCTTCCCCTGCTGGGCAGGGATCAGGATGCTGCTAGGACAGTGGAAGTACTATTGCCTGGCTCCCTTTTTAAGTCCTGGCCTATGAAAAGGCCTTCAAATTTGGTCTAGAAAAGATCCAGCTTTTCCTAATACCAGGAAAGAGGAAGGAAGCTGCAGCAGGCTTTGGCAGTGAAGGTTAAGCTTCTCAGACCACTTGCTTTCCTCTGTCTTGGAGAGTATGCTTGGAAGTGTGTCAGTTCCATTAAATACCTCAAACTCACCTTGTCAGTGAGCTGAAAATCGTCTGTGTCCCTGGAGACCATCCATTATCCTTCCTACTCCCTGGAGATCCCTTTTCAAAGTTCCTTAATGTGAAGGCCTGGATTTTAACTTAGCCTTATATTTACAAATCACTTAACAAATGAAGCTGGATTCCATGGATATCGATGTACCTGTCTGTTCTAGGCCAGACCTGTGTTGACATCAAAGACAACATTGTGGATGAAGGCTACTACTTCACTCCCAAAGGGAACGATCCCTGCTTGAGCTGCACGTGCCACAACGGTGAGCCTGAGATGTGTGTGGCTGCCCTGTGTGAGCGGCCCCAGGGCTGTCAGCAGTACCGCAAGGACCCCAAGGAGTGCTGCAAATTTACCTGCTTGGACCCAGGTAAGACTCTGCTGCTGCAGTTTTGTCAGTAAAAATTAGTTGAGTGCTCGACTTGGGTATCTTTGTTTGAAACAGCACATCCTTGCAGTGCCTCTACATTGCTGGGTTCAACCACCCCGTGGAGAAGGGTCTCAAATCGTAGGGAACACTTCAGACTGTGGCTGGTAAAAGCTAATTAGCCCTGAATCTACTTAGAAAGGAGAAGCAGTAGTTTATTTTCAGTTTGGAGAGGGACAGTACTGTGGGTTTTTAGTAGAGCATCTGGTACATTTCCTTTGTCATGTTTAGTTGTCATGAAAACAAAACACTTTTCTCTTGAGCACTAATTAAGCATCTTTTTCTGGTCATGAACATATTTATGTGTATGGAAGTTTTCATGCAGGGATCATGTGGGAAGCAGAGTTTTTAAATTTTATAGTTTCAATAATAATCAGGACCTACAGCCTTGGCTATTGGATTTGGTACATCAGTGCAGGTTTTTGTTTTGGATTGATTAAGTCAATGAAGTTGCCTTTTAACTGTTTGTTGGTCACTGTTTTGGGGTGCAGATTTTGGGGAGGTTATTTTTCTGTACAGAAAAGAAATGTAGCTTGGTTGGAGTTTACTGTGAGAGTGGTCAGATACTGGAGCAGATTGTGGAATTGCCTTCTGTGCAGATACTCAGTGCATGATTGGACTCTGTCCTGCACAGGCTGCTCTGGCTGATGCTGCTTGAACAGGGGTTGGACTAGATGATCTCAGGATGTTCCCTTTAACCTCAGCCATTCTGTGATATTGGGTTGTTTGATATTTTAAAAGAACCTAATCATACCTGAGTGCATTAAGAAACTATTTTTCTGAACTCCTGTAAAAACACAGAAAGTCAACTCTTCCATCAGAGGCTTCTATGTCAATCTGTTACAAATAAAGGGGTGCTTACTGGCTTCCAAATTTGCAGTCTTATTGGTCCTAACTAGAGAGATTAATCATTAAAGGCCACTGTCTCTCCTTGTGTCACATTTGTTCTGAGCGTTAAGCTTAACAGATGTTTGCAGCTAGTGTGGCAGGTCTGCAGTGAAAGAGTAGGAAAAAAGCAGGAGTCTTCCTCCCACTCTTATCAGCTGAGTTAAGACTTAGGCTTCACTTTTTTTATCTGCAGGAACAATGTCAGCAAAGCATCATCCAGCAGACAGGATAAGATGACCTGGGATAACCTCGTGTCATGTTCTTTAATCCTTGCTTATTGCTGTGGGTCTTAACTATTTCATGAATACTGATTTGAAGAGTGTATTTTACCACGTATTTTCTCATCCTTAAGCTCTTCTGTATTGATGCTAAATGAGACTTTCATTATACTCTTGCTTGAAGTGTTCTGGTGGATTTTTTAGTAACTTTGTTTTTTAGAGAGGATTCATCAAGCTGTCATCCAACTTCTTTCATCATGAAGTTACTTCAGCTAGTGATAAACACTGAAAATTTTAAATTAAACATTTCAGTTTTCCTTCTGGGTGGTTATAAATGACTATTCCAGATGACAAAAATTAATGAATTACTTTCTTTAATCAGCATGTATTTATCTTTGTCCAATTCTTTCATGTATCTTCCCTAAGCTCTGTTGCAAAGGAAAGAAAACAGTTTACTAATCAACAGTAAGTAAGTTAATCACCCAAGGAGAGACCTGGGGAAAATAAATCCTGCTGTTGGGTTGGCAGGTAATCAGCTCTTGCAGCGTGAGTGGGTGAGCAATGATTACAAGTGGTAACAAATATTACTCAAGGACTTGGTAGTAGGGGGATTTTTCAGTGGTAGGAGTAAGCTGAGCAATCACAGCTATACTCACTTAAAAGATGCTTCTCATTTAGCCAAAGATAAATAGCAGGAGAATATTTTGAAACCAAGATAGTCTGTCTATTGCTGCTCCATGTTGAGGTAGAAAATAATTTTTCTGTTGTGGCTCTTGTTTAGACAGACCTGTGACTGTGAAAAGTAGAAGAAATAAAATACTTGGAAAGAACTGATGTGCTGAAGCTTTTCTAGTGACTGAACTGGTGCAGTTACAGGGCACTACTGAGGGTGGAAACAAGTTTTCTGAAATAATTTGTTTTGTATTTATGTGAGCTTCAGGTGTCTTTGATCTCAATCCCACCCTAGAGTCCATGCCCACTTCCTGCCACACATTCTTGCACCTGCACTGTACTGTGATGTTGTTCTTTCTCACAGAAAAGTGCTGCCCTATCTCCACCTGGCTCCCCTTCTCCAGACAAATCTTGTTCTTTCTCATGGCATGTTAATACCAATAGTCCTTAGTTATTAACAACAGTTCTCATCTGTTGTTACTAACAGTCCTTGGCTGGCTCCACAGCCACCTGATTGTTGGTGTTTGAGACATACACATGAACCCCTTATCTGGGAATTGAGAGATCAGAAGGATCCCACTTTGGGCTCCTGTTTGTAGGGTCTCAACAGAATGGGCTCTAGTTGTGGTAATTTTCCATCCTGGCTACAGTTGGAGTCAGTAACTTACTTTGAGGGTGCAATAACAAAAATAGCACTCCAAGTGGATTGTTATTCAGGCAAGAAAAATAAGTTTCCAAGGCTGTTGATTAAAAAACAGATGTTCTTTAGACACCTGTTAGTTCCTGGGAACAGACAATGTTTCTGATAAGCCCAAGAGAGCTTAGTCCAAGTGCAGCTCATCAAGGCTGAGGTCTAATGAGCATTTCTCAGGTCATAGTGCAGCCTGTAGAGGGGAGATGCACCACCAGAATCCATTCCACAACTGAAGTCATCTTCTCTGGGCCTCTGCACCTATGTGTATATTTTACTAAAGGCACTTCAGTGTTACTGACAGCCTTGAATATTCTGCAGTGATGGTGGAGTCGGCGTGGCCGTAAGGTGGGGGAGGAGCAGGGGCAGGTCTGTGCTGTTCAGGGGGCTCTGCTGGTTGGGAGGTGTGTGACTGCAGCAGTTGAAGCTCTGTCAGTGGTAGTTGCTAAAGGGTTTGACAGCACCCAGGCTTTTGTGCTGCACAGCCAGATCTGAGAGGGTGTAATGTTCAAGATTTATGCGTAGCGCGCTATTAAATGAATTTCTTCTTGCCAAGAAGGCGTTACATAATGAATGCCAGCCTGTTAGGCATGTACTGGAATGATAGAAATTAGGTGGATTTTTCTGTTACTAGCATGTGTAGCAAACTAATACTTAAAAGTTTTGTGAGGCTTTTAGCCTTCTTTTATAAGGAATCTTTGATAATACATCAGTTATTGTTAGTGAAAGGAAAAGTATGGAGGGAGCTCTTGCTGCTCGAGTGGGTGTGGGAAAGGAGAGGTGGCCAGGATCTGGCTGGTTCCTCTGAGAAGTGGCCCTGCAGTCACTGGGAAGAGGGACCATCCCTGCTAGTGTTTGTGTCTTGCTGCAGCAGGTGACCACGTTGTGAGGCCACCTTGTCTGTTTCTTACCCACCCCTAACCTGGGTGTGTTTCTCATTCAGAACTCTTTAATGGGAAGTTAGTGCCAAGAACACAGTACATCATTTTTAAGTCATTTTAGTTTGTGTAGAGTACCTCTGTGTGTGTGTGTGCTGCTTAGGCATAATCCAGTGGGATTAGTTGAATTGTGAGAAACTAATGCCTCTTGTGCCTGGTGCTGGGAATACAGTGGTAATTTGTTCACAAGAGCCTTCCCTGTGTGGGTCTGGTTAACAATGGGATAGGGCTCTCCAAGTCCTGAGCTCCTGGGTCTGTTTCTTGTTCTGCCACTTGCTTTTGGTATGACTGTAGGAAAAGGTTCACTTCCCATTCACCTTAATCTCTTCAGTTCCTGAATGATGATTACCGTGTTCCTATCACTTAGTGGTGCTAACCAGTGTACTGGTGACATGTGGAATTTTGATAGCCACATCTGGGTGACAATGACAACGTTCAGAAATTTTTTAATTGCAAATGGCATGGTTAGGATGTTCAGAAGTTATGTAGTGTATAGATATGCCAGTTCTCAAACCTTTTCCTCTTTAGTATGATCTGATCAGCCATGCAAGCAAAACAAGTGGATGTGCAAAATGCCACTAACCTTTCTTTTTTCCAGTTTTCAGAGGCCTGAAGCCTTCAGTGTTTTGCCCCTTTTCTTGAGGAAGATATTCTTAGAAACTTTCAGATCTTCTTGCAGTAAAAAGATAAATCACCTGATGATTCATGATTTTCTTACGTATTTGAAATACGGAGAAGTGTTAAACCAGGCTAATGAATCTCCACTCTACGTTTATCTCTCCGTTACTGACAGAAAAACATCAAGAAAAATGAATCTTGAACAAAAATAACAGGCTGTTTTTATATGTTTGATGAACAGATGGCAACAGCCTGTTTGACTCAATGGCCGGTGGAATGCGCCTGATCGTGAGCTGCATCTCCTCCTTCCTCATCCTCTCCCTGCTGCTCTTCATGGTGCACCGGCTGCGCCAGAGGCGGAGAGAGCGCATAGAGTCCTTGATTGGAGCTAACTGTGAGTATCAGCTCTCTCCTTGTGCTGATAGTGACACACTGGGGTGTGTAAAGGGGAGAAATGTCATCGTCTTGCTTGACTGTGCCTGTGTCTTGGTGGGGTCTTCAGACTTGAACTTTTGTAGTGGATAATGGAAGAATATTTTTGTTTCTATGTGCTCCAAATCTGAAATATCTTCTGTGTGAACAGTAGTCTGTAGTTTGAAGAGGTTAGAGTCAAATTTAGATGTGATGCAGGACAAACAGACTGGGAGCAGGTGGGCCTGGGTATTGTGTAATTGCAGCAAGTTGACTTGGATGGGTTATGTAGACTTTTCTAGGTCTTCAGGAGACCTGAGTTCCTGGGGTGTGAAAAGTGGAAGAAAGTGTTGAGATCTGGCTTGAACTGAAGAAGACAGCACGAGATAAAGTCACTTACTCCTTTTCCTTCTCTTGAAATAGTGCACCATTTCAACTTGGGCCGCAGGATGCCTGGTTTTGATTACGGTCCCGATGGTTTTGGAACTGGCCTTACTCCACTGCATCTTTCAGACGATGGGGAAGGTGGAGCATTTCATTTTCACGATCCCCCTCCACCCTATACTGCTTACAAGTACCCAGACATTCAACATCCTGATGACCCACCTCCTCCTTATGAGGCTTCTGTCAATCCAGACAGCATCCTTTGTTCCACTCCAGGTATGCAGGCAATAATTTCTCTTCTCTCCCACTTTTCATTTTGGCTAGAGGATGGATTTTTTTTTTTAAGCTATAATCATGTGTTTTAGCAATTGTGATGGGAAACGACATTTTACCAAAAAAATCTGCAATTTCTGTGATGAAAAAGTATTTTGTTAAAATGTATCATTAACCTTGGTTTTTCTCAAAGGTTTTTGAATCACCTAAATTAGCAGTGGAATCCAGTCTGTAAGCAGGTTACCTCTTAAACCTTACCTATTTTTGAGCCTATCCTTGGATGGATTAGCTGGTTATCTTTTTTCTACCATGCTGCTACCATTTTTTGGCCTTTTGAAGATAGTTTGATGGAGTTTGGTATTAAGAAGTAGAACAAATGTCAAGTACAAGAGATTCTGGATAAAATGTATCCAGCCTCTTCTCTCCTCCCTTCTTCCCCCACCCACACCCCCCAAAATTGACCAAAAATACCACTGTCTAATGATTCACCCAGTGCTCTTCAGTTTTGCAGCTGTGATATTCATATACTGTAGAAATCATTCCAATTTGGGATTTTATAGCAGCATATTTCACAAGATAAGTGAGCCTGATTAGTGCAGGCATCTTATTTATATGTCAAAGTTTTATTTTTGTTACACAGTTTTCCTCTTTTGCAGTCTCATGTTGTTGTGCATTAGCTCAAAACCAGGAAAAACTCAGAGCTCCCAGAAATGCGGATCATAAATCTGTTTGGGA
Source organism: Onychostruthus taczanowskii (assembly GCF_017590055.1). NCBI lineage: Eukaryota > Metazoa > Chordata > Aves > Passeriformes > Passeridae > Onychostruthus > Onychostruthus taczanowskii. The sequence goes on from NW_024500572.1 coordinate 8,618,568, forward strand.
ACGTGAAATGATAAACTTCACGTTCTGATTCTGTTGGTTTTTTGTCCCTTTGCAGATGGAGTTCTTTCTCAGGCTGTGCAAAGCAGTCCTCCATCACTAGGAAACTGTGATGTATCCCCACAGCTGACAGAGGGGTCGCTTCCTCCCTCAGTTGGTCCTTCTCCAGTGGAGCTGGAAGACTCTGCTGACAGCAGCACCTTTCTTGTCCCTCCTGACACACCCATAAATGAGAACACCCCAGCAGAAACTTTGACAGGCAGCCGCCACAGTCACTGTTCCCTCAACACCATTGTATAAAGGAGTGAAACGCCCAGCACCGCTCAGAGGTTTAGCAACTGTTTGCACAGACAAACACTAATCTGAGGCTTGAACTTCAGAAGGAATCTCCACTTTGTTTTTCGAACACTGCTTTTATGTTCTAGATTAGGATCGTGCCTCTCGTTTTTTGGCTGTCGTTCTTCATTCACTAATCAATTTGTCCTGTAAATATGGATTGTACAACTGCTCTTTTTTTCCATTGGCTATGGAAAGGAGAGCAGAGAATTCCTTTGACTTCTGAGGAGGTGAGAAGTATGGGTAGTTTGGGTTGTTTTTTTTTTCTTAACCTGAGAGGAATCAAAATCTACATCAGAAAAAAGCTGCTTGGATTTGGCTGGATACCACTGGACCCAGGAAACAGACAATGGAAAAGAAGGGTGGGGACAATCACTGTTGGAGAAGAGAAGATGGAGCTGCAGGGGAGGGGGCTGGGGGCCTGTTCTGTGGAGTGGGACACATGCCATCCAGAGTTACACTGTGTAAAACACGGTGCCTTGATCAGAGCACCAGAGGAGCTGGAGCAGGAGTGGTCTGCGGAATATGCGACAATTGGCTACGGAGAAAACCGGGATTTGCAATTACAATTACGTGTTGTCAGTAGCTGCAAAACCTCAAATTGTTGGATAAACTTCTGGCCCATGAAGAAAACTGGGTCTGTGTGATGTCCCTTTAGTAGAGCCCTCACGTGTGTTAGGAAGTACTTTAGGGTAGAGATGGGGAGCAATTAACTTTGATGCAGCCTGAGTTCACTGTATGAAGCCCCTGTTTGTTCTAATCCCATTAAGTAAGATTGAGGTATTTTCTTTCTGGTTTAACTTCTTTACAGTGAAAGGTTGCACAAAATTGGCCTGGATACAAGACCACTGTTCTTGCTTTTCTTATTGCATGCTATATTTAGCATGTGTGTTCCCTCCCCTTCATTTCACTTCTTTACAGTTCTACAAATACGACTTAAAATGGTGATCAACATGTACTATAGGTGATGTTTAATTCTAATTGGACACCTGTTCCTTATCTCAGTCCCATAAATAGCCAGCCCTGTTCTAGAGATTTCCCCTGTGCCCCCCAAGCCATTTATCCAGGTCCCACAAGGGGTTATAATGAGGTTAGGGTACTTAAATCAATAAAGCAGTTTGCTTCAGTCTGATATGTCAACTTAAATTTCCCCCTCGTATTGAACTCTTTAAGCTAAGTTAATTTACAGATGGCAAAGATTCATTCAGTCCCTCACGATACCCAAAGTCAAGCACGGTTGGTTTTGATAATGAGTGCAAAATAATCTTTACAGGCAATTTTAAATTTAAGTTTGGATTTCAGTGTACAAATAGTTTACCCTTTTCTCCCATACTCCCATTGCTTCTGCTTCTCCTTGACTTACTGTAACAGTCAGCAGATGAGATGAATTTTAAGGAATTTGTAAAGAATGCCTCTTGTGAGTGGTCTCCTGTTACCCTATGAAGGGTACAAGCCTAGAGGGACAGGAAGAAAGCACTGCATAGGGGTGTGTATGTGATCTATTTTTCTAGTAATGATGAGAAATCATACTTGTATGACAAATCCTAACCCACTCCTGTGGTTTCCCAGTGCAGCTGACTCTTTCCCCATGGAATATGCTGCTACTTTCTATTCCCTGTCATGCCTATAGGCTTATACTGTACTTGGGGATTGGTCTTGACAGTTCAACTCGTTTTGCACAGAAAGCTGTGAGTTTGTTACCGAGCTCGTACCTGGTGTGTCGAGGTGCAGACGCTGCAAACAGCCCTGACTCCACCGGAGAGCGTGAATCACAGTTCTGGGGAGCGCTGCTGGCACACGAGTGGGAGGAAGCACTGGGAGGAAGCCTCTCTGCCTGGAGCTGTTCCACCACCCCTTCCTGCTCTCTGCTGTGCCTGGCTCCAGCAGCAGTGGTACGAAACGAGAGGAACAGTTCTCCACCCTGTGGGATCTCTGACCGAGTCCTCCTCCGAGTTCCAGGTCCTGGTCTAATGAAGTGGATGGATAGCAGTAGTCAGAACCATGCATACAAATTATTGAGCATTTCTGAAGTATGAAAATAAAGCGGGTTTTGTGCATTTTTGAGCACATTCATACGTTTTATACATTGTATGTACTGATTTTTCTTTAGTTTTATAGGTACGAATGCGTGTGTGCGTGTGTGTGTTTCTGGGTGGTGATATATATATATATACACACATATATATATATATCTCTATACATACTGTAGACAGTAACCTTTGTGCTGTGTCCAGCTAGGTGAAGCTAAGCACTGAGATAGAAATTAGGCTCTAGGGTTAATACTTCTCTTGAGCTGGCTACACTCTTGTAGAACAGGCTGTGATAGTATACACTTAAATAGGATGCAAAGTCTATGCTACTACAATCTGTTCCTGAAAAATACTTTGTTAGCAGTGCAAAGTAGAAAAATTCCAATTTCTTTTGAAGCCAGATGGAATATTTGTTCTTTGTAGTATCCTAGCGCAATAACAAAAAGCCTTTTGGCTTGGTTCAGTCTCTGAGGCTGTATTTTGTGGCTGAGGTGAACAGATACCTTACCTCACACTTCTCCTAACACTGCAGGAATCTGTTTAATATTTTTGTATTTTACTTTTGGTTCTGTGGTGAATTTTATTTGCAAATAAGCTCTGTTACAACTGGCAACTTCATTGTGGCTCCTGGTTGTAGCTATTCCAAATGGAGGCTTCTTTGTAGAAGCCTCAGTGTGATATTTTCCCCATTGCTTCTGAGCCTTTCCCACTTGTATATTGGCAGGACGCTGCTATTTTCTTTGTTTTCCCCTATCCTTCTTCATCTTAAATGTAAACAAGGGAAATTCTTCTTTGAATGGAGCAGCTCACTAAGTACAGCTCATTTACCTCTCAGTGAGCTTCTAATTTGGCAATAAAATTGTCATTTCCCCACCTTTTATGTAGCTTTTTCACATTGAGTACTTTCTCTTGGAGTAAGAGCCTTTGTAGCAGAAAATGTCCCAGCTACTCAGACTGCTGGACCAACTGGGGAAGAGTTAAGTTTTCTTGACAACAGTGGACTCCTCAGCAAACCTTCCTTGCCCTTGGCAAGGTGACTGGTGGGCAGTTTGTCCCAAGGGCTGATGACAGAGTTGGTGCTTGCCCAAGGAAAACCTCTCTGGATTGATTGCCATTTGATTGATGAGATCTTTGAGTTACTTTCTGCATTGATTTTCCCCCACTGCCATTCCCATCTCTGGATGTTCTTAACACCTGGTGCATCCTGAGTGTCCCTGCAGCCCCAGCAGGGAGATGGCATTGCCACATGGCTTCCAGCAGGCTGCGTGAGCCCAGGGTGTGTTTTTCTTGGGATGCCCTTGACCATAGCTGCTGTCAAGTCGCAGCACTGGTTCTGTGCAGGGCTGGTCTTGTCCCACTGTGGCCTCAGACAAAGCTGCTCCTCAGCTTCCCCGTGCTGTGGTGCCGTACTGAGGCCTCTGCTGTTCCCTAAGAGCATTCCCGGGCGCTCTGGTTTGTCCGTGATGCCCTTCCACAGTCCCACAGAGCCTCTGGCTCTGCGCTGGGAGTCCAGAGTTAAAATGTTACAGGGGCAGTGGGTTCTGCTGTGCAGGATCAGCACCATCCTTCAGGTGTGCAAGGAGCTTGTGTAGTGTTCAGTCCTGCTGCCTTTGGGCCTCAGACCGTTCCTTTAGCCATGCACAGCAGGACACTGATCCAGATGAAAAATGAAGCAGGTGGACATTTTTTTTCTGAAGGCTGAATCTTACAACCAGTGGGTGCTGTGCCTCCACAGGTGCCATGGGGTGATGGCCTGTTTCAGTACTTGGGAAGAAAATGTGTTTTGTGACCAGTAATTATTACCATTCTTTTCCCATCTCATGTTAAATGAATTTGAAGCTTGTACTTAAAGATATTTTTATCTTTCAGATGTGATTTCTCAGTGGCAAAACACTGATGTTTTAATGTTGCCTCGTACAATCCATAATGTGCATCTCCCTTTTTCAGTTGCTGAAACGTCATTTTTCTCCCTAGCTAAGGAACATGTAATATGCAGAAATTTCTTTTAAGTTTCCCTTGCAAGTTGGGAGCTGGACCGTAAAATGAGAGCAGTTGAGTGTAGAGGAGGAGGTGAATCAAAGTTCATGTTTGTTTCTCTGTTCCCCAGTCCCAAGTGAAATAGGTGTTTCCTTGGAGCAGAGGCTTTCAGTGATGAAGATGCGCTTGCCCCTAGTAACAGTCAGCATTGCCTGCCTGCTACGGTACCACATAGCTTTAATTTTCTGGTATGTGCCCCTCGAGTGTTGACTGGGTCAGGCTTGCTGCCAGCGGAGGTGGCTGTGCTGCACCATCCCTGTGTGTTGGGCTGAGGGTGCCTGGGAGGCTGTGAGAGGATGAGACACTGCTTTGTACCTTCCTCTGGAAAATCATTTTAGCCAGCGCTGCACTTGCAGGCTTCTCCTGTGTAGTTGGTTTGTGACTGGACTTAACTGTGGCAGTGTATAAAAGATTTTGATATTCTGTGAAATACCATGTAGAATTTAAATTTGATACTATGATAATTGAGTCCCTGTGACACTGGTTTTTGTTTTAACTTCTTTGGGGTTGGCACTAATCTCTTTTTTTTTCAAGATGCTGTGAGAAACATTTCATCCAAATGCCAAATAAATTGTGTTCTGTAAGAGAAATGTTGTGTTCCAGTATCTCCTGATTTCTGCGTCGATGTGGTTGCCCAGCATTGTGAAGGAGGGTTTTGTTAAATCACTCTTCTGAGCTGTGATCTTGCAAAAAGATCAATAAACGCATTTAACTTGGAGCAGGTAGTCTGCCAGAGTTGCTATATGTGCACAGATTCCAGTGGGATTCACCTGTCTTAGTGTAATTTTAGGAAAGTCTTGAGTTCATACCCAAGAAAATGAAGTGCAGTGTATTCCTGCTGCCCTCCCCAAACCCACGGGAAGCCGCTGAGTCCAGGGGCAGGGGTTCTGCAGAAAGCAGAGGCTGGTCCCGACTCCCAGCTCGCTGTTTCTCTGGAGCCGCCGGGCTCGCAGTGTTTGCAGCGGGTGCTGCGCCCGCAGGCTGCGTTCGTTCATTGCTGAAAGGCGTCCAGCGGGCGCTGTGGCTGCGGGGCCGGAGGGCTCCGCTCCCCTGTCCCTGTCCCTGTCCCTGCAGACGCCGGCTGCCACCGCAGCCGCTCCGTGGGCCTGAACAGCGCAGCTCCAGAGCTCCGCGCCGGCTCCAGCAGGGCCGTGCTGGCTCGGCTGGGGGCGAAGGGGCGCGGCCCTTGCCCGCTGCTGCTCTCGGGGCACCCGCCTCTCCGCAGCCGCATGCCGGGAGCGCTTGGAGGGGCTCGGTCCGACCTGGAACCCCGTGGGGCTCCGCTGCTGCTGGGAGATCCCGTGCAGATACAACCTGCCCTGGCCTCCTGAGCCTTGCCTGGGGACAGGACAGCTCCTGTAGGAGCAGCGTGGATTGTCCGAAGCACAGCCGCGGCTCTGGGGCTCCCCGCCCTGACCCGGGGACACATGTCCAGCGGCAGCTGTCTGTGCTGGCCCTGTGCTGTGGCAGGGCATTGCTGGGCAGCCTCCTGCTGTACGGCTCTGGAGCTCCCCGCCCTGACCCGGGGACACGCGTGTCCAGCGGCAGCTGTCTGTGCTGGCCCTGTGCTGTGGCAGGGCATTGCTGGGCAGCCTCCTGCTGTAAGCTCTCGGCGGCTCACAGGGCGTTGTTCTGAGCGAGTGATGAGCAGCTGTGCTCGCACGGCGTGTCCGGGGCGCTCAGCCCCAGGCGGGTGTCAGACCCGCGCCGGGTGCTGCGGGGACCCGCGGGTGCCAGGCCCGGGGGGAGATGTCGCTGACCCCGCGGCGGCGGGAGCGTGGCATGAATGAAGGGGCTGTGCAGCGGCACAGTGTGGCCAGAGCGCATCTGCCGGCCACAGTGCCTCCTTTGTGCCTGCCCGGAGCCGGCCCTGCTGCGCTCCCTGCCCCGCTCCCGGCTTTCCTCCTGGGCTAGCACCAGCTTATTATGGGGATCAAAGATCAAAGTATTTACTGCCTGTGAACTTTGCCTCTCTGGATGCCCGCCTGTCTTCGTGCACCCATCCCTGTGTGATGTGAACCGCACTCTGGAGGCTCAGGTCTTGGTCTCATCACTGCCCCTGCCTGCCCGGGTCCCCGGCCAGGCACCCAGTGTCAGTGAAGGATTTACCCCCAGGAGCTGCTGGCACCTCTGCTGTGTGCTGGCACAGGGCTTGCTGATGGTGCACGTGGTGGGGGTTCCCACTGGGATGGCACCATGCCCACGACCAATCGATGGTTGCAGCTTAAGTAACTATTTTTATCTTTCGGTGGTATTTTTCCCCTTATCATGGCTCTTGCCCTTGGTGCTGTGACTACACATGTCTGCAGGGACCTCACCACCTCCTGGCTCGGTGGCAGCAGGCTGATGGACGTTGTGTTGCCCTACGAGGAGGACACAAAACTGCAGGATCAGCTGTGAGCTCACCACCACCACCACCAGCACATCAGCAAGGCCGTCAGTTTCAAGGCTTCATCTGGTTCCTGTAGAAACTGGAGGTTGCTCATTCCTGGTACGAGGTCAGCAAGGCCGTCAGTTTCAAGGCTTTATCTGGTTCCTGTAGAAACTGGAGGTTGCTCATTCCTGGTACGAGTGCCAGCAGCCAGCCATGCTCCCTGGGAAGCAGTGCAGTGGGGATGGGTGGGAGCAGGGTATGGCACAGTGCTGCGGTGCCACCACTGCCTTTCCACATGCCTTGTAGATCCCACTGCTTCCTCACTCTGCTCCCGCTTCTTGTGGGGCTGTGCTGGGCCCCACACCCTGCTCTTGTCCCTCTTGCTAAAAATCACCACTAGAGAAGCCTGAAAACCTAAAAGAGTGTCCATGGGGCAATGAGTCTCATCTTCTGACCCCAGGAGTCTTGGACTTCTCCCCCACTCCTGGCAATATGGGCTGTTCTCCTGTGGGTGTGTAGGAAGAGGGATCACTTGGTGGGCTCATGTTTCCAAGGGAGATCTGGATACCATGAGTGCCGGAGCAGCTCCCCTCTTTCCCAGCAACAATCGGCAGCAGAGCTGGTGCGACCCTCTGCCGCACCTGCCCGCCCCTTGCGGCTCTCTCCGGAAGGATGAGCGCAGCCCTCGGCAGACTACCTCATCCCTGGAGCAGAGGCCAAGTGTCAGCCACGGCACAGATCCAGCCCAGCCCAGGGGACACCTGTGCTGCCGCCCTCCTCTGCGTCCTGCACCGGGGCCCAAACTTGGCTCAGGGCTGGTGCTGCCTGGGGGGAAGAAGATGTCCCAAAGAATCCCTGCTGAGGATGAGCCCGTTGTGGCATTGGCAGCCAAGCAGCTCTGCTGAGCCCGAGCCCATCCCTGGCCAAGCCGGCAGCAGGGGCTGCTTCCCGCTGGCCGGGCGCTGCTGCCGGGTTTGTTCATCCTGGCAGTGACTCGCCAGTGCTCCCGGCCAGGGCCAAGTGCCGGCGAGGGGAGCTGCAGGCTGGGCCCCTTGGCCTCCTTTCCTCTGCTGCATGAGGATGGCATGGATATTTAAGGAGAATGTGATAACACCATGCACCTGTGTTCTCACCCTCTTCCCACCTACCTACCTACCTGCTGAGATCCTGGCTCCTGTGGGACCTGCCTGGACAGGTGCAGTGGGATGGCATATGCTCACTCAGCGCTGAGGAGATGAGCAGCTGCCTCCAGCAGCACGGGATGCCTGCACTGCGCTGCAGTGCTGCTCGGATGGGTGCGCAAGGCTTGTGCCCCAGAACTGCCCCTGCACTGCCAGCCAGTGCCCCATGGCTGCAGGAGCGTGAGCCCCTGCAGCCTTGTGCCTGCTGGAAAGGAAAGGGCTGAATCCTGCCCCAGCACTGTGCAGCTCCTTGGTGACTGCAGGGACTGTGGGTTCCCTATAGCGTGGCTGTCAAGGCCGCCTGGGCCCCGAGGATGGGGCTTCCAGGAGGTGCTCACTGGGCTTTGTCCAGAGAGGGGCCTGTGCTGGCAGGCAAGGGTTGGGTTTGGTCTGTGGGTCCCCATGGCACTGCCTGCCCCTCATCAGGTGGGAACCACCATGCTCAGACATCGAAGATGCAGGACCCACTGCTGGCTGGGGTGTTCCCAAAGCTGGGGGGAGGGTCTGTCCCACAGCCTGTGTCTGCAAGGGATGGGGAGGGGATGGGCCAAAGCTCCTGTCCCCAGCCCGTTCTGCCTCCTGGCAGGCCCCTGAAGTCCATCTGTAGTCCCACACACTGTGCGGGGGCGGGCTGTGGCACAGCGGGGATGCTGCCGACCTCCAGCTTTGGGGATGGGGAGCGGAACGGTACCGGGCGGGGAGCGCCGCACCCGTGGGCTCCGCCAGCCCCCGCTCCCCGCCTGTCCCTGTCACCGCGGGCTGGCCGGGGGCCGGGCTCTCCCCGCTCCCTCCTAGCAGCCGAGGAGTTAAAAACTCAGCCCGGGTGATGAATATGTAAGAGCAGAGCCCAGGCTGGAGCCGAGCATCTCCCGGGCTGCGGGCGCTGCCAGCGCTGCCGCCCGCCCCAGCCCAGCGCCGGGCGCACTGCGGAGGGACGGGACGGGACGGGGAGGTGCGGGGGTCCCCCCGCTGCCCCGCGTCGCCATGGGCCCCACCGGGCTCGGCATAACTTTCCTGACACTGCCCCTCGTCGTGCGAGCGGCCGCGGAAGGTGAGCTGCGCCCGGGGCCGGGGGTCCCGCGGGTGGAGAGGGTGGGGAGCGGGCTTGGGGGGCTTGGGGGGCGCCGCTTTTTCCATTCCCTTCACACGTGTCGAGGGGTGATGCGGGCTGAGGGGCTGGCAACAGGGACTGGGGGACCGAGTCTGTCCCAGGAGCCCTCTCCTGCCCTCCCACCAGCCCCTCCCCTGAGTGCTGCCGGCCTCGGGGGTCTCGAGTGGTGGGGCCAGGGCCCCCTTGGCACAGTGGGGTCTTGGGCTTCAGCCCATCCACCCCACAGACCTGCACCGCCGGGAAGCACCGGTGAGGACAAAACCTCGGAGCGAACGGACGCTGCCGTCCCGGGCCGGGCCTGGGCGCTCACCTGCACCGGGCCAGGCTGGGGCGCCGGCGGGACCTTGGCTCCTGCCGGAGGATGCTCGAGGGCTGGTGTGTGCAGGTCTGAGGATTTCCCGGGAGCTCTGCTCGCCCCTGGACCCCTAGATCCCTGCTCTGGGAACCGTCAGAGTCCCGCCTGCGCTGTCCCACTCGCAGTTCTCCTCTGGGGCTGGTGTCTCCTGTAGCACTGTAGTCAGACTGGGGATGCGGTGCCGCAGGCTGGGGCCTTGAGCAGCACAGGTGGAGGCCGGCAGGGCTGCCTTTGTCCTGCTGCTCCGAGCGGCTGTGGCTGGCACGAGAGCGTGGCTCGGCTCTCCTGCAGCCGGCCCGCTGGCATGGCCCTCGGCCATCAGCGGGGACCCTCCCGTGGGCTGTTTGTGCCTCCTGCCCGGAGCAGAACGGGGAGCTGAGGAGGGAAGGGGTGCACTGCCCAGCTCCCTCTGCAGAGCCGAATGCCCCGGGTGGATGTGCAGCCAGCAGAGCAGGAGCGGGGCGCCAGCTTTCTCGGCATCGCCTCGGTGTCCCTGCACCTGCTGCGCCAGCTCTTAGCATGGAGCCCGTGGTGCCCAGAGCCACCCGAGCGCTGGCGGGAGCTCGGCAGCTCTGGCTGAGGTGGCCCTGAGTGACGGGGCCGACCAGCATCCATCCCCACAGCGTGGGCTCGGGCCTGCCCACCGCCCGCCTGCTGCCGCTGCCAGCCCGCCCGCGGGGACACCGGGCATGGGGGGACACCGGGAATGGGGGGACACCGGGCACGGGGGGGACACCGGGAATGGGGGGGACACCGGGAATGGGGGGACACCGGGCACGGGGGGACACCGGGCACGGGGGGACACCGGGAATGCGGGGGACACCAGGCACGGGGGGACACCAGGCGTGGCTGAGGCTGCTCCCCCCGGCTCCCACTCGCCCGCGGCTGCCCAGGGCCGCTGCTGTTGGGTGAGCCTTGGTTCCCCAGGATGGAAAAGGGGGGATGGCCCCACGAGAGCTGGGGAAGGAGCACAGTGAGCAGGGAGGTTTGGCTGCCTTGGAGCAGCGATACTGAGGGAGGTTTCCCTGTGAAGTGTGTGGGGGAGGCAGGGAGGGTGTGAAAACACTAGCGCCAAAAATAACCGTGATGAACACAAGTGTTGGCGGGACCCCGGGCTGCACTGGGGGATGTCCTCATTGTCAGGGGGTTGGGCATGGCCGTAGGTGGGTTTGGGAAAGGGTGCCTGTCTCCATCACCTGCCCTGAGCTCTCCTTTCTCCCGCAGGGCAGTGGTGTTACGACTCACAGGACCCTCGATGCGGTGAGTGGTGCCAAGTGTGGGTGTGTTGGGGCTGTGCAGGGCTCAGGCCCTCGTGTCTCCCCACAGCTGAGAGCACCCTGGGCAGCATCAGCAAGGCCCAGTGGGGAGAGTGGCATGGAAAAGGGTAAATTCCCCCATGGGAATGGTTAGAGGAGCTTCACTTTTGGGTGTGTTGCTGTAGAGACTTGACAAACACCTGAGCCCCTTCGAGCAACTCAACCCCACCCCTCACTTCAGCCAGCTCCAGGTGCTCCTGGTGCAGCACCAGCTTTCCTCCTTCCACCTGAAACAAATTAAGTCCAGGTTTTAAAATACTCTATTAGAAACCCCGTGCAGTGTAGGCAGCAAGGGGGCCTGGGGGCCCACGGGCCTGGCTGAGGAGGGACAGCTCCCTCTGAGCAGGCAGCAGCCCGGCCTGGATGGGGAGGGAAGTGTGGCTGGGGGCGCCTTGTCTCAAAACACACAAATACGAATTACAAATAGCTTGTAAAAGGTTAATTAAAGATCATCAAGCATTTAATCAGCTGTTACGGCCCAACTGTTTTATAGCTCTTGGGTTTACATGCCCTGTGGCTTGTTAGCCTGGATTGCTGGGCTCCGCTCATCCCTGTCGGAGCCAGGCTCGGTCTTACCCGGTTTATTGTGGCTGGGCTGGCAGGAGGGCAGGGTTTGGCAGGGCAGAGGGGCCGGTGGGAAGCGGCTGGAGCAACGTGGAGCCGGCTGTGTGCCTGCAGCCGAGCCATGTGGAATGCCCCTCCACTTATGGAAGGCACCTGGTAATCTGTGGGGCTACCCAGTTACAGCGTGCCAGGAACCTGCTGGGATGGTGGCATGGCCAGGCTGCAGCTCCCAGGGCTTCCAGGCAAAAAGTTGCCTGAAGATAATGAGAGGAGAACATAGAGGCTAATGGCTGAGCCCAGGGGGGCAGGAGGTGGGATACAGCCCACAAGTGTCTGTGGTTTTGTCTGCCCAAGAGGAAGGTAAACGTCAGAGCTAGCCATGGGGCACTGCTGGGGGAACAGTTCCCCAAAACCTGGCTGTAGGCAAAGCCATGATGTGTGTGTGAGAAGAGCCTGTTGGGATGTGCTGAGCTCCTCTGGGAATGGAAATGCCTCAGGAGGACAGGGCTGGAAACACTGAGGAAGCCCCTCTTCCCACTGGGACTGAGTCTAGAGACTGGCAGTGCCCAGGGCTGACACCTCTATCCTGGGCTGCACCAGGAGGAGGAGTGGGATGCCGTGGCAGTCACACTGGGGCAGTGAACAGCAGGGTGGCTGGCTGGCTACATCCTACAGCTGTGGGCTGCCACAAGGGTTACAAGAAGAGATGATGCTGGGGCAATGGGGACAAGCCACATACATGGGTTGGTTGTGTGGTCTGGCTGTGGTGGCAGCCATGGGGACCCTGCTCACAGCCCCCAGCAGCACTGTGGGTTTGCAGTGGGTGCAGCTGGCTGCCAGCACTGCTGTGTCCTCACCCAGCTCCTGCCATGGTGACCCCCCACCCCAGGAGCTGCTGATGGTCACTCTGGAACCTGTGTAGGATTTGGCCCAGGATGAGTTGTGTGGCCAGGTTGCATTGTCACCTGTCACAGCTGGACAGAACCAGTGTGAGTAGGTTGAACTTGCTAAAACCCGGCAAGGGGCAGGGAGAAAAGCCTGCCCTTCACCAGCATCAATGTGGCCGCTGCTGCCAGGCTAAATATAGCCCCTGGCCCCTCGAGGAAATCCTGCTGAATTATGGATGAGGCTGCAATAAGCCCCTGCTCATCAATAGGAAGGAAACTTAGCCGGGCAGGAGAGCAGTTCCCATGGGATGCAAGAGAGCACGCCGGGCTGGCAGGGACTGCAGGGCTGGTTGGGGACACAGCCACCCGTGGCCTTGTGTCCCCCTCTGGGGGCAGCGGTGTTTTGGTGGCTGCCCGTGGTGCCCCTGCTCCTCCCCTGCAGGGCCCAGCCACTGGAAGGAGCTGAAAGCCACATGTGGTGGCGACAGGCAGTCCCCTGTGAACATCGACAGGCGCCGGCTGCAGCGGGATGGCGGCCTCGGGGACATCCTCTTCGAGGGTTACGACCAGGCTCCCCCTGGCAAGTGGAGGCTGACAAACAACGGGCACACAGGTGCGTGCTGAAGCTGGGCACCTTCCCCTGTCCCAGTTCCCCAGTCACCATCCTGACTGGGGCCTGGGTCTGGCCCACTCCTGGGTGCTGCTGTATCCCACGCAGATGGATGTTAGTGCTGGGATGGAGCCGGGGGAGAAGGAGCTGTGCCAGGGCTGTTGCCCACCTTGAGCCTCCCCTCACCCTGTCCTGCTGCCCTTGCAGTGATGCTGAGCCTGGCAAGCGAGTCGGCCTCTGAGCACATCACCATCAGTGGCGGGGGCCTCCCGGGCAGGTACCGCGCGCTGCAGCTCCACTTCCACTGGGGCAGCCCGGCTGGGAACGGCTCCGAGCACACCCTCGATGGGCGCCAGCTCCCCATGGAGGTACGTGACGAAAAGCCCCCAGCACGTTCTGGGTTGTCCAAGCACTTGGTGAGGTGGGAAGGGGAGATGCTGGGGTGGATCCTGGGGCATCCAAGGCTCTCGTGCAGCAGGTGACTGGGCTCTGCGACTCTGCAGTGGTGGTGCTGCTCAACAGTGCTCCTGCACAGGCACCTGGGTGGTGAAAAAGCAGCTGATGTAAGACTTGAGGTGTTTCTTTACCATGCCTGGGCCAGGCTGCTTCGTCCAAGGCACTCAGTGGGGTTTGGGGAGCTCTGTGCCCTGCTGGGACCACACACTGAGCTAGTGAATGCAAGTGAGAGCAAGCAGGAGCATGCTGTGCTAAGCACATTGGGATCCTTCTGGATGAAAGAGGCTCTGCACTTCTAAAATATTCATTATCTGCCAGAGGAAAGCAGAATTTATGTTCTGTGTCTGGCGAGCACCCCGGGACTGCTGGCCCCCTTTTGCACACCCTTCAAAGGATGCTTGATGCATTGGGGTGCTTTGATCCTCCAAGCACCCACCCCACAGAAGTGCCAGTAGGACCAGAAGGGCTTTACTGGGAGAGGTTGGCTCAGGGTCTGGCCATCCCAAGCTGGCTGGAAGGACCCACAGCAGAATGTTCTGCTGCCAGGGTGTTGGCTGGGGGCAGTTGTGAACGCCTGCCTCCTCTGTGCTTTCCTCAGATGCACATCGTCCACATGAATGCCAAGTACCAGACTCTGGCAGAGGCCAAGGGGCATCCCAATGGGCTGGCTGTCCTCGGCTTCTTCTTCCAGGTGGGTCTGCAGGGACCCCCTAGAAACGGTGCTGGTGGTGCAGCTGGGTGAGGGTTGTACGGGTGTCCTGAAGGAGTGGGAAGGGACAGGAAGGCTGGGTCAAGGCCACGAGAGGCTGGGGAGCCCACTGACTGCAAAAGAACCTGGCTGGGAACCCTCCCCACTGCTCTGCAACAGGGGAGGCTGGCTCTGCCTGTGGTTGCTTGGCAGGACAGGATGACCCAGCTCTGCCCTGCTCAGGCTCTGTCTGACTTCAACCACTTATTGTCCCCATACACAGGTCTCTGAAACCACTAACACCAACTACAACACCATCGTGGCAGGGCTGAGGAATGTCTCCCACGCTGGTGAGTCGCCAGCTTGCTTCATCAGGGCAGGGCAGGAAAGAGGAGACCTTGCTGTGGGAGGGCAGGGATGCACCCCAGTGGGCTGGGTGGGGGAACCTGCCTGTTGCTGGGTTCATCTGGGTTCATGGCCTGAGGGGAAATTGATGGGGGTGGCTGTGCTGTCCCCACCACATCCCTGGCAGGGGACAGGCTGAGTGCCCCTGTCTTGCCCTCCAGGGGACTCTGTGGATTTGGCCTCCACGTTCCGCCTGAGCACGCTGCTGCCGCGTGCCGCCCGGCTCTCGGGCTACTACCGCTACCAGGGCTCCCTGACCACCCCCGACTGCAGCGAGGCCGTCGTCTGGACTGTGTTCGAGGAGCCAGTGGAGATTGGCCGGGAGCAGGTACCGCATGTCCAGCCCCACTGCCAGCACCCGAAAGGCTGGATCCCCTGGGTGACCTCCCTCCTTGTCCTTCCTGACCCTTCAGCAAGAGCACAGGGAAAGTCATCTCCATAATAATGCTCCTGGCAGCTTGGCAATTAATTAATTTTATGAAGGTTAAGTAATGGAGATGTGGCCACCTGCCAGTGGGGAGAATTCCCATCCATACTGCAGTCCTGCCCAGCCTTGGCATTCAGAAACAGAAATGGGAGTGAATCCACTGAAGCTCAGTAGAGGCTCCAAGGAGATGGATGGATGCATGGAAGGAAGGAAGGAGTTCTCCTCTGCTGCTCAAGCACCTTAGTAGATTTATTTTCTTGAGGGAGTCATGGGTCAGCCACTCTCTAAGTGCTCACTGTCAGCACCAAAACATAATTAGCTCCTTTAAAACTCAAGACCTGATCCTTGTAAGGACCTGCCTCTGTGCTTACCCATGGGTCTGGCGTCAGCAGAGCAGTGGGGGTGCTGGGGGGACACTCACTGGTGTGGGGCCATGCCATGGGTCCTGTGCCATAGGCAGTGGGGCAGTCTGAGTGGGGCTGGCAGTGGGCAGGGCCTGGGGTCCCTGACAATGCAGCTGCCCACCCTCCCTCTCTCCCTGCACAGCTGAAGGCATTCGTCAGCACCCTGCACTTCCCACTCGAGGGATCCATGCTCCTAAAAATGATCAACAACTTCCGCCCGCCGCAGCCCCTCCGCAGCCGGAAGATCTTTGCCTCCCGGGGGGCCACAGCCAGCGGTGGCTCCCTGCACGGGGACCCCCCCCAGCTCCTCTCAGCCCTGCTCCTCCTGGCCCTGCTCAGCCTCTTCTCACCAGCCCCGTAGGGTCCGGCCCTGCTGCAGCGGAGACGGAGGCGATGCGTCTTGTTCATGGGAAATGGAAACAACAAAAAAAAAGCACGTTGAAACCTTGGCTGGGTGAAGATTTTGTGAACATGCATCTCTGCAGAGGTGAATCTCTGCAAGCCTGGAGCTGCCCTGGGATGTCCCTGTAGACGGGCAGTGGGAGCTGCTGCGAGGGGGATGTTGTAGTGACTGCAATAAAGCCAAGGTCCCATCAGTGGCTTGCTGCCTTTTTTGCTGGCTCTGTGTCCCTTCACCATCTGGGGCAGGTGCTCGGCATGGCACTGTGGGGTCAGTGGGGAGGGACTGGGGCTGGCGTCTGGGTGGCATTCAGGGATATCCCCTGCATGGCACAGGCAGGCAGGAAAGAGGCAAATCCCGGCCCTGGCTCGGGATGCCTACAGTCCCTGCCCTGCAGATGCTGCCCTGTCGCCCTCCCCAGGGCTGGGGCTGGCTGTTGGAGGGATGGAACACAGCACCTGCAGTGCCCTTGTGCAGGACACAGGGATCTTTCTATGGAGCTCATTTTGTGCTGGCAGGAATAACTGCAGCTGCCGGCGCTGCCGGGGCAGGGCTGTGTGAGTGGGGTGGTTCATAATTAATGT
Source organism: Onychostruthus taczanowskii (assembly GCF_017590055.1). Classification (NCBI taxonomy): domain Eukaryota; kingdom Metazoa; phylum Chordata; class Aves; order Passeriformes; family Passeridae; genus Onychostruthus; species Onychostruthus taczanowskii. Next base: position 8,634,730 of record NW_024500572.1, read on the forward strand.
GCTGGAGCTCCAGGCATGTTCCCATCTTCTCCTGAATTATGGGTGAAGAGCCAGGCCGTTATCCGGGAGAAGAGGGGGCAGGCTGAGGTTCCCTCCATTTCTGGAGGGAACCACTGCCATTGTTCGAGCTCCAGCCCCCAGCCCCAGCGGTGGCCGCCCCACCCGTGGTTCCTGAGCACCCCTTGAGCCCCCCGTGAGCATCCCCCGCGCGAAGCTCCTGGGGGAAGCCCTCGCTGCAGAAGGCTCTCTGTGGGCCGAGGAGCCCCGTCGCAGATCCCCGATGCCCACGCCGAGGGGATGTGGCTCTGTGATCCCCCCGGATCTCGGGGAGACGGGGACACGCCGGACACGCGGGGGCGCAGCGGGCACGCGCACGGAGAGGGGCCGGCAGCGGCCGGGCGGCCGCCAGGGGGCGCCCTCCGCACGGCCCCGACACCGCCCCGTGTGCTCCTGTCTCCATCCCACACCGCCCCGTGTGCCCCGTGTGCTCCTGTGCCCATCCCACACCGCCCCGTGTGCCCCGTGTGCTCCTGTCCCCATCCCACACCGCCCCGTGTGCTCCTGTCCCCATCCCACACCGCCCCGTGTGCTCCTGTCCCTATCCCACACCGCCCCGTGTGCTCCTGTCCTCATCCCACACCGCCTCCTGTGCCCCGTGTGCCTGTGCCTCGTGTCCCTGTGTCCTGCCATCACCGCCTGTGTCCTCCTGTCCCTGTTCCCATGTCCTTGGGGCCATTTCCTTTGTGTCCTTTGGCCCCTGTCCCCTGACTCCTGGGCCCTTATCCCTTCGTGTCCTCATTCACTTTTCCCCTCTGCCCCTGTTCCATATGTTCTTGTCCCCTGTGTCCTCATGCCCCTGTGCCCCATGTTCTCCTGCTGCTGTCCCTTGTGTCTTCATACAACCATTCCTTGTGTCTCCATGCCCCTGGCCCCTGTGTCCCTGTGCCACTGGCTCCCATGGCCCTTTGCTAGTGTCTGCCACGTGCAGATGCCATTGTGTCCTGTGTCTTCATGTCCCTGGCCTCAGTGTTCCTCTGCTTCCTCTGCCCTGCCACCCTCTCTGCTGTGCCTTCTTACTCCCATGTCCCATCATGTCTCGTTTGTTCCCTGCCTTTTCATGTTCCTATGTCCTCTATTCTGCCTGTTCCCTCATGTCCCACCATTCCCAGCTGCACTGCCCAGCTCCAGCCCCTTGTGCCCATGGGCAGCTGCCCCATGGATATGCCCCGGTCCAGCCCAGGGTGCCCACAGTCCCAGCTGGTGAGAAAGGGGGGCCCAGTTGGCCGTGGTGAGCCCCAAGTGGCTGCAGCTCCCCCGTCCACTCCAGTGCCAGGCCAGGGTGTGAGGGGCACCCAGGCAGTGGGACCAGGACCTGCCCAGGGGGACCATGGAGGCCACAGGCTGTGGCTCCCAAAGGCATTGGGCACCAAAATGTCAGGGAGTAGCTCTGGGAGCAGGCACTCCACAGAGTCCCCACCACCTGGGGGACCTATCCTGGCAGTGGTGTCCCCAGCAGAGGCCAGTAGTGGCACCAGGCAGGGTCTGGCAGCAGAGACCCTCTGTACAGCTGGACACCAAAACCACCCCAAAGGCTCAGGGCAGCCCTGCTGGGACCCGAAATCTGGGGTGGTGCTGTGCCTCTGCTGGGAATGCCGGGCTGCCTGGGAAGGAACGGGGCAATGCCCCCTCCCACGAGCCATTGCTGAATTGGGGTTAAACCCCAGCTTTTCCCGCTTTTGCCCTGCCCGCGGCACGGCCGGGCAGCGGTGCTCGGGTGCCACGTGCAGGGCAGTTTGTGCCAAGGCAGCGGAGCGTGGCGGGGCCAGCGCTATTCCTGGCTCCCAGCTGATGTTTGGCCGAAGCGGGCTCTTGGTTTTGGCGGGCTCTTGGTTTTGGCGGGCTGTAATTTTAGCAAGGGCTGTTTCCAGGCTGCGGGGCTGCGGTCAAAACAGCTGCCTGTGAGGGTGCCTGGCTCAGCTGGGGGGCTGTGATGTGCATCAGCACCCCTGCCCACAGCCAGCCCGGGGGGTCCGGCCAAAAGTGCCCAAAACATGGCAGAAATGTTTAAACCTGGCGGTTTTTCCCCGCAGTGGCTGCAGGGGAAGGGCAAAGGGCTGTGGCTCTGGCGTGGGCCGGCAGCATGAGGACAGGGTGGGGAGCTCTTGGTGAGGGTGTCACTGGCTGGAGCAGGAACCCAGAACCCTCAGGGATGGAAAAGGTGTCTAAGATCATACTGACACTGCCAGCTCCAGCCATCTCCCTGAACACCACATCTACAGGATGCAGGGTCCAGCCCCAGGCGCACCCAATGTTCTCCTCCACTCCCCACCACGCTGTCTGCTCTGCCCACCCTGGCTGTGGAGAGGGAAAAAGGCAAATTTGGCTAAAAGTCCTCCCTAACTGGGTGAGCCTAACCCCAGGGCCTGGTGTGGACCCTGGCAGCCATCCCCATCACGCTCCTCAGCCACCACCTTGTTGTCACCATGCCACCAATGTTCCCTACCTAGAAATTTCTTAACATTAAACTAAAAAGTCCCACCCAGAGAGTCATAACAAGGTCTGCAATTCAATAACCATGTTTCTTCAGACAGAGAGCACCAGCCCTGCAATCAAATCTTTATCAGCACACCTGACTGGGGATCAGCACCTGTTTACCTCAAATATGAGAGAAAACAAGGGTTTGCTGAGTCCCCAGACCAGACTGAGGCTCTCCTGGGAATTACATTTTACTACCACAATAAAATTGAAATAATAAATATTTTGAAGCAGCTGAAAGGTGTTTATTTTTGAGTCGGTTCAGCTTGTTTACAATCTGCTTACAAGCCCGGGCACTTATCTTTGGGGCTGTTTACTGGGCTCTCCCCCAGGCTCTGGTGTGGTTTCATACACATCTAAATAACCCCCAGCTAGGGGGTACCTTCCTGCCAGCTGCATGCCCTGGCAGTTGCTGTTTTGACACAGTTATGCAAATGATTGCTCTCGTCTTCACAAATGGGCTTGAATGCTCAGGTTGTGTTTTCGACCACACCAGCCTGAAACATTTCTTTATTTCATTTAATTCTCTTCCAATTGCAGGGCAATAAACCCTTGTCTTGCGCTCTCTGGCTGTCTCCAGCTGGGGCTTTGACCCAGGGCTGCCCAGAGGTTTTTGATAGTATTTTGTCATTCATTACTTGTATTTTATAATTTGTATCTTGCATTTTATTAATTTATAGCATGTATTTTATTAATTTATACATTTATTTCCCAGACTTGGGGAAACCTGTCCCATATTTTGTGAACCTGGAGGCTGCTCCTGTACCCTGCAACAGGTCAGACTGAGGGATGACCCCAGAGAAGGGGCTGCCTTGGCAGCAGGCATGGAGTGATTAGTTTAACTCAGTAAATGAGTGAGTAAATTCAGGGCGACCTGACAGCAGGGTAGCAGCAGGAAGCTGTTCAGGCTGGTCCCCCGGTGGTGGTGGCACAATGTGAGCAGTGTCAGGGTCTCTCCTGGCCTCAAGGCCCACAGCTGTGGGGTCAGTGGTGCCCATCCTGGGGCTGGATGCACTGGGGTCACTGGGGGTATGCGTGCACATATCTGCACATACGTGTGCAATGTGTGTGCACGCTCGTGTGTGTGCATGTGTACAGCAGCTGGGACATCCCACACCAGGGCAGGGACCACCCTGTCAGGCAAGACCCCAGTGGCTGCCCTGTCAGGGACCCTCAGGGGACAGGAGGTGTGACCCTGGCCTGGGGACACGTACCCTGCTATGGCACAGAGTCTTGGCACAGCCTTGTCACCAGCCCCCAGTGGGTCCCTGTTCAGCGCCACCCACCCTGCCAGTTTTGGGCAGCATCATGCCACCCCAATGCCTTTCCCCCATCTCAGGGGCTGATGTCCCCCAGAAGGTGATGACCCCCAGGGTGAGAGCCTGGTGAGGCAGGGACACAGAGCTGGCCACCATCTCAGGGCTGAGCCCACTCGGGCTCGGCCGCGTGGCGCTCACTTGCCTTCACACGTCAGCACCCACTGGAGACAGTTTCACTTCCTTTTTTGGGGGGCCCTTTTGAATTTCTGATTGGGGGATGTAGTGGGTGAGGAGTAAATTTAGCCAGGGGATGCCCCACTGCTGCACAGCTGCACGGTGGGGCTGGCTGGGGGAAAACAGGAGCCAGTGCTGTCGTGGCACAATGTGGGCTCTGCACAGCTTTCCCCAGGTCCTTCAGAGCAGAGAGTGATGTGAGTGCAGGGTGTGTGAGGATGGGGTGCAGGAACCAGCAGCACTCTCCCGGTGCTCGGGGGGTGCAGCCCCCTGGCTCGGGCAGGGCAGAGGCCATGGGTGTCACCCGGGCTTGGCACAGCTGTAGCACCAAAGCGAGGGCGCTTGTGCCATCCTCCTACTGCTGTCCCGGTGGGTCTGGCTCTGCCCCGCTCCCCCCAGCCTGGGCTGGGGCTATTCTGGGACCCTGCTCTTGCTTTCGAGTTTCAGCCCTGCTGCCTCCAGGAACGCGGCTGTTTGTGCGGCTGCAGCTGCGCTGGGGCAGGCGGGACCCATCCCCTCCTCTCCGGCTGTGCCACGCCGCCCGTGCCTCTCCGGACGAGTGTTTCATCAGCTCCAGGTGCGCTCTCTCCACTCCTGCCACGTCCTCACAAAAAGAGACCCCACCTCCTCCTGGAACCAGACGTTGGGGCTTGCCTGGCCTGGGGAAATCACCCGGTGATGTACAATAAAAAAAAGCAGGTCAGGACTGTTTTTTGGGGCACAAATATGGACAGAGGTGGTCATCATGGAGGGGACCCAGGGAGGGTTTGGGGACCAGAGCACAGCTTCGTGCTCGAGGTTTTGGTGATTTAAAGGGGAGGGTTGCAAGAGCTCGTATGGTCCCACATTCCTTTGCCAACATTCCTGCATCCTTCACTCTGTTCTCAGCTGTGGGACCCCTCCAAGCCCAAGATGTCCAAACCCCCAGGGTTTATCAAAAGGCCCCTGAAAGCCTTGTTAAGCCCTCACCTGGGAGTCTCAGCCTGAGAGAGCAGTTCTTACCAAGCCCAAACCCTTCATGGGATCTGCTGCTTCTCTTTGAGCTAATTAAAGCCTTCCTGAAGCATCTCATTTACTAAATTAGATCCCCCTCATTTTAAAATTACTGGCAAGCTGGGAAAATGAGAAAATAAATGACTGGTAAAATTGCAGTGCAGGAGCAGGCAGAGTGAGAGCAAGAGCTGCAACTGGGAGGGGAGGTTTCGGTTCTGCTCAGCACATTTGCTCACCAGACACCCCCAGCAAGGGTGGTGCGGGAGTGGATCCAGATTGCTCTTCCCAGGCACTGCTTCCCTCCCTGCCAGGGGATGGATCAGGCCCTGCATCCCTCTGTGATTCCCAGGCCAGGCTCTCTGGCCCTGTTGAAGGTTTGTTAAGGGTAAAACTCTGGCTGGGAATTTGCCAAGTTGCAGGCAGCGGGGGAGGATGGGAGCCCTGGAGCGGCCAGGGCCACTGATCTATAATTAATCAGGCTTTTTTCTTGACAGTTGTTGCTTATGGAAAAGATTTAGAAAAATCTTTTAATCAATAATTAGTGAAGCTTCATGCCCCCTGAGCAAGAGATGTGCCTGTGCCCTGCCCACACAGACCTGAGCTGAAGCGAGACCTCAGCTCATGCCCCAGATTGAGCCCTTGAAAGCTGGGGCTGGTGTCCTGTGACCAAGGAATTGGCTTTACTCAGGAAATGTCAAGGTGAATCTCAGGACCTGAGGAAAGCATTGCCCTGCCACCCTCCCGCAGTGCCCCTCCCCAGAAATGTGGCATTTCTCAGGGTAAAACCTGGCAGCACAGCTGGCATGGGGGCCCTGTGTTACTGTCATTCACTGCAGCCTCAACCACTACTAAGGTGATTCAACAACTGCTGGAACTGGTAATTACTGAGGCTTGATCTTTGCAGCAGAAAAGAAGTGAACATCCTCCCTGGCAGCAGGTCTTGGTCTTTGAGGCATTTCTGGCCGGCAGAGTCTCAGGCAGCAGCTCTCCTGGCAGCACCACAAGGCTGGGGAGGAGATGCCAAAGGCAGGGGTTTGCCAGAGAATAACCTTGCTTGAGCAAGGAAGGGGATCAGTGGCAGTGTGGAGGAGCTGCTGCCATCTCGGGGCTCACATTCCCAGCAGTGAGCTGGAATGGATGGATGCATGCATGGATGTGGCTGTGCTGCAGGGACCCTCATCTTCAGCACCACCTGCCATAGCCCAGTAGCCTCCCAGGAGCTGGCCCTGCACCTCTGCCACGGTGGGCCCTCTCTGCTCAGGAAACTCTGTTAAAGAAGCTTATCTTGAAACACGGTGGGACAGATCTCTCCATCACCTGCCCTTCCTTCTTTTCCCTGGCTCCGATGCAGGCTGAGCATCCTGCTGCTGGCTCCTTCCTTGAGGCCAGCAGCAGCCCGGGGGTCTGGCCTGCACATGAGTTTGCTCTGTAACAATGGGATTTGGGATTTCCTGAGAAAACCATGAGCTTGTCATCCTGCATATGGGAAGGGAGATTGTGACTGACCCCCTGAGCAGGGTGATGGGAAGTGGGGCTTGCCCTGTGCATGGGGCTGTTCCATGGCAAGGCCTCCTGTACCCTGCTGAGGAGGATAAAGCAAGATTAAAGCAAATGAAGCTGTTTTGGAGCATGAGGTGCCTTTTGGCAGCTCAGGCGGGCTCAGGGCCTGCTGCCAGCTCCCTGACAAAAAGCAAGAGAGAAGGGGCACTGTGCTCTCATATCAGTATAGGCTGGGTCATGAGGGAATTGACAACAGTCCTGCTACAAAATATTTGGGGCAATTAGTGGATAATGACCTGGCAATGTGCACCTGCACCCCAAAAAGCCAAAATATCCTGGGCTGCATCAAAAGCAGTGAGGGCAGGGGTTTGAGGGAGGGGATTCTCCCCCTGTACTCTGCTCTGGTGAGGCCCCACCTGCAGTGCTGTGTCCAGCGCTGGATCCCACATCATAAAAAGGACATGGACCCGTTTGGGTTAGTCTAGAGGAGGCCACAAAGATCTCAGAGCACTGGAGCACCTCTGCTATGAGGGAAAGATAGGAGAGTTGGGGCTGTTCAGCCTGGAGAGGAGAAGGCTCTGGCAAGACCTTACAGCAGCCTTTCAGTACTTGAAGGGGGCTTATAGGGCCTTTTAGCAGGCCCTGATGCAATTGGACAAGAGAGAATGTTTCTTAGCTAAAGAAAGGTCAATTTAGGCTAGGTAAAATTAAGAAATTTTTTACTGTGAGAGTGGTGAGGTGTTGAAACAGGTAGCTGAGGGAAGCTGTGGATGTCCCATCCCTGGAAAGATTCAAGATCAAGCTGAAAGGGACTCTGAGCAACCTGATCTAGTTAATATCCCTGTTCATTCCAGGAAGCTTGGACTGATGACTTTTAAAGGTCCCTTCCAACACAACCCAACCCCATTCTAGGGTTCTATGATTCTGTGTCCCCAGAAGACACTTGCAGGGACATGTGGCAACCCAAAGCCTGGAGCAAGGTGTTCCACTAGCACAGCCTGGGCAGGGGAATTTGCTGGGGCCATCCCCCCTTTCCCAAGAGGCTGGTGAGGGACATCTCCCCCAGAACTGCACACAGCATGGCTGGGTGTTCCCAGACCCTGTCCTGGAGTGGCTCCTGGCTGCCAGGGGGTGACAACAGCAGAGCGCTGGTGCTTTCAGCACAGCATTGGCTTCCATGGGCATTGCCTTCCATGGGCAGGGCTGCAGGGAAACTTCCCCAGGGTTCTGCTGGGGATGGGGACAGGGCATGTGACACACCGGAGTCCCAGCTGTTGTGGCACGGGGTGTGATGGACAGGCTGGTGCTTGTGCTTAACTGGCTACACTGGGACCCCAGCTCCGGGAAGCAAGGGGGTGACAATGAAATGGGGACTGAGCCAGGCCTGGGGGCAAAGGGACATGGCTGGCTGTGCCTCCACCACTGGCCACATGTGCCTGCAAGGCAGCTGGCACCCAGAGGAACACGAACAAGGGTTGAGGATGGCACAGCCAGGGCCGTGTGTTCAATGAGTGCATGGGGGCTTAGTGCAGGCTGTGCCCCAGGCTGCTCATTCCCTGTCTTGACAGTGCCAGGGGGTTTCATTGGGGTCCTCAGGGTCCAGCAAAATCTTGGCAGAGCCCCTGCAATATGAGTGTGTGTGCACACATGTAAGTGTTCCCACCCCACCCTCCCTGCTGGTGCCACGGGGCTGATGCCAGGCCGAGCCGGGAGCGGCGCATTGGAAGGACACAGAGACAGGGATGCTGAGCCAGCGCTAGTTCAGTGTCGGTGTTTATTTGTGTGACACTCACAGTGGGGGACAGGAGCAGGGGACAGGCAGAGACATCTGCGGCAGGGGAGCCGCTGTTCCCAGAAGTGGGGAGGAGGGAGGGAGGGAGCCAGCAAAGGCCGGCGGGGCAGGTTAGTAGCACTCGGATCTGCTCACGGTCTTCTCCACGTTTCCAGCCACGTGCCTGACCTTGCACGAGACAGAATTGTATCTCTGCCACTTGGTGGCCTCCATCGACAGGTAACTGCTGGCCATGTACTGGTTGTTGCTCTGCTGCTGGGGCTGGCTGGTCGTCACGCCACTGGTGATGGTGTTGCCATCAGCCACCCATTCCACCGTCACACTGCGTGGGTAGAAGTTCTCCATCAGGCACACCAGGGTGGCTTTGCCCTGTGACTCTATCTCCTCGGAGGATGGCGGGAAGAGGTGGACAGTGGGAGCGACCTCGGTCTGGCCTGCGAGGGACAAGAATGGTACAGGGTCAGAGAGGGTCCTGTCCCCCAGCCTGCCCTGCTGACACTACCCAGAAACTCCCCAATTTCCCCACAGCCAGAGCTTATCACTCATAACCGTAATGTATTTAAATTTGGGATATATATATATATATATATATATGCATATATGTGTGTCAATACACATATATCTCATATATGCTTGTATATATGTTTTATATACACTATATGCACATATATGTGCATATATGTATTACATATGATAGATATATACAGCTAATATATATAATATATATAAAGTGTACAATATACATAGATAGGTAGTCCATATCATATGAATAGATGTATAGTTATATAAAATGCATTTAACATGAATATTTATACATTTCTGTATCTCATATATATAAAAAAAGATTTATTTTATATGTATATATATGTGTATATATATATATATATATATAAAATTGAATCTTAATTTTTTTTTGCCATAAAGCCATTTCTTTCCTTTTGCAAGGCATTTTTCTTAAAAAAACCAAAATTTCAACCATCCTGTTTTCTGCCCAGTTCTGCTTTCAGACATTTTTGTCTCTGAAAAACTACTACTAAAAATCACCCAAAGGAAGATGGAAAAAAATACGTTTCTGGTGTGGTTCTGCTGCCTTCTACAATGTGCAGTGTTTCTATTTCTATCTTCACCTCTATTTCTATCTCTATCTGCATTTGAAAACCAAGACTACTCCATCATTAAATACTTTTTGATGAAGAAATGGCCAAAGAACATTTTTCTTGATCTTAGCCCTGAGTAATTTGGTTCAAATTGGTATTTTTCACCAAATTCTTTAAAAAATTACAGAGAAAGACAGAAAAACGACATTTCCGGCAGCATTTTCAGCCCAATAATCTCCATTTTTGACATGTCTTACCTGGACAATGGGCTCTTTAAGATACTCCTGGAATCTTTTGTCTAAGATTCCAGGGACGTTTTAACACGAAGTCAGGATGACTGTGGGCTGCTCAGAGCCGAGGACAGGCTGTCCTTTCACAGCACCTGCACCCCTGGCCATGGGACCCCGCAGAAGAGCCCCTGCCCCTCACCAGGGGTGACAGACTTAGTCCTCAGGACTAAGAGTTGAGGACTTAGACTTTAGACTGACAAATTTCTTTGACAAAGACAAAAATCACATATTTTAGGGACCTAAACTTGAGTTTCCTTCCCCCTGAGACCTCAGACACATTTTCTGGACAAAATTTTAAGACTTTTCGATTAAGGAAATACGCCCCGATTCTCCGCGGCGCGCACAGAGCCGTCGGAGTCCGCAGGGACGAGACAGAGCCCCCAAGGCCGGGCTTAGTGCCTGGCCCCAAACGGGCGGCAGAGCCCAGCCTGGCGCCAAGTCCGAGAAAAAACCCCAAATCACCAAAAATCGACAAAATGTCAAAATTCCGTGGTGGGAAAGGAAAGACCGAGGGGAAGTCGGCGACTCACCTGCGACGGTCAACGTCGTCCCGGCCCCGAATACACCACACAGTGACACAGGGCCATACTAAAACCTCCTGCCTCATGGCAGAGCAGTCCTGGACCCCATGGATGTGGGAGGATGGAGAGGATGGTCTGGAAATATCCCAGTGGTGCAGTGGAATGAAGGTGATGGGATGGAGATGGCACGGTGGACACAGCAGGATGAAGGCGTGGGTGCAACTGTACCTGTGGAGTTTTGGTCCTGGCTGGGCTCTTCAGTGCAGCTCCCACCACCAGCAATGGAGCTAATAGCTGTAGGTCTCTGCAGACAACTTATTTGTATTAATATTTACCCTAAATATATGGAAAGGCAAGAGGTGGAGATGCCTACACAGAGCTGAGATAGCCAAGGAAGGGGTGAGCCAGAATGGGTTTCAGCTAAAACCAATTAACTTCAAATTTCCCTGTAAAGTCTTGGCTGCTTCTTTGAAAAATGTTTTACAGTGTGGTGCCAATCCCACAGATTGGCAGATTCAGTGCTCAGCTTGGACCACTGAATGCCAACAGCACCAACGTAAATTGAACCCACAGATTTTCAAATTATGTGGTTTGTGCAAGTGGTTCTAGAAAGAAGCAGTCAGTGAACTTCCTGAGTCACAGGAACTCTATAAATAGTTCATTGTAAAACAGGTAACACTTCGAAGATTTTGTGGTTCGAAACACTTTCTCTTTCAGATGTTTGCTTTGCTTCTGAGAAGGTTTATGCTTTTGTGCAAAGTCTGAAACTATCCAAAAAAGAAAAAAACATGACTGAAATTGTATATGCAAAGCATTTAGCTGAAGCCACTGCCCTCTATTGTGGATAATCATTTTCTGAGCATTTCTCAGGCTTCAATGGAGTTTCGGTTTCATTTTGTGGGAGGACAAGAGGGGGGCAGTTTTCAGCTCTTCAGTCCTGCTCTCCTTGGAGAGAGGCATGGAGGAGGACAGAGACTGTGCTGGATGCAGCAGGGTGCTGCTGAAGGAGCTTTTGGCATTGCCATCGGAGCAGGAGATCTTGAAAGTCTCTCCCAGGCTGGCTGACACCTCGGATGGCTGACTCACACGTCGGATGGCTGACTCAGATTCTGCCTGGACCAGGGAATGTAGAGAGGGAGAGGGGAGAAGAGTGGTGTCAGTCTGTGCCCCAGGACAGTCCTCTCTGACACAGGACAGGGCTCCTGTGCCAAAAAGTCCTGAGGGAATGGAGGGATTAGTGTTTCAGACAAAGCCCAAGGCCTGAGCTCAAGGCCAGGACACCATGAAGAGACCTGGCAGAGCAAGAGGACGTGGCTGGCAGCAGAATGAGATGGTGGGGATGAGGACATGGCAATGCCAGGCACTGCAGAGCCCCAGGGCCTCCTTGTGCACAGCATGAGGCAAGCAGGAGGCCATGCAGAGCCAGTGGTCATGGAGGGGGCACATGAAGTTGCATCAAGCCCACAGGCCTGCTCAGCCCTGTGAGATGGGACAGAGAAACTCCATCTTTGACTCCTTTGTTTCCATAGGTCTATGCTCACTGTGGTAATGGTCCAGAGGCTTCTGGCACAGCTGGGCTGGGAGGCATCAGCAGGACCCTGGGCACCAGCCAGGGAGACCAGGAGAATCTTGGCTCTGGAGCGCAGAGCTGGATGATATCCCAGGCCTGCAAGTGTTATACAGGCACTTGGACAATGCCCTACATTTTTGTCATCCCTGAAGGGATGTGCAGGCCATGCAGTTGAACTGTGTGATCATTGAAGGCCTCTTCCATCTGAAATGGTCTGTTCAGTTCTATCCTATCTGTTCTCATCCACAAATGACAAGGAGAGGGCTGTAAGGATGGAGCTGTGTCAGTGGAAACAGCCACATTCATCACAGGGCAGAAAAAGGCAGGGCTGTGCCAGGGACCTGTCTCACCAAACAGGGACAGCAGAGTCTCCTAAAAGGCCCTTGCCATGGCAGGAAGACTTTGTATCCCATCCCCATTGCTCTGTTTCACCATGAGAACATCATCACTGCCATTTTGGTAGCTACCACATTAACAGAACAGCCTTGTCCTGGGCTTGGACCCCAGAGATGGTTACTGTGCTCATGGAGCCAGGCTGGCATCTGGAGAAACCCAAAGGCATGTCTGGGGTCCCAAGTCATTGTAGTAGATCCCAATGACACGGGCACAGCCAGGAAACTTAGGTTGATACCAGTCACAGCTGCTGCCATCCCTGGAGCAGATGACTTTGATGGTTTGTCCCACAATGCTGACACCGAGCATTGTGTCAGCTGACAGAGCACTGCCTGGATCAGGGAACATGGAGAGGGAAAGGAGGGAGAAAAGAAGATGCGGATCAGCCAGTCACCTGGAGCATGGCCCTCTCTGGTCAGGGGAACAGTGGAAGGACAAATCTGCCTGGGAGACCCTGGGCCATGACAGGGTTGCTGGGAGGTCATAACTTCCTCAAATGACAGAGGATGGGCACAGTCTTGGGGCTCCAAGGGTAAGCTGAGGCAGGAGGTTTTTGTACCACTTCCCCATTGCTCTGTGTCATGGTGCAGTAGTACTGCTGCTGTCATAGCTACCACAGAAATAGACAGCCTCGTCCTCGGCTTGGACCCCAGTGATGGTTAACGTGCCAGTGGAGCCGGACTTGGATCCGGAGAATCGCGAAGGGATGTCCGAGGGTCTCTTGTCATTGTAGTAGATCACAGTGACAGGGGCAGTGCCAGGGACCTTCTGCTGGTACCAGCCATAGCTGTAGCTGCTACCAGAGCAGGTGATCCTGACGGTGTCGCCGACCTTGGCTGACATCTCGGGTGGCTGAGTCAGCGCTGCCTGGACCAGGGAACCTGGAGAGGAAGAGAAGAGAGGGGAGAAGAAGGGGGTCAGTCAGTGTCCCCAGAGCACAGGCCTGCCTGGGCAGCAGGATGGGATCCCTGTGCCCAAAGGCCCCATCCTGGCTCGCAAGTTGGCCATGGCACCTGTGCTGTGGGCGAGCACCACGAAGAGAAGAGGAGCCCAGGCCATGGTTCAGTCCCACCGGCTCAGCGTCCCCAGAATGACGGGGCTGTGCCGTGGACCCTGACTCCTTTTTAAGCCCCCGCCCGCCCAGGACACGTCCCCTCCATGCAAATCCGACCCTGCGGTCATGGCCGGATCCTTCCCGCGCCTCTCTCTGCACATCCCTCCCTGCTCCACACCCAGCCCCACCACCCCAGATGTAGCAGAGCTTGTCCTCAGACACAAAGCAGAGACACCCCCCAGCTCTGAGCCTGAAACCCACAGCATTGACCCCCCTGTCCTCACACCAGGCTGAGTGGCGGCAGTGCCTAAGGAAGGGGGAGCTGGGCGCTGTGGCATGGGCATACAGGAGTACCTGCAGCTCTCAGTGATGGGACTGGAACAATGCCAAGCTCCACCATCCCCCAAATAATTTTTGGCATTTTTGCTCCCATGGGTGTTCCAGGCCTGTAAAGTACCCCCTTGCTCTCCTGCTTTTGTGCCCTGGCTCTTCCTCTGACAGCTGAGATCCATCACTCAAGACCAAGACCTTTGGTCTTCCCAGGCATTCACACCCCAGAACAATGGGAGCAGGCCAACACTGAGCCAGGTCCAGCAATGCCTCCCCATTAGCTGATCATGAGCCCAGTGTGCTAGTGCTCAGCAGCCAGAGCTGGGACAGCTCCTGGTCAGTCCTGCTCCAACTCAGGGCACAGGGATCATGGCTGTCTTTGGCAGTCCCAACCCAGACAAAGAGTGGCTGCATCCCAGGAAATTCCCTCTCCCCCAGGACCCTCCCTGTCCCTGACCATGCTGTCCCTAGGGTGCCAAGGGCACCAGGAGCCTGGCTGGCATGGGCAGGGCAGGGCTGCAGGGCTATCTCCCTGTGAGTGATATGGAGGGGTCCTGCTGGAGCACAGCACGTGTCCCATAGCAGGAATTGCCACAGTCACAGATGCTGCTCCATGTTGTGCCTGGGCAGCTTCAGGCAGCACCCGAGGGCACCCCACTGGGGCAACAGTGGCCTCTGTCTCCCTTTTCCTGTTCTGGGAGTTACCATGGCCCTGATCACCACTGGTGTCCCAGACAGAAGACTGAGAGCCTCCTCCTGCTTCTCCTCCTCCTCTGCTTGGACCCAGCCATGGGTAAATGTGGCCAAGGTGTTTCCAAGTGCTACATACCCCCTCCCAAAGTGCCAGGGACTGGGCAGGGACATGGGGCTTTGAGGGAGTGCCAGGCTGAGAAACCAGGCACAGCCACATTCAGTGCAGGGCAGCAAGGGCAGGGCCATGGTGGGTCCTGACCCCCATCAAGCAGGCACAGCAGAGACTCCTGAGTGATATTTGCAATAGCAGGAGGTTTTTGCATCACTTCCCCAACTACTGCACGCCACAGTGGAAGCATCACTGCTGCTGTCCTCACCACCACAGAAATAGACAGCCTCGTCCTCGGCTTGGACCCCAGTGATGGTTAACGTGTTCGTTGAGCCGGAGGTGGATGCGGAGAATCGCGAAGGGATGTCCGAGGGTCTGTTGTTATTGCTGTAGATCACAGTGACAGGGCCAGTGCCAGGGACCTTCTGCTGGTACCAGCCATAAGCATTGTTGCTGCCCCTGCAGCAGTTCAAGGTGTTTTGCTGCAGACACATGGACACTGGGGACAGCTAAGCCAGAGCCATGTGAGAGCCATGGGCTGTGGCACAAGCTCTCCATGCCCAGCAAGAGCATCCAAGGCTCCTGGCAAATGCCCACATGCCCAGTCCTGAGCTGCCAGGGCAGCTGCAATGCTGCCAGGCCCTGGGCAAGACTCTGACTGTGAAGCAGGTATGTAGCAAAGGCGTTCTTGGGCAGCTCCACCGGCTGCAGCTCCTAACATTGTCCTAGACTCCTCTGCCCCTTACATGGGTATTGGGCAGTGAGGATGAGCCCAGGTCAGGGCTTCTGCAGCACCAGCACCCAGCCACTGGGAACATAGCCATAGAATCATGGAATGGTTTGAGTTGGAAGGGACATTAAATACCATCAACACTCATGCCTTGGGCAGGGACACTTTCACTAGACCAGGTTGCTCAAAGCTTCATCCAACCTTGCCTTGAACACTTCCAGGGATGGGTCATCCACAACTTCTCTGGGAAACCATCTCCAGTGCCACATCATGCTCAGAGTCACAGCCCTGAGACATGGAAAGGGAATGGAATGGAATGGAATGGAATGGAATGGAATGGAATGGAATGGAAAGGGAATGGAAAATTCCCAAAGCTGGAGAGGTGGTCATGCCTGGTGGAGTGGAATGAGGCACAAAACCCAGCCTTTTTGACACTCAAGATCTCGCTTGCCTGTGGGACAGTGTCACCATGAGATCAGCACTGCTGCTGTTGAAGCTGCCACAGCAGCAGACAGACTTGCCCTCAGCTTGAACACCAGTGACCCTCTGGAGCCAGACACACAACCAGAGAATCACAAAGGAATGTCCGAGGGTCTTACGTTATACCAGTAGATCACAGTGACAGGGGCAGTGCCAGGGACCTTCTGCTGGTACCAGCCATACTCATTGTTGCTCCCAGAGCATATCACCCAGACAGTTTGTCCCAGGTTAGCTGGCATCAAGGATGACAGACTGTACCAGGGAGCCTGGAGAGGGAGAGGTGAAAGGCAATAAGATTAGGTGAGCCATTGCCCTGTTTGCACATCCCCACCCAGGCAGTATGACAGCCTCCTGTGCCCATGGTCCTCATGCCACAGTGGGACAAACAGCCTCAAGACAGAGAGGAAGATTAGAGGTCCATGGCCCTGGAAGGAGAGCTGGCAGCAGCAGAGCAGTAGAACATCACCCTCTGAGGAAAAGGGACATGGTCATGGCTACAGAAACATGGGGGAATCAGGGCCCAGCCTGGCCCAGGGCAATGCAGAAGAAGCAGCTTCAGCAGTAGCAACTGCAGCAGCAGGAGGGAGCAGCCTGAAGCAAAAGGCAACAGGGCTGGAGATGAGGCAGTGGAATTCCTATTATGGGGACAGGGGAAAGAGTCCCCTCCTATGGGGACTTGTCATGAACATTCATGTCCTTAGGCAGGGGACAGGAACCTGCCTCAACTCCACTATCACAGCTTTGTTTGTCCATGAGAAAAAATGGCTCAAAACCTTCCTCTCCTGACACTGGCTTCTGTGTCTCACTTCCCCATTACTCATCATCAGTACTGCTGCTGTCCCAGCCACCACAGAAATAGACAGCCTCGTCCTCGGCTTGGACCCCAGTGATGGTTAACGTGCCCGTGGAGCTGGACCAGGATCCGGAGAATCGCGAAGGGATGTATGAGGGTCTGTTGTTGCTGCCATAGATCAGAGTAACAGGGCCCAAGGCACCCCAGCACAGAGGCAGCAGGAGGAGGACATGGTCATCTCTAGCAAGATGTGATGGGTTGGGGGATAAAGCCACACTGATCTTTGTAGGGACAAAGACAATGACCTTCAAACATGGTGGAGAACAAGAGAACCCCCAGTTCTGTGGGGCAGTGAAAGAAGGACATTTGTAGCCCTTGCTGTACACAGGGGACAGGAACCTACCCCACAGCCAGCCAAAAGGGAGGACGGCTGAAATATTTTCTTTAGTTTTGGAGTCTGGAAATGCTTGGAATTCTCACTTCCTACTTTTTGTTGTCACTATACACCATAGCCACTACCACTGCTGTCATCACCACCACAGAAATAGACAGCCTCGTCCTCGGCTTGGACCCCAGTGATGGTTAACGTAGCTGAGGAGCCGGACTGGGATCCGGAGAATCACGAAGGGATGTCCGAGGGTCTCTTGTTGTTTTCATAGACCACAGTGACAGGGCCAGTGCCAGGGACTTTCTGCTGATACCAGCCATAGTAGCTGCCACCCCCAGAGCAGGTGATCCTGACTGTGTCTCCCACCTTGGCTGACACTGCGGATGGCTGAGTCACTGCTGCTGCCTGGACCAGGGAACCTGGAGAGGGAAAGGAGAGAGGGGAGAAGAGGCAGTCACTTAGTGGCACAGGAGCACAGCCCTCCCCAGGCAGGGGAACAGTAACGGGAGAACTCCACCTTCAGACACGTGGGACACCCTGTGTGCAACCCCCACCCCAGGCACTCCTGTGGGATTGCTATAGCCAGAGCCTGAAACCTCCCCCTGCCCACTGCCCCTCAGGGCACTCCTCATCCCAGGGACTGAGGCTGGACAGCCTGGGGACATGGCCTGCTGTGGACACTCAGCATCTGGGGCAGTTGGAGACATCCCAGCCCATGGACCAACAGGAAGTACATCCAAGCCAGCAGCCAGGGACTGCAAGGCAGGGTGTCCCTAGGCAGTGACAAGCTCTGTGTGGTTATAATGCATGACAAAGTATTGGGGACATCTTCAAAATGCTACGGCCATGAGACAGGATGTGGCATGAGGACAGAACTGCAGACAAGACCTGGTAAAACAAGAGCCAAAATAGCTGCAGGCACAAAGGGTAGGAACTGCCTATGCTCTGAAACTCTTCCTCACAAAGGGAAAGGTTCAGCAATCAAGAGGAGTAAAAAAATTACCCCACCATCACCAAGAGCCTGAGCAACACTGCTGACACCACCACCACAGAAATAGACAGCCTCATCCTCGGCTTGGACCCCAGTGATGGTTAACGTGGCCGTGGAGCCGGACAAGGATCCGGAGAATCGCGAAGGGATGTCCGAGGGTCTGTTGGTGTTATCGTAGATCACAGTGACAGGGGCAGTGCCAGGGACCTTCTGCTGGTACCAGCCATACCAGCTGCTGCTAGCTCCAGAGCAGGTGATCCTGACAGTGTCTCCCACCTTGGCTGACATCGAGGATGGCTGAGTCACTGCTGCTGCCTGGACCAAGGAACATGGAGAGGGAGAGAAGAGAGGGGAGGAGAGGGGGTCAGTCAGTGCCCCAGGAGAACAGACCTGCCTGTGGACCAAGGTTACAGGGAATGCCACAGTCAGAGGAGAATGAACCCAGACACAGTCACGAGCATATTTGAGGAGTAGAGCTCAGGCCAAGGCATCTCAGCAGAGAGTCAGCTCTGGCAGATGAAGGTGGACGTGGTTATCAGTAGCAAGAGGCAGTGAGGTGTGGAACACAGCTACACCATGAGTTTTGTACAGGTGAGGACAATGGTCCCCAGCCACAAAATTCTGTTCTCTGTGACAAAAAATGGTATTCATAGCTATGGTCATGCAGAGGAGACACAAACCTGCCCCAGCCCCACATCCACAACTCTGCTTGGCCGTAAGAAGGACTGAAAATCTATGCTTTTAATTCTTCTGTCTTTATCACTTCACCAGCATAGCTGCTGCTGTCCTGGCCACCACAGAAATAGACAGCCTCATCCTCGGCTTGGACCCCAGTGATGGTTAACGTGGCCGTGGAGCCGGAGGCAGAACCGGAGAATCGCGAAGGGATGTCCGAGGGTCTCTTGTTATCCTGATAGATCACAGTGACAGGGCCAGTGCCAGGAACCTTCTGCTGGTACCAGCCATAATAGTTGCTGCTACCCCCAGAGCAGGTGATGATTTTAGTGTCTTCTCCCACCTTTGACATCTCGGGTGGCTGACTCAGTGATGCTGCCTGGACCAGGGAACCTGGAGAGGGAGAAAAGAGAGGGGAGAAGAAGGAGATCTGTGCGCCCCAGGAACACAGCTTTTCCAGAGCAGCAGGATGTGTCCTGCATACAGAAGCCCTGTCCAGGCACAGTGACTTTGGCCATGGCACCTGAGCTGTAGGTGAACACCGTGAGTAGGGGAGGGCCCCAGGCCATGGTGCAGTCCCAGCAGCTCCATGTCGCCATCCTTGGTTGGGCTGTGCTGTGTACCTTGTCTACTTTTTAAGCCACCACATGTCTGGGTCATGGCTCCTCCATGAAATTTAGACTCCATTCTCAAGACAGGAACCTGCCAGTACATCTTTCCCCAGCTCCCACTCAGCTCCTTCATTAGGGGATTCTTTCCATATCACATTTCAACTGCTGTGGAAAATTGGCCAGATTTATGATGAGTTACACCTGACATGGT
This sequence comes from Onychostruthus taczanowskii, assembly GCF_017590055.1. Lineage (NCBI taxonomy): Eukaryota > Metazoa > Chordata > Aves > Passeriformes > Passeridae > Onychostruthus > Onychostruthus taczanowskii. The sequence continues at coordinate 8,653,979 of NW_024500572.1, forward strand.
GGTGGCCAAATGTCCAGATGGTAGAATAGGGTGTTGGTCCCACCAGTGATCCCTAAAGCCAGGGGCTTCTTGTGCACTATCAATCTACAAAACTATCCCTGTAAGCTGCAGTTGTCAAGCCTCAGTCATTCCTCAGAAACTGCATCCTCCAGCATCCATGGTCAACAACAACCATCCTGCAGGGGACCTCAATCCTGACCAGCACTGCTATCCCAGCCACCACAGAAATAGACAGCCTCGTCCTCGGCTTGGACCCCAGTGATGGTTAACGTGCCCCCAGAGCCAGAGAATCGCGAAGGGATGTCCGAGGGTCTCTTGTCACTGCTATAGATCACAGTGACAGGGCCAGTGCCAGGGACCTTCTGCTGGTACCAGCCATAGCCATAGCTGCTGCTGCCCCCAGAGCAGGAGATCCTGACAGTCTCTTCCATGCTGGCTGGCAGCAAGGATGGCGGCTGAATTAGTGCTGCCTGGACCAGGGAACCTGGAGAGGAAGAGAAGAGAGGGGAGAAGAAGGGGGTCAGTCAGTGTCCCCAGAGCACAGGCCTGCCTAGACAAGATTACAAGGAATGCAACAGTCTTGGACAGAACAGACAGGAACATGGTCACAAGCACATTCCAGAAGCAGAGCCCAGCCCATGGCAAACAGCTGCACAGAAGCAGCTCTGGCAGCATAGGAGCACATGGTCATCAGCATCAAGAGGCTGAGGGGGACACAGCTACACCAAGAGCTGCAAAGAGGGAGAAGAGCCAAAATCTTTCCTCTGCATTTTGAGTCTCTATCACTTTCTCTTTCTCATGGTCACCACACACCATAGCTGCTGCCACTGCTGCTGTCCCAGCTACCACAGAAATAGACAGCCTCGTCCTCGGCTTGGACCCCAGTGATGGTTAACGTGCCAGTGGAGCCGGATCTGGATCCGGAGAATCGCGAAGGGATGTCCGAGGGTCTCTTGTCACTGTAGTAGATCACAGTGACAGAGGCACTGTGGGTGCCACCTATAGCTGTAGCTGCTACCAGAGCAGGTGATCCTGACGGTGTCGCCGACCTTGGCTGATATCTCGGATGGCTGCTGAGTCAGCGCTGCCTGGACCAGGGAACCTGGAGAGGAAGAGAAGAGAGGGGAGAAGAAGGGGGTCAGTCAGTGTCCCCAGAGCACAGGCCTGCCTGGGCAGCAGGATGGGATCCCTGTGCCCAAAGGCCCAGTGCAGGCACAGCGAGTCTGGCCATGGCACCTGTGCTGTGGGCGAGCACTGCGAGGAGCAGAAGGGCCCAGGCCATGGTGCAATCCCACCAGCTCCATGTCCTCACAGTGATGAGGCTGTGCTGTGGGCCTTCACCCACTTTTAAGCCCCTACCTGCCCAAGCACATGGATATGTGGCACCATGCTCTCTAGAGCTCCTGCCCCACTGCTCCCTCCACCCACTGCAGGCACCTCTGTCACTCCAAAAGGCAGCAAGATTGGTCTGGGTTTCCTGGTCCTTCCTCACCATGAGTGCTGAGCTCTGAGATCTGCTGGGGACCACCCTGACCCTGCTCCTGCCCAGTAGGACCATGGCCTTGCTGCACACACTCTGCTTCAACCAAGGGCATTATCCTGGGCCTCTGAATTGCCACCAAAGAAGTGCAGAGAAGAGAAGTGGGCTTTGAAATGGAGTGGGAGCCACACCAAGATCAGGAGCTTCTAGGCTCAACAACGCTAAGGAAAATCAGGTCCGGCCGGGGGCAGCCGCTCTGCCTCCTGCGCACAGCACGGCCCCCGGCAGCCGCCAAAGCACCCGGCGGGGCCGCTCTGAACCCCGCTGGCCCCTGGCTGGCCACAGCCCCTTTGCCTCCTGCCTGCGCAGTGGAGCCACACTGACACCGTGTGGGGACAAGAAGGGCCTCAGGGACGGTTCTCTGTGACAAAAAATTGTATTTATAGCTATGGTCATGCAGAGGAGACATAAACCTGCCCCAGCCCCACATCCACAACTCTGCTTGGTAATGACAAGGTCTGAAAATCTATGCTTTTAATTCTTCTGTCTTTATCACTTCACCAGCATAGCTGCTGCTGTCCTGGCCACCACAGAAATAGACAGCCTCGTCCTCGGCTTGGACCCCAGTGATGGTTAACGTGGCCGTGGAGCCGGAGGCAGAACCGGAGAATCGTGAAGGGATGTCCGAGGGTCTCTTGTTATCCTGATAGATCACAGTGACAGGGCCAGTGCCAGGAACCTTCTGCTGGTACCAGGCAAAGTATTTTTTGGGATTTCCTTCTGAGCAGTTGATTTTAACCGTGTCTCTCACCTTGGCTGACAGTGAGGATGGCTGCTGACTCATTGCTGCCTGGACCAGGGAACCTGGAGAGGGAGAGAAGAGAGGGGAGAAAACGGGGGTCAGTCAGTGTTCCAGGAGCGCAGATCAGCCTGGGCAGGGTAACATGCTCCCTCTGCCCTCCAGTCACAATGACTCTGGCCATGGCACCTGAGCTGTGGGTGAGCACTGAAGAGGAGCAGGGGCCAAGGCTATGGTGCAATCCTGTCAGTTCCATGACCTCACACTGATGTGCCATGGACCTTGACCAGGAGAGCTGTTGCTGTCTAAGGCACCACAGAAATAGACAGCCTCATCCTCGGCTTGGATCCCAGTGATGGTTAATATGCCTGTGGAGTCGGATATGGAACCAGAGGACTGTGAAGGGATGTCTGAGGGTCTCTTATCACTAAGATAGATCACAGTGACAGGGGCAGTGCCAGGGACCTTCTGCTGGTACCAGCCATAGTTGTTGCTGCTCCCAGAGCAGGAGATCTGCCTGGTTTCACCCATGTTTAATTAGACTGAGTATGGCTGACTCAGTGCTCCTGCCTAGGCTAGGGAGCATAGAGAGGGAGAGGGGTGATACTAGAAGGCTCAGTTATTTCTCCTCAGGAGCACAGCCCTGCCCAGGCAGTGTGACAGTCCCCTGTGCCCAATGGTTCTGGTGGACAGTGGAACAAACAGGCTGAAGACAGAGAGGAAGATTAGAGACCCACAGACCTGGAAGGAGAGCTGGCAGCAGCAGAGCAGTAGAACATCACCCTCTGAGGAAAAGGGACATGGTCATGGCTACAGAAACATGGGGGAATCAGGGCCCAGCCTGGCCCAGGGCAATGCAGAAGAAGCAGCTTCAGCAGTAGCAACTGCAGCAGCAGGAGGGAGCAGCCTGAAGCAAAAGGCAACAGGGCTGGAGATGAGGCAGTGGAATTCCTATTATGGGGACAGGGGAAAGAGTCCCCTCCTATGGGGACTTGTCATGAACATTCATGTCCTTAGGCAGGGGACAGGAACCTGCCTCAACTCCACTATCACAGCTTTGTTTGTCCATGAGAAAAAATGGCTCAAAACCTTCCTCTCCTGACACTGGCTTCTCTGTCTCACTTCTTCATTACTCACTGGCTTCATCATGCCCACAAGTACCACTGCTGTCCCAGTTACCACAGAAATAGACAGCCTCGTCCTCGGCTTGGACCCCAGTGATGGTTAACGTGTTTGAGGAGCCGGACCCGGATCCGGAGAATCGCGAAGGGATGTCCGAGGGTCTGTTGTTATTGTTGTAGATCACAGTGACAGGGGCAGTGCCAGGGACCTTCTGCTGGTACCAGCCAGCATAAGCATAGCTGTAGCTACTAATCCCAGAGCAGGTGATCCTGACTGTGATCCAAGGTGTCTCTCACTTGGCTGACATCTCAGGTGGCTGAGTCAGCGCTGCTGACTGGACCAGGGAGCCTGGAGAGGAAGAGGAGAGAGGGGAGAAGAAGGCGGTCGGTCACTGTCCCAGGAGCACAGGCCTGCCTGGGCAGGAGCACTGCCTGGTCCTGCCTGGGCAGCAGGATGGGATCCCTGTGCCCAAAGGCCCCATCCTGGCTCAGCAAGTCTGGCCATGGCACCTGTGCTGTGGTGAGCACTGCGAGGAGAGGAGGGGCCCAGGCCACACTGTGATCCCACCAGCTCCATGTCCTCACAGTGATGGGGCTGTGCTGTGGCACCCAACACCCTCTCATGTGCCTGCCTACCCGACAGAGGCCCTCCATAGAAATGTGTCCCCCAACATCTCCCGACAGCTTCTGTCCCACTGCTTCCTCTCTTTCTTGCCCACCAATGCAGCAAGATATCTCCAGGCCACCTGCTTCCCTGGGCACTCAGCTGGGAAAAACAGGTCCTGCTCCAAGCATAGGTGATATATCTTAGAAGCTGGTGTATCTCAGGAGCCACAGGACTACAGTCAGCTGGATTGAAATGTGTGGGCAAAGGCCCCTCAATCTTAGCAAAGATCAGCTCTTCCAGCCACTCTCTTCTCATGCAGGAGCTTCTGCGCAGGGCTCTGTACCTGGAGCTGCCAAGCCCAGGACCATGGCCCCCCACCAGGGCTGAGGTGCCACAACACCCTCAATGCAGGCACTGCTCAGCACCAGTGACCCTCCCCTTTGTCAGCAGCCCCACAGAGAACAGAAGGGCTCTGCACCCTGAAGCCCCTGCAGACTGGTCAGCCCCACACACCTGCACAGACCTCTCCACACCACCCTTCCCAGACCTGCCTCTGCCTTTCCATGCTGCTCCTTTGGCCATGGAGGCAGACAAGGAAAATTGCAAGGGGATGCTTGAGGTTATGTTGCTGCTCTAGTGACAGGAGCACGGCCAGGGACCCTCTCCTGGACCAGCCAGCATAAGTCTAAATACCACTAAGCCCAGAGAGGATGATCTTTGTGGTTTCTCTGAGGTTAGCTGACACCAAGGATGGCTGACATGGCAATACTGCCTGGACCAGAGGAGCTGGAGAAGGAGACAGGAAAAGAGAGGTTCAGTAAGCAGGGAGGTCTGACGCATGATACTGGAACGTAGGGAATCCTCACAGAACTCTGCCATGGTAGATTTTGTATCACATCAACAATCCACTGTACAACCGCAGCAGCATCACTGCTGCCGTCATAGTTACCACAGAAATAGAAAGCCTCATCCTTGGCTTGGACCCCAGTGATGGTTAACGTGTTCGAGGAACCAGACCCAGATCCAGAGAATCATGAAGGGATGTCTGAGGGTCTTTTGTCATTCCAGTAGATCACAGTGACAGGGCCAGTGCCAGGGACCTTCTGCTGGTACCAGCCATAGTCGCCATAGCTACTCCCAGCGCAGGTGATTTTGATGGTCTCTCCCACAGTGTCTGACACCGAGGGTGGCTGACTCAGTGATGCTGCCTGGACCAGGGAACCTGGAGAGGGAGAGGAGAGAGGGAGGAGAGGGGGTGAGTCAGTGACCTGGGAGCACAGATCTCTCTGGGCAGTGGGACAGGGATACCACTCCTGTGCTCAAAGTCCCTAGCTGGTCACACTGAGTCTGGCCAGGATATCTGCACCAGGGATGAATAGCACTGCGAGGAGGGGGACAAGGTCAGCCAGGTGCCAGCTGCTCAGACATCACAGCATGGGGATGGGTTCAGATTCCTTGCTGTTGTGGGTCATAGCGGGATGTTGTCCAGGGTCAGGGGCTTCCCTGAGGGCCAGAGGTGCTCATGGAGTCCTGCACAGGCTGAAAGTGAGTCCAGTGGGCTGGCACTGAGTACACACAGCCAATGCAGCCGTAGCCCAGCAGCTCCTCTTGAACACAAGGGAGCATGACCAGCCCTGATCTGCCCTGGCAGCCTCATGCATGACCCCAGAGCTCCAGCACCCATGGGAAATATCCCTTCCTCGGCTTTGAAGACAAAGCTTTGGACCAGCTCCCTGGCCCATGGCATGTCCCTGTCTCTTGGTGCTGGAGCCACGAGGCTGAACTCTCTTGGGTGCTGTTCAAAGGTGCCTGGGAGCTGGGCCAGAAAGCACCTGGCTGGGCCCTGGACATCAGCTGAAGAGTACCGGGGGACATTGGCCCTGGCACAGTGTACAGGGACAGGGCTGTAGGGAGGTTATCCCTTCCCCAAATGGCAGGAGATGGGCAGAGGGATGGGACTGTAAGAAACAGCTGAGGTGGGAGGCTTTTGTATCACTTCCCCATTGTTCAGTGTCATGGTGCAGCTGAGGGTGCCATCACTGCTGCTGTCACCACCACCACAGAAATAGACAGCCTCGTCCTCGGCTTGGACCCCAGTGATGGTTAACATGGCTGTGGAGCTGGACAAGGATCCAGAGAATCGCGAAGGGATGTCCGAGGGTCTGCTGTTACTGTCGTAGATCACAGTGACAGGGGCAGTGCCAGGGACCTTCTGCTGATGCCAGCCAGCATAGCTCTAGCTGCTAATCCCAGAGCAGGTGATCCTGATGGTGTCTCCCACGATGGCTGACAGTGAGGATGGCTGCTGAGTCAGTGATGCTGCCTGGACCAGGGAACCTGGAGAGGGAGAGAAGAGAGGGGAGAAAATGGGGGTCAGTCAGTGTCCCAGGAGCAGAGACCTCCCAATGGAAGATCATGTGTCCTCTGTGTCCAGAAGCCCTGTTCAGGCACAGCAAATCTGGCCATGACACCTGGGGTGAGCACTGCAAGGAGAAGGGCCCAGGCCATCGTGCAATCCCATCAGCTCCGTGTCCTCATAGTGATGGGGCTTTGCTGTGACTTGACCCGGTTTTAAGCCCCTACTTGCCCAGGCACAGGCTCTCCATGGATATGTGGCACCCAGTGTTTCCTGGAAGTCCTGTCCCAGTGCTATCCCCACATGCTGCAGGCACCTCTGGCCCACCAAAGATCACTCTGGGTTGCCTGCTCCTTCCCCAGTATGGCTGATGCACTCTCAGATCTGCTGGGGACTACGCTGAGCCTGTTTCTGCCCAGTAGGACCATGGCCTCTATGCACCAGGAGTTCTGTGCACAGAGCAGGGGACAGCACCACCTGGCCATGGGGACACATCCACCTGTCCTGGAGGACCCAAGGCTGGTTGGTGCCTCCTGGTCCAAAGGGCACTGTGGTCCCTGGGTGCTGATCAGCAGCTGGGGAAACCACATCCTGTTTCAACTGAGGGCGCCACCCTGAGCCTCTCGGAATTGCCACAAAAGATGTGCAGAACAGAGAAATGGGGCATTGAAAGGCAATGGGAACCAGACTAAGATCAGGAGCTTCCAGGCTCAACAACGCTGAGGAAAATCAAGCTCCCATTTCCTCCAAATTCAAAGTGAGCTGAGGGTCTCCAACAGCTTTGCAGCAAGTGTGGGTAGAGCAGGTCTGGTGTGTGTACCCATCACGAGCTCGTAGGGCCTGCACTCTTGTCCGGCCGGGGGCAGCCGCTCTGCCTCCTGCAAAGCATCCGGCGGGGCCGCTCTGAACCCCGCTGGCCCCTGGCTGGCCACAGCCCCTTTGCCTCCTGCCTGGCCCGTGAGCTCCTGCCTGCACAGTGGAGCCACACTGACACCGTGTGGGGACAAGAAGGGCCTCAGGGACGGCACTGCAGGAACTGAGAGCAGAGCCCGGCACAGGACTGTGTCCTTGCTGCCTCTCAGCCCTGCCACGGCTTCCAGCAGGTCCAGAGATTGCTCCAGCCCTGGCCAAACCATCCGGGTTTCTGCGTGGCACCGTGCCCGCGGCAGCCTGTGCTCACAGGGGAGAGCCTGTCACACAGACACAGGGTCCTTTGGCACAGTTGCTGTCACCAGAGATGAGTGTGCATCAGCCCTGAACTGGCAGGGACTGGCAGGGACCAGAATGTCCAGAGACCATGACAGGGATTGTCCCAGCTCCTCTGAGCAACCATAGGACAGGACATTTTGAGAGCAGGGACTAGTAGCCCCACCACAGCTCTTCACTTCCAGAAGCCATGCCATTTCAATATCCTCCAGCACCCCTGAGGGTCTCTTCAAGCTGTCATAGATCACAGGGACACCATCAGAGACCTTCTGCTGGTACCAGGCACGGCCACTGCTACCCCCAGAGCAGAAGGTCTTGATGGTTTCTCTCAGACTGGCTGACACTGAGGATGGCTGACTCAGAGATACTGCCTGGGCCAGGGACTGCGGAGAAGGACCAGAGAGGGGAGTAGAGGGCGTTTACCCTGTGTTCCAGGAACGTGGTCATCTCCTGGGCAGGGGGATGGGGAATACCACACTCAAAGGAGAATGGCTGCAACCACAGCCACTAGTGAATCTGAGGAGCAGAGCCAAGCCAAATGTACCCCAAGGCATCCCAGCACAGAGGATGGCAATAGCAGGAGAATGTGGTCATCAGTAGCAAGAGGCAGTGGGGTGGGGGAAAAAGCTACACCATGAGTATTGTACGGAACAGGACAATGATCCCCAGCCCCAAGTTTCCTTTCAGTGCACTAGGACACAAAAGGGGGAACATTTGTAGCCATAGTCATGCAGAGGAGACAAAAACCTGCCCCAGCCTCAGATTCATCACTCTGATTGCAATGAGAAGAACAGTAAAATGCCATTTTTATTTCCTTTGTACCTCATTTGAAAATCTGTCATTTTCATTACACCAACATAGCTGCTGTCTATGCCACCACAGAAATAGACAGCCTCGTCCTCGGCTTGGACCCCAGTGATGGTTAACGTGCCTCCAGAGCCGGAGAATCGCGAAGGGATGTCCGAGGGTCTCTTGTCATTGTAGTAGATCACAGTGACAGGGCCAGTGCCAGGAACCTTCTGCTGGTACCAGCCATAGTAGCTGTTGCTGCTACCGGAGCAGGTGATCCTGACGGTGTCTCCCACCTTGGCCGATATCTCAGATGGCTGAGTCACCGCTGCCTGGACTAGGGAACCTGGAGAGGGAGAGAAGAGAGGGGAGAAGACAGGGATCAGTCAGTGTGTCCCAGGTGCACAAACCGGTGTGGCAGCAGGACAGGGTCCCAGTGCCCAAAGACCCCAAAGATATCATAGAGTGGCCTAGAGACACACACAGAACACAGAGCATGAGGGTGCCTCCACCGTGTTGACCAGCATTGCTGCCGTCATTGCTGCCACAGAAATAGACAGTCTAGCCCTTGGCTTGGACCCCAGTGATGGTTAAGGTGTTTGTAGAGCTGGATGTGGATCCAGAGAATCGTGAAGGTATGCCCGAGGGTCTCTTGTTGTCGTTATAGATCACAGTGACAGGGCCAGTGCCAGGAACCTTCTGCTGGAACCAGCCAAAGCCAAAGATGCTGCTAACCCCAGAGCAGGTGATCCTGACGGTGTCTGCCACTTTGGCTGACAGCGAGGATGGGTGACTCAGTGCTGGAGAGGGAGAGAACAGAGGGGAAAAGAGGGGAGACAACCAGTGTCCAAGGGGCACAGACTGGACAGTGCCCCTGTGCCCAAAGGCACTAAGATGCAGTGGAGGTGCCCACAGCTGCAGACAGAACCCATGGCATGAGGGTCCTGCAGGGAGAAATGCCAGCAGTAAGAGGAGAGAGAATGCTGAGTCAGTGCCTCCACGGTGCTGACCACCACTGCTGCCATCATGGCTACCACAGAAATAGAAAGCCTCATCCTCCGCTTGGACCCCAGTGATGGTTAGCATGGCCGTGGAGCTGGACTTGGATCTGGAGAATTGCGAAGGGATGTCTGAGGGTCTTTTGTCATTCCAGTAGATCACAGTGACAGGGCTGCTGCCAGGGATCTTCTGCTGATACCAGCCATAGCTGCCGCTACTTCCAGAGCAGGTGATCCTTACAGTGTCTCCCACGTTGGCTGATATCGAGGATGGCTGAGTCACTGTTGCTGCCTGGACCAGGGAACCTGGAGAGGGACAGGGTGAGAGGGGAGAAGGATGGGGGTCAGTCAGTGTTTCAGGAGCACAGGTTTGCCCAGGTAAGGTTATGGGGAATGCAACAGTCAGAGAAGAACAGACATGGAAAATGGCCACAGGCACAACTGGGGAGCAGAGCTCAGCCCCAGGTATCCCAGCACAGAGGCACCAAGAGGGGGACATGGTCATTAGTAGTAGGTCAGAGAATAGTGGGAGACAAAGCCACACTATGGGTTTTGTAGGGACCAGAACAATAATCCCCAGCCACAAAGGTACCTTCTACTCTTTAGGACACAAAATGAGCAAAATTAAGAACTATGGTAGTGCAGAGGAGACAAAAACCTGCCCCAGTCCCGCATCCACAACTCTGATTGGTGATGAGAATGACAGAAAATCTCAATTTCTACTTCCTCTGGACATCACTTGAAAATCTGTGTCACTATACCAGCACCACTGCTGTCCCTGCCACCACAGAAATAGACAGCCTCATCCTCCGCTTGGACCCCAGTGATGGTTAACGTGGCCGTGGTTCCGGATTTGGATCCAGAGAATCAGGAAGAGATGCCTGAGGGTCTCTGGTCATTCCGGTAGATCACAGTGACAGGGCCACTGCCAGGGACCTTCTGCTGGAACCAGCCATAGTCGCCATAGCTACTCCCAGCGCAGGTGATTTTGATGGTCTCTCCCACAGTGTCTGACACCGAGGGTGGCTGACTCAGTGATGCTGCCTGGACCAGGGAACCTGGAGAGGGAGAGGAGAGAGGGAGGAGAGGGGGTGAGTCAGTGACCTGGGAGCACAGATCTCTCTGGGCAGTGGGACAGGGATACCACTCCTGTGCTCAAAGTCCCTAGCTGGTCACACTGAGTCTGGCCAGGATATCTGCACCAGGGATGAATAGCACTGCGAGGAGGGGGACAAGGTCAGCCAGGTGCCAACTGCTCAGACATCACAGCATGGGGATGGGTTCAGATTCCTTGCTGTTGTGGGTCATAGCGGGATGTTGTCCAGGGTCAGGGGCTTCCCTGAGGGCCAGAGGTGCTCATGGAGTCCTGCACAGGCTGAAAGTGAGTCCAGTGGGCTGGCACTGAGTACACACAGCCAATGCAGCCGTAGCCCAGCAGCTCCTCTTGAACACAAGGGAGCATGACCAGCCCTGATCTGCCCTGGCAGCCTCATGCATGACCCCAGAGCTCCAGCATCCATGGGAAATATCCCTTCCTCGGCTTTGAAGACAAAGATTTGGCCCATCCCCCTGGCACTTGGTGCTGGAGCCACAAGGCTAAACCCACTTGGATGATGTTCAGGGGCTCAGCTGGGATGGGAGCTAGCCAGCAGGGCCCTTGGCACCCACTGAGTAGCGCAGGAGGACCTTGGCCCTGATGCAGTATGCAGGGGCAGGACTGCAGGGAGGTCATCCCTTCCCCAAACAGCAGGAGAAGGGCACAGTCATAAGACTCTTCAGAGACAGCTGAGGTGGGAGGCTTTTGTATCACTTCCCCATTGTTCAGTGTCACTGGGCAGCATCACTGCTGCTGTCACCACCACCACAGAAAGCCAGGACACCAGAAGCTGGTGTATCTTAGGAGCCACAGGACTATGCTCAGCTGAATTGAGGTGTGTGGGCAAAGGCCCCTCAACCTTAGCCAAGTTCCATGTCAAGGGATGGCAGGAACATTTTCTACTCTGCCTTGCCAATGCATCCTCTGCTGCCACCTTCACCAAGCCTGTGACCCTGGTGTCACCCACCCACTGTGCATCCCCTGAAGCAGCTCAGCTCTTCCAGCCACTCTCTTCTCATGCAGGAGCTTCTGCGCAGGGCTCTGTACCTGCAGCTGCCCCAGCCAAGCCCATGGCTACCCACCAGGGCTGAGGTGCCACAACACCCTCAATGCAGGCACTGCTCAGCACCAGTGACCCTCCCCTTTGTCAGCAGCACCACAGAGAACAGAAGGGCCCTGCACCCTGAAGCCCCTGTAGCACAAGGGCAAGTGCCCAGCCTGGCCAGCCCCACACACCTGTTTAATGATATCCTTGTGCATGAAGTAACCAGAATATCAGAACATGGCCCAAGCCCTCCTTTGAGGTCAGCTGTGTTGCATTGAGCTCAGCTGAAGTCACGATGCTTTTGATTTGCTGTTGGTCATACTTGACATCCTCTGGAATTGTGGCCTGATCAGAATGACTGCCACAGCCTTGGTTCTCCCACAGTTGCTTCTAGCTCTCTAAAGCTGCAATTTCAACTCTCTCCCTCTAAAGACCATACAACACAGAAAAGGTGGGAAGAGGACTTGTAAAATGCTGACTAAATTTCTGCTCCCCCTGCAAAGTCTAAGTGCCAGACTAAACTGTGCTGTTCCTGTCTATATGCAGATGCTCATTTCTCTTGGTTTTGTCCCATTCATCTCCCCCATAGTTTTGACTTTGTGTATGCTTGTCTAAACTGCATACAATAAAAATTAAATAAAAATATAGATGAAAGTCTGTCTACAGAGGTGTTGAAGATAAAAACCACTAAAAAAAACCCAGTGGTGGAGTATCCTCCTGCAAAAGATCTGTAGAATGCTATTGCAATCACAAATGATATAAACAAGTAGTACCAGTCATCAGTTAAATTCACTTGCATTGTTTTAGTTGTTCTTTCCGAGAAGTCATCAAGTGAAATAGTGGTTCCATCAGCAGATTGTCTTGGAAATCTTGTTTTTCCAAAAGCTTGAGAGCTTTAGCCTTAGCAGTTTATCCAACTGAAAATCTGCCACCTCTTTGCTGCCATCTTCTGGCTACTTGCTGCAGCAGACTGCTGCAGCAGGGTGAGGATGCAGTGTGAAATACTGTCTTCAGAGGGTAGCAGAGGTTGCTTCTCTTTTCAGTGTTAAACAGATTCTTCACCCCTTTTCAGCACTTCATAATAATTTTCCCTAGGGAAGGACATCAGCTTGGTCTATCATATCATTCCCGCTGAGACATATTCCAGCACTTCATGCGTTTGCACCATGGCTCATGAGGTCAAGATGCTGATGGCTTGCTCTTGCTTTTTTTTCCAACTTGATATTAATTCCTTAGCAGGTGATACCACTGTGTGAAGTAGTAATTGAAAGAAGTCATAAGAACCAATGTGATTTGGACAACTTTGGGGGAATTCCTTGCCCTTTTCTCTCCTAGAAAAACAGGATGTGTTCAGAAGTGCATTGTGACCTTTGCCCATACAATGGGACAGAAACTGCATCCTCCTTCCTTTATAGTGCTGTTCAGCCAGTGTCTGTACATGTTAAATAATTAGAAATTTGTGTTCCAAAATATTGGCTCTTCTCATGTCTTTCTTTGAACGACAAAGCAGCTGTACCAAAATGTAAGTCTGAAGAATGCCATGGAGTAGAGAAGGACTTGATGTGTGTAAAAAAGGCAAGCAAGTAGAGGCAAACAGAAAATCTATTTCATTTTAATATAAGACAAGAGCATGGTTCTATCAATGATTAACAGAAAGATCATACCCTTTGCAAAAGTGGATCAAGCAGGGGAAGGAATGCAAATGATTGCTTCATGTTGGAAGATATGATGAGAAATGTCAAAACCTGTGCTTCCTGATAATACTTCTATGTGGTTTTAGTGATGTCCATCCCTCTTGCAAAAAGCCTGGTGATTCTGTGGGTGTCTGACATCTCCTTTTTATTTGTCAGCTGAGAGACTGGGCTGGTTGATGTGTGTTAGGCAGCAGATTTAATGAGAGCACCTGATGGAGAAGTAGCTCTGCTTATCTACACTGAGGTCAATGCTGGGGATAATTGGATGGGTTCTATACTGCCTGATTTCTGTAGTTTACAAGAATATTAATGCTAGTGAAAAATGGTAGCAGTTGACATGTAATGAGGAACAGATATAGAATTTAGTTGTACCAATTTGGAAATAGCTATCTGTGGCAGAAGGGGAAGGTTCTAACTGCCAGCTTTGCTGAATTTTAACTTGAGCCACTGGCCTTGAAAGAACCACTACTGCTTCACTAGGATGCTACATGGAGAACTGGGTAAAAATCCTTCCTGTCAGGGGCTGGAGTGCTGAAATGCAGACCTCTGAGTTGAGGCCGCCACTGAACAGTTGATCAGTTGGCCTCGTGTTTTCTGCATTCTCAGAATCTCTCTCATTGCAGTGGCAATTCTTTATCTCCAGGCTTGTAAAACTTTCTAACAAACTATACTGGGAATCAATTTCTGAATATACAGAACTAAAGCACAGCAAATCCTAAACATGAGTCTTTGTTCTGATATTCTTTTAAAAAGCAAATGCTTTTTTTATTTCTCTCATCATTTAGCTGGACAGGTTTGAGCTGTAGGATTTGTTCTGTCTTGTGCTAGTCACTTAACTGCAAACACAGTTGATCCTTTTACCTAGCATTATAATGTGATATTTGTTCTTCAGTTCAATTCTAGTCAAGGAGGGGTGGGGGAGGAGGTGAAAAGGAATTTTCTAACTCAGCAAGTTCCACAAAAGATGGAGTTCAGCAAATTATCAGTGCTTTAATAACAGCCCTCTGCATTTCTTTACAACCCGAGGCAAACAACTAACTATATGCAGAGGGGGGAAATGCCAACTTCAAAACCTGCAGGGAATGATGGGAAAGTACTTAGTTCTTCATTTTTGATCCGTGTCTAATTAAACAGACAGCTCTATCTAATATTTTTGGTCAATTAAGGTCTGACTTGTAGCAACATGCGCATTGTCTACACGATGTTTTCCATTTTGAGGCAGTTGTGTGGCCACAGATTTTTCTTAGAAATCATGGTTTTGGTAGAGTAAAAGTATGTATCTTAAGCAGGAATTTTCAGGATGCCTTTAGATTGAAGCATGTTTGTTGCTGTGGGCTGCTGTTTCAGCAATGGTGAAACAACAGAAACCTGCAGAGTAGAGAAAATAAATTAATTCTGGCTGAAATCTTGCCTCAAAGAAGCTTTTCTATTAAGTATTTCAATTAAGGAGATCGAAGACCACAAACTGTAGTTGCAAATAGAATGGGAGGCAAGTGTTAGGTTTTCCATGGATGAGGTGGCAATCTGTTTCTACTGGTAATAGTTGAAATGAAGGCTAGGACCTGATTTCTTGCCAATGTGATAGAAGCTTCCAGTAAAACCCAGCTCTCATTTATCCCATATGTATTCCAACTCTCTGCATGCACCTACAGAGTAAGGCACACTAACAGGAATCCAGGTAAATCGGAATCCTATATCCGTTGCCTGCATTTTGTTCCTGTCCTGCCCAAAATCTGTTTGGATTTTAAACTTCTCAGAGCAAAAAGACAACATCTGTAGTTCCAACAACTTATGACCATGGCCTCACCTGGAGCCTTTAATGTACTTATTGATGTGAATAGTACCTGTTTTATGCAGATATGAAATAGCCCCATTTGAAGAAGTGGGACAGAGTTGCTTATAAGTCACAAGTGTGACATATTTGCTTAACCACTAAAAAAAAGATAGCATCATTGACATTATTCTATGCATAAAATGCATCCCTCAGGTATGTGAGATGACACTCGATGGTGTATCCACATCTTCAAACAGAATAATGTAGATTATCTGCAAACTACAGTTACAGACCTGCTTGGTAATAAAAGCTGCACTGTCTGAGGAAATAAACATGTTCATACTTGGATGAACAGCATCCTAATTTATCTAAATCACCGATGCTTTAAAAATACACATTCAAATAAAAAGTTCCAATCCTCTGTAGTAGCAAATGCATACCAAAAAGTATGAGTAATCACATGTGAAATACCTTTTCTGATGTCTTTTTGTCTGTTTAACTACAAGCTCACCTCTAATAACATCTTAGCCGGTGTAGCAGCCAGGAGCTGCCAGCAGAGGTTACCACAGCCTTTGGAGAAAGGCTGGTCCCTCTCCATGGAACTGGGCTGGCACATGGTCCCTGGAGCTGGATTCCCTTCAGTGAAAGGCAGGCGAACCTATGACTGCAGGACACGAGTCGTTGCATTGCTCCAGGAAAAAACAGGGAGTGTGTGTCTGGAATTCCTCCTGAATCTTTGGCCTGGCTACCTAAAATAACCTACAAAATAAACTTCTCTGTGAGGACTGCCTGGGTTTTAAACCTCTTGGGTGATCCTGTTTGCTAATGTGGGAAAAGAGACATGACAGAGGGGTAGCCTCATTGAAAACTAAGTAATAATAATAATAATAAATAATATCTCGGCCAAAGTGAGGCCATATCTGGAGGGTCCAGAGGAGGCCACAAAGAGGAAGAGAAGTGTGAAGCAACTTTCTTATGAGGAGACACTGAGGGAGCTGGGCCTGTTTAGTCTACAGAAGAATGAGAGGAGATCTCATTAATGTCTCCAAAGGATGTCAGAGGATGGTGCCAGACTCTTTTCAGTGGTGCACAATAATAGAAAAAGAAGCAACGGCCATAAAATGAAACATAAGAGGTTCCATCTCAACATGAGGAAGGAGTTATTTCCCTGGAAGGCGGCAGAGCACTGGAACAGCTGCCCAGGGAGGAACTGGAGTCTGTCTCTCTGGAGACATTCCAAACCCACGCGGACACCTTCTTGTGTCACCTGCTCCAGGTGACCCTGCCTGGGCAGGGGGTTGGATTGGGTGATCTCCTCCCAACCTGTTATTCAGTGATTCTGTGAACAATAATAATAGCAATGATAATTACTATAATACCCCTGACCCTCACATTAGGGGTAGGAATTGGACAGCCATGCCCAGCAGCTGCTATCTGGGCTGTGATGGTAGCTCTCCTCACACCTGATGGGGCACTGCAGTGCACACTGAGGGTACTGGGGGACCTTCCCGTCTTTTTTCCTCTCACACACCCCTGGTCCCATTTCCCAACTTTTTTTGCCTCATGCAACCCCAGCTTCCGTTTCCTGCCTTTTCCCCCTCATGCACCCCTGGCCCTCATTTTCCACTTTATCCTCCCATGCATCCCTGGGTCCGTTTCCCGCCTTTTCCCCCTCACGCACCCCTGGCTCTGTTTCCTGCCGTTTTCCCCTCACGCACCCACAGCCCCCATGACCCACCTGGTGTGGGGCTGCTGTGACAAACTCGTCGTCGGATGAGGCTGTCAGACAGGACGGAGTGTGTCACCCTCACAGAGGTGTCCTGTTGGTTGCGGAGCTCCATGACCATTCCCGGACTGTGGCCAGGGACTGCAGTGGCCCGTGGCCCACCAGGGAGTGCTGAGGTGAGGCTGAGGGAGGCGCGGCCTCCTGTCCTTGTCCCTGTCCCAGCTGTATCTTTGCTTACACTTCCCCTCACTGCCTGCAGCCCAACTAGCTTGCTGCAAGTTCATGTTTGGTTTAAAGACTGTATTTTAATGTGTATTTAAGTGCTAACCTCCATGTGGGGCTCAGAACCTGCCCTGCCCTGTGGGACTGGCCCAGCCTCTCAGCTTGACTTTACTTTTCCCAGCCCTCATTGATGTAAATTTGCTTTTAAGCCTCCTGCCACCCCTAAAACTGCTTTCATTTTTCTCCACTCAGTTCATTGAATGCTTTAATTTCTCTTTTTCTTTTCTACTTTCCTCAGGTCCTTCTGTCTGTTCTCCCTTCCCCTGCTTTGCCTGAGCTCTGTCTCAGCTGTAGTTACTGAAAGCTGAAACAGGATGGTGGGAATTCTCCCTCCTAGAGATAATGTTGTTTTTTATAGAAAAACACTCCTCTTTGCTTTTGATAAAAGAGGGCATCTCTCCTTTTTTTTCCCCCTCCTCAAATTCTCTTTACCTCCACATGGATATGGTGCTACCTGTGGCTTTTCATTGTTTGAATATTTTTGCATAATTTCATACTGTCATGGTTGCAATCTGTGTTAAAGGCACACCCATCCAAACTTTCAGGAGAGAAAACTTGTTTCTTCACACCTGTGCCATCCACTGGGCTGTGAAACAGAGTATGTCTTTTCCCATTTATGTTATATTTGTCCCTAAAAACTCAGATCTGGGACCTGGGTCCCGCTGAGCAAAAGCATCTCAAATATATGGATTTTGCTTTGATAAACATGCATTTACTTTTTCAGCCATAGGAGTGGTAAACCTGCTTGAAAGTTACTGAAAACCCCTATGTTGCTAAAGAAAGCATTTGTCCTCATTCCAATATCCCAGCCTGCTGCCAGCAGCAGATGAGGTTTGCTTGCAGGAGATAAATTATTTATGGAAAGGTGTACATGCTATCTGATCTGAATCTTTACTGTGATAAGTTTATATTTAGAACCTTTTATAATATCAAAATAGCACCAGCATCAGTTAAGCTTTTTTTTTCTTTAGTAGGTACTCAAAATTTTGTTGTTATCTCTAAATGAGCCCAGGTAATTGTGCTCATGAACCTTCATCTCTACACATGGAAACCCAGCCCTATGCTGAAAAATAATTTTATATATATATAAACAATGTTCTCCTGCTTTGCTTAATGATGTCTGGGAAGACTAGTTCTCAGTGCTCAACAGGCTTTTATCCTGTCCTGCTCTTTTTTAAATTCAGGCTGGGTTCTCCCTGTATCTTCCTGCTTTTAAAAACTTGGCAGTTGGAAGTGAAATGATTTGTGGGTGATACATGAACTCAAACAGCAATATCAAATGTTCAGAGTTCTAACATTAAGTATTCAGCAATTGTGTCCACTCCTAAAAT
Source organism: Onychostruthus taczanowskii (assembly GCF_017590055.1). Classification (NCBI taxonomy): domain Eukaryota; kingdom Metazoa; phylum Chordata; class Aves; order Passeriformes; family Passeridae; genus Onychostruthus; species Onychostruthus taczanowskii. The sequence continues at coordinate 8,672,283 of NW_024500572.1, forward strand.
CTTCCTAAATTTAAAAATAACTGAGAATGTGCTTGTTTATCATCTGAAGATGGACCAATGAAGTCTCAAAATTCTGGGTTCCTCTTTACAATTGCAGAGGTTGAATTCTTCTTTCTTGTGTAAAAACTACATAACCGTCTTGCTCCAGCAGCTGCAAAAAAAAAAAAAAAAAGCCACAAATGTTCTCAGACCCCATGAAAACATTGTGGGAGATGGCGACTGACAGCAACTGCAAGACGAGTGAAATAAAAATCAAACTTCAACCTGTGGTGTCTTAGTTGTTTCTTATTATGAAATGGAAATGCGTTCAGGTTTGAGGGCGTTTTTGGTACACAAGTAATACTCAGCTACAGGAGATGTATTAAGAAGCTGTAATTTTTTTAAGTCAGTATTTCAGATCCTGAGTCCTGCAACTTAAAAATGGTGCAACTGGGGGTGGGTGGAATTCCTTTGGAATTTATTAAAGTGCTGTGAGCTGGGTAAAGACTGAGAGCTTTGGACCTCTCAGGATTCTCCTTGGCTTCCTTCCAGCTGGCTTGCAGGTAAGTTCCATGTAAAGAGCTGATATATTCTGTCCTCAAACCCGGAGTTTGCTGCTGAAATGCTGCAAGGGACCGGGCTATTAAAACAAATTAAGCTATCTATTTGTGAACATTTTGTGATGTTACACTGTATGCACTTGTCACAGTGCTGCCACATCAAGGTTAGAGTGAGAAGGTGACTAGCTGGCAGTCACTTAATCAAAGGGAGCTGTTGATGTCTCAGGTAGCCCAGGCAGGGTGAGGCTTGCATGCTCCATTGCTTTTAACAGCCAGATAATGAATATGCTTTCCAGAATCCGTGTTTCTCATAGGGGAAGCAGCAGCTGCCTGTGATCTGTGTCGCTGTCAAAGGAAAGTGAGATGTAGTTAATTCAGGGCTACACAACAAAGACATATTGATCAGGGTTCTTTTGGCTCTGGTTGGATTTCTGCAATAACAATGACTAGGACAATGCAGCAAGCCAGATATGCTTTGTCTTACCCCGAAAAGCATGAGTTCTTACCACCAAGATCTGCTGCTGGGCATCAGCAGGTTCAGAGCAATTCCACTCCAGAGGGTCAGTAGGACGCTGAAATCAAGTGAAAAGGGCATATCTTGTTCACGTCATTATAAATGCACTTCATTTGTAGCTATAAGTTAAATTCATAGATTCTGTGCAAACAGCTTGCAGTGCATAAGTTCCACATGATTTAAAGAAAAAACAAACAACCCTGTGTTTGTGCTATCTGGATAAAGTCATACAGAGCTGCTTACAGAGGTAATGAGTGTTGCAAGAATTATATAGAGTGAATGTATACATTATGTTTCCTCTGTTCCTGCTCTACTTGTAGGACTTGGATGTGGATGATTATGTGCTGTATATTTATTAGAGTATTACAGTGTATTTTTTATTGCAAAGCTAAAAATCCTTGTGTACTGGTTTTGTAATATAGCTATGTAATTACTATTTTTATTTCTGCAGTTACCCAACTCATTGCCTGTCTTCCCACCTTTCTTTTCCTGTTACTTTCCCCTAATAGCTGCATCTGCTTTTCTTTTGTTCATGTGTTGTGCAGAAGAAAAATGGACACTAACAGGTTTGCTAATTACTATAAAAATCTTCCCAGCCTTGTTCAGTTCAGATCATTCTATTAGCTAAAGTAATGGAGTGCAGTGGCACGATGGTGCTCTCACTTTTCATTGTCTGAGGTCTTTCTGGTGCAATATATTACTGTGATTGCATTCCGAGGCTGTCACAATAGCTTTTGATTTCCCATACCTGCTGTTTTGTTTTATCTCAACTTTCCTTTTTTTACTACTACTAAATTCTCTTTATCCTTCCTAAAAGACTTTTAAGGGCACGGGACTTTTTGCCCCCTACTTCCTCAGTTTTTTCTGGGAATCAGTAAGGCTGAGGGTTGTTGTGCTCAGTCCCTTGCAGATGGACCTGTGACCAGTGTCAGGGTGTTCACATCACTGCAACAGCTCCTGGCAGCTTTCAGCTGTACTATTTTACCTAAAGGCATGGTCTTTACCCTCACTGCATTATTTTGCTCCTGACACCTATTTTTCCTTGCCTATCAGCATTGTCAATGTCATATTCCTCAGCAGTATTTACAGCAGCAGACTTTTGTCTCATCACTCTGATTATATTAGCTCCAGTGATTGTACTTTCACCTCATTACTGAAATAAAGTTAACATTAATGAGAGTCATGCAGCTAAACCTCTGCTCACCTCTCCGGAAATTTATTCTAATGATGAAAAGAAGATGCATGTGGATCTATTTGAAAGCAAGCCAGCTTTTTTCCCCACCCCCACCTAGATACCTACCAAACTCAGTGTTAAATAAACACTTTTGTTATTAAGAGCTGGTGATGCAAAGAAGCCAAATACATTATACAACATTAACAAGGAAAAATGTGATCGGTTGAACACTGATTTATGTACTGGTCTGCTACAGAGTTCATTTATAACCCGAATTCCTTTGTTCCTGCTGCTTCAGGAAAGGGTTTTCTCATATCTGACTCTCACTGTAAATTAGCCATAAAGCACTTGGAGGTTCTAAGGGGTGTGCTAGGAAAGTTCAAGATATTATCAAGCGTAACAGTAATCACACTTCTAAACAAGACGAAGCATTGGGAGGTAGAAATTGTCTATAGAAACACAGGAGGCTTTGTTCCTAAAGAAGAAATATAATTTAGATAAGCAAAGTTCATGAGATAAATGTACATGCTACATGTGCCAAACAAGAGGGGCTCAAGAGATCTTTTACTGATCAGAATTTGGGTTTAAAATAAGAGCAATCCTTTGCCACTGGTCACTGCTAGGAAAGCCATATGAGAGAGAGAGTTTGCTTGTGTTTTCCTTTGTTTACTTATTAGTTAAGTTTAGAGAATAAGAATTCACTTTTTATTAAATCTTCTTACAAGCAGGTGCTGTGGTGTGGCTTTAGTTCTGTTTGAGGCCACTGCCTGCTCCAGCAACACAGGTTACCTAGAAAGATAGTAAATTAGACTGAAAGGAATGCAGCTTTGGAGTCAATGTAATTGCTTGATGTTTTCCTTAAATTTTACCTGTTCATATGTGAAACTAGACTGGGCCTGGTGTGGTGGAAGAGGCCCAATATTATTCTTGCTAAACATTTGCATATATTTAGGATAAGATAAAAGAGGGATGTTCATTCTATACAATATTGTGAGCAAACAAACGTTTGTGTTCAAAAATACAAAGTTATATTTTACTAGAAAATACCACTGGCCAGTACAGTAAGTGTAATATTTTAAGTACTAAATGTTCTAAAATGCTTCCTTAGGCTTTCAATGAAAAAAGTAATTCAAGAATTAGCAAACCATGATTGACTCAGAAAAGGGAGTGAAATATGACTGTACTGATAATCACACTTTGACCTATTTTGGATTCTGGGCTGTAGAAATATTTTCTCTCTTGTGAAGGCTTGTGATTTTGACTATGAAGTTTATAAGGAACAATATCTAGACTTGTCACCAGAAGAAAAGCTTTCTAAGAGGAAGGCTGTTTAAGTTAGCCTTTTCAAATGTCAAAATCCTAAACAAAATAGATTAAGTTGGATAAAGGTAACCCTCTACAAAGGTTGATGAAATAACATTATTGCCCTTTGGCAGAGAGAGAAATTGTAACACAGTGTTTAGGAGACATTGGTCTTGTCAGACAGTGCAGCAGGAGTGGGCTGGGGCACCGCATCTGAAACTGGTCCCTGGATCACTGTCCTGCTCTGCCTTCTGGAGATTTCTGCCTTCTCTTTCTGAGCTTGCTGCTGTTGTGCCTGAAGCACAATAGCACTGACTCATGTCTGGAGCCACAAACTGAGTGTGTCAGGTTGTAATGTGCCTTATGGAATAATAGTAAGTATTATGTTTAGTTTGAGAGAATTTTACAAGACTGTCCTAAAGCAGCTTTTCTTGCAGATAAATGAATGAGCAACATGAATTAACTAATTTTCAGCTCATGTTTCATGGTCATTCCCACTGCTCCTGCAGCATTCTTTTTCAAAAATAGTCCATCAGTTGCAGATATTTACTTCACAATTTGTTCTTTTTCCTTCATGTGCACACCTCCTCTTCTCCCACCTGCTTCCCAGCTTGGCTTTTCCTCATCTTGGTGCCCAGGAAATGCCAGTGTCTGGTTGAATGAGCTCTGCTATAAATCAAAGTGTCATCACTTAGCTGGTAGAAGTGATTTAATTAATGCATCATGCTTTCCCCAGAGTCTCTCCCCACCTGACTGCTAATCAACCTTCATCAGCAGGAGGAAAACGCGGCCCTTCTTACAACTGTGCAGGAGAGACTGAAGGAAAGACAGTTAATTGCAGCTGCCGAGATCAGCCTTGTCACTTGTCTGTAATCTGTTGTCTGCTTCTTGAAATATTGCTGTCCTGGTCCCTTACAAACAATGCTTAACTCCATTCATACAGATATGATCCAGTATCATCCCAGGGATCACTTTCTGTCAGAAAATGTGTTTGGCAGGTGACATGTTTAAAAGCACCCTATCGTGCATGGCAGTACTGGAGCAACTTTTACAGCCTGAGTGCTCTTTTAGCTGGAAGGAGCAGTTTATGTGTGAACATTTCTGCACTTCCAAGGTGGTGCTGTGCAGTTAGCACTGCGGATTCTGAGCCAAAAATTTGTTGTGCCAGTATGGAATTACAGGGCAGATGTTGTTAGCAAGTGGTCCCCTTTGTCAGCTGCTGAATAAATACTAGATGATTTTATCTCAGGTAAATATGTACCAAAATTATGAGCTCTGTACAAGCCAGAGCACTTGTCCATTTCCGTTTGGTGCCTCCACCATTCAGGGCAGCATCTATGGTAATAGGAATCTCAGATTCCATCTGCTGGATAATACGGGCAGAAGAATTTAGGGAGTGCCTTATTTGTGACTATTCATATTTATATAGGCAATCAAAATAAATATGGGAAATAGTACTTGTGGGAAGCAGTGTTTTTTTCCTGGCAGCTGGAATAGGAAACTGAGAGTCAAGATTCCTGCTTTCTAGGCTTGACCACAGCCAGGTTGCCAAATGACCATGAGAAAGACACTTGACTAGTTTTTATCTGTGTTTGCTCCAAGTATGATGGGTGTTGGAGAAGGACACACTGTACTTAGGACAGGACACACTCACTTCTCCCTTCAAACAGCTGGTTCTATGGAAGCAGATGGGCCAGGGCCACCTTCTGTGGACAGCAAGGAGGCTCATCAGTGAGTTGGACAGATGTGCACCCAGAGGTGCTTTAAGGTCCACAGACCATTTGGATGACAGAAGTGCAAGAATGTTAATTGCAGCTGTAACACTGCAGGTACTGGGGAGTACCTCTCTGCTTGTGGAGCCTGGATGTTGTCTCAGTGTGGGTTTTGGGGTCACCTTCAGAGGCCAGTGGGAGAAGGACTTGGCCCCCACTACCTCTCAGTGTGAGCTAAAAGCTGCCACAAGCTGTGCAGGATGTGTGAGTTGGGCCACAGTGGGTCACTTCTGATATCCCAGCACCTCCTGATGGCGCCCCATGGCCTGTATCAAGCACACTCAGCCTTTAGTCCTGCCCGGGAGGACCCGTCACAGCCAGCCAGACTCACTGGCTGGCTGAGGTCCTGGTCCTCAGCCTGCCCTGTGACAAACAGCACAGATGAATCAGCGCTGAGCTCTGGGCAGTGGCATCAGTTCAGTCCCAGCTCTGTGTCCTGTGTTGCACCAGTCGGGTGCCCTGAGCTGCAGCCTCAAGGCTGGGTGCTCTTAGTCTGACCAGGGTAATTACCATTATGGCTAAGCAGCTGTTTCCTTTGTAAGTCCATAATTTTGAGGGTTCATTACATGGACATAAAAGTCCTCTCCAGGCAGAGATTTGGCAGACAAAGCCCAGCCAGGGAGCTGTTTCATCATTTGTTAGTTTGTTTATTTTTGCATCTGTTGGGCATTTCTTTGGGTATTTTGTATACAGGGCTGCAAAAGATGCAGCTGCAATCATTTTAATTGCTTACCATTAGGGTCTTCACTGATCTTTATTCTTCTATTGGTCACTTATTAGTCAATTGAGGAAACAAATTTGTATTACTGTATGAAAAGAAAAAAACATAATTTCCAGATATTTTGCTGATTCTCTTTTTTTGTAGGTGCAGTGTTTTATTTATTCCCACTCCACTGCTCTGATTGCTTATTACTGGTTTTATACTACAGTAGTAGACAAAGACAGTGTTCACTGCATGGCTTTGCTGTTATTTTTATTCTTTCCCCAGCTTTTTTTGACAGAAGTGAAAATCTGGAACCAAGCTGCTTAAGTATTTATCCTTTTGGTGATTTAAATTGAGAATACCTTTTAAAGTAGTGATATTACTGTAATTTTATCCCAATGCAACTTGTAATAGAGTTTGTGCCTATTGAGGAATTATTTTTTAGGAAATGCTTTTGAATATAACACCTTTAAATGTGATCACTGAAAGCCTGCATCTTCAGGCTTTCTGAAATTCCTCAGTGTCCCTTATTTCTACTGTTTAAACCACACCTGAGCGACTTTAAAAGCAAAATACACTGATATTCACAGCAACCCATGCCAAATTGAACTGCCTTCCTTTGTAGGATTTTGCTGAGGCCACAAGACTGAATAAGTGGCCTGGTTGTAAGTTCTGTGCTGCAGGTATGGAGCCGTTCTTTAGCAGATATTTGGATGCTCGGGAATCCTGTAGCTGGCAAGATGCTGAGCTTGTAAGTGCTACACCTGTGGTTTTTCTCCTCTTTTTTTCCTTCTTAAGAAATCTTGACACTACCTGATGACTTAAATCAGAGTTGTCATCTGGCCAGTTTTCATATTGCATTGAAAAATATTGCAATGAATTCTTTCAGAGAGGGGAAAGGAGCTGTGACTGTGTTTTCATTTCACACTTGTAGGTCATTTTAGCACTCTAATGAGTGCTCTCTGTGACTGAGCAAGTCACCGAATCGCTGCCCTCTAAACCAGGAATGTCATCTTTTGTGAGCATTGTGAGCTCAGGCAGTGTCATAAGGAAGGGCTGTACTCTCTGTCTGTGTGCGAGGTGCTGAGGAGGGACAAAGTCAGTAATTCCTGTACATTGTTACCTCGCTGCCTTTGGACTGGGACAGCGAGACCTGCAGACAGTGGCCAGGGAGAGCAGAACCCTGTGCCCTGTCAGACCCCTTCAGCTGGGTCTGCTCTTCCTCTGCTCACGCCTCAGGAAAATTGGCTATTGTGCAGGAGAGCAAATATTGTGCAGGAGAGCAACAAAATTCTCAAAACAGACCAAAATTCTGTTACTGCTCTCATGACAAATGCAGTATTAACCAGCCCCTAAGTTTGTAATTTGGTTTATATAAAAATATCTTGCCAAAGGCCTTCTATCCTTTTCCCCCAGAAAAATTGCTTTTTGATGAAATGAAAAAGTAACTTTTGATTTAAGAGTACTAATTTCTTAGGGGAGAAAAATGGTAGCCAGATGTTTGACAGAATCACAGGATATTCTGAGTCGGAAGGGACCCACAAGGATCACCAAGCCCAGCTCTTAAGTGAACGGCCCATACAGGCACCAAACCCCTGCCCCTGGTGTCGTTAGAACCTTGCTGTAACCAACAGAGCTAATCTCAGGGTCACCAATTCAACTGGTTTCAATTAAAAACCTAAACCTTGAAAATACATATTTTATTTTTTTTTAATTCACGTGCCATACAAGTTTTAAACTTAATAAAAAACAAGCATAAAAATAAGTCCCTTTCAATGAAAGCAACTCAGATTAGTGGATAATGTGCCAGAGTGTTGGACTGGGAGCCTGGTGAGAAAGCTACTTTTATGTGGGGAGTGAAGGAGAAGAAGACTCTCATTTCTGAAGGTATCAGAAATGCAAGGGTTTTATTCTCTTCTGTGTTCTGCCTCTCATTCTCATTTTGGTGTGTGTATTAAGTGGCTCTTGCTGAGACTGCTGTTGAGATGTCATTGTGATAAATCACCTTTTACTGAAGATTGTATTTTTTCTTCAAATGATGTTGCCAGCAAGACACATTTTAACAGTTGCAAGTGGCTGCAATATTTTCTGTCACCTCTTCTCTTTCTCTCCTCAAAATTTCATACAATACATTCTGACTTAATTCTGTTGATAACCATGTTTTCCAATGGGCGAGAAAAAATAATAGAGGAGGCAATTAACAACTGTCAGCCCTACTGAAGTGTCTTTATACGGGTATGAAAATTGGATTTTCTCCCATGTTGTTTATACTTGAGGAATCCCAGCACTTGTAGTATTATCTAATGAAGCTCTCCAAGATCCCCATGGAAACATACAAAAGTTCAGAGTTGCCTGGGATCAAATTCCAGAATCATGGTGTGTCTGTTAAGAATAATCATCAGGTGTTTTTATCTAGTCAAATGAATCCGTGTTGTCAAGTTTGGATATCAGGTATCAAGGTCATAGAGTGCCTTCAGTAAATTTACTTACTTTTAACAAACAGTTGTGCCATTTTGTCTTCAGAACTGCAGAGCTTTGTTGTTATGCTGATGTCATTGTTCTTACCCCCTAAAAATTCAGAATGAATGTAGGAAATAGTAGATCATATTTGTAGAGTAAATGAAAGGAGTAAAATGATTTAATTACAATAAAAATAATTTATAGAACGCTGTTATTTTTCAGAGCTAACAACTGGGAGAGAGGATATCTGGAAAATTTTCTTGAAAAGTCTTATCAAGGTCATCAAAAGATTACATTTGTTTTGGTTTTGTCAAATTGTCAATTGGTTTTGACATTTTTGCGGAAATAATTTTGACAGTCCAAGTCACAAATAATAAGTTGTAAACTCTTAAAGCTTTTTGGTGTTCTTGACAGTCACTTCAAAGGTTACAGTCTTATTCCTCAGGAAACAACTGTTTGAATCCCAGCTGGAACCTCAAGGCTAATCAGAGAAGTGAATTAGTTCCTCAGAGTTATGTGAAGTAAAACGTCACCTCCTTCCAAAAGTGTCTGGGTTACTCCAGTGTCAGGTTAAGTCACTCTGTTGGTGGAATGAATGGTGACACTCATTAGGATGCAAATTGTCCAGGGTGACCCCAGCTGGTCCCTCTCTCTCAGGCCTTCTCTGCTTGGTGACCAGCTTTTGTTTCTTTGCTCTAAAATTTCTGAACTCACTTCCACTTTTTTTGTCCTCCAATTGTTACTTTCAAATGAATTCCACATCATTTTGCCCTTGAAGTCCATTTGTAGCAGTGGTTGTGAGTGAAAAATCTGTGATGTGATATATTCCCGAGTGAAAATCAACCCATTTCATAGTTGTCCTTAATACTTCAGGCAATTCTTCCACCTTTTTGAACTTTGCATTGCTGGTGGATACTCTCTAATTATTTTGAGGTTTTGGGGTTTTTTTTCTCTTGAAACAGATCTGAAAATCACCAACATTACAGGCCCCACAGAAGCTTCTCTTCTGCATATGACCTAGCCAAACATTCTCTTCTGTTTTTCTAGCTGAAACTCTCATATTTCAAAAATTATTTTTTTTTAGAAAAGGAGGGGGAAACAAGTTAAATTTGCAGAGCTAATTTCCAGGTGTTAAATGCCAAATTGCGAATGCCAGACACCTTATTTTGTCAATATCCTGTGAAGGTCAGTCATATCCTAGACAAATAGTGACTGTATGCTGGTGTCTTGGATAACTCCTGAGGCAGTTGTAGCAAAGATAACAGATAGGCACATTAAATAGTCCCACAACGATGAGGAGTGCAGCTTGGTCATGGAGGAGAGCCCCATTCCTCTGTGGTTACTTGATAAACACTTTTAATTATCAGTGTTGTCATTTGCATAATGGAATTGTACAGCTGGCCACACGCAGCTATTGGAGTTGCCACATGGTCTCCCAGTACCCAGGCACAGGCAGAATTCCTGGAAGAATGCTGGCTCTGTCAGAGGGAGGTGAGCAATTGCCCAGCACAAACGTAGGGGCTGCCTGCTCGGGAGGAAGGGGTTAACTGGGCTGGACTGGGAGCTCCTTGGGCAGCCCTCAGGCAGCAATTTGCTGGCATGTATTAAGAACCACTTGCTGTTGGTTGCACGCCAAGAGTTTAGGGCAGACAATCTTTTTTTCTTTGCCACGATTCGAGCTGTAATTCTGGGGAATTGACAGAGATCCAAGAAACCAATGCAATGGTCAGCTGTGCTTTGATATCCCGTGGTTTTGGCTTTGGCTCCAGCTGGAGTGTAGCAGAGCTGAGCAGACCCTGCATTTCAGGCTCTCCTGCAGCACTGCTGAAATGAGAGCAGGCTGTGGGCAGAGATGGATGGCTGCCTTACCGTCAAGGCTCCAACACAGCTGTGTGGATCAGCAGATGGCAGTGCTGCCAGCCATGGGCCACAGACAATAGGAACTGCTCCTCTTCCTGTGCTGTTCCAGATGGGAGGCCTCTGAAGGGAAAATGGAATATGCTCGTTTTGCAGTGGTCTTTCCAGCTCTGCCATCCCCGCACTTGGTTTGCTCTTCCCTTCTGGGAGACACTTTCCCACTGTGACACGTGATTGAAGATGACCACAGCCAGCCTTAGTGCATTGTTTAATGGTTCACTCTGACCTTATGATATATACAACCCTACTCTTTAAGCTACCACCAATCTCAGATGTAGAATGAGATTTAATGAATACCATGATTTCTCACACTTCATGGAGTTACAAGTGAAGCTTTTGGGCTACAAAGTCACCATTGGTGGATGACATTCAGAGAGAAAGAATGCATCAGAATTAATCTGCTCCATCTGGGGCAGTCAGAGCTTGGCTGCCAGTGCAGTAAGTAAACAGGATTGCATCTTTGAGAATGACACAGTACTTGGCATAAATAAGTTTTAATTTCTTCCCATTGCTGCAGCAGTTAACACTGTCCATCACAAAAGCTACCTTAGGTGCTGCTCCTCTTTGTAAGTGGGTGGTTATAGAGCACCTGTACATGGAAAAGTATTGGCTGCTTAGGATGATGGTGCTTAAGAGAAATAAATTGATTTTTTGGTTATAAAAAATTAACCTTTTGCTTGTGTCTTCATGGTATCAAGAATTTCCCAGCAGGAATACTTTCCTTGGTGATGTGATTAGAGAGAAGTGCTGTGTGTCAGTTTGTGCCAGCCTCTGCCATCAACTGCCCCTGGCTGCTCGGTGACACACCTTGGTAATGCCCTGCTAGTGCTGTGCTAGAAACAGAATGAGTTGTCAGAGTACCTCCAGGTTCTAACTGAGGGCTTACAGATAAGAATCATGAATTCTGAGGAAGGATTTGGGAAGTCAGTCAGCTCAACAGCAAATCCTCTTCCCAAACAGCTGCTGTTATTTTCCAGATAAAACTTTTTTATAGGACTATCAGAGTATTTTACAGAAAGATTTTCCTCTCACACATGAAATATTAGGAGTTGGTTTTGTTTTACATTTTTTCTCTGATTCCCAAGTGCTTAGTAAATGAAACAAGCAGCAGAGGATGAATATTCTCATCAATCATCTTTTGTTTGTATATGCTAGTCAAGGCCTAAAAAATCCTCTTTAGGAGGGAAAGGGGAAAAACTCTGGAAGATTTTGTTAATCATAGTTCAAAAGTAAATGCTTCCAATTTAAGCTCCAAGCCCCATGAAATAATTTTGTCAAGTGGCTGCATAGTGGCAGAAGCCCAAGAGAGACGGCCAGTCAGGAAGGTTGTCCCTTCCACGGACACAGTCCTGACTTGGCAGCATGGACTGACCCCTGGAGCACTCAGTTCGAGCTCCCTCACATGTTTTGGAGGGAATGTTCAGCAGACCTGAGGGCTGTTTAGAGTTTTCATGTGACATTAGCAATTGCAAACATCCTATTTCTAACCACAGCCCTCAAGACTCTGAGGAAAGAATGCTACAGAGACCCCTCAATATATTATTTTCCACAGAAAATTTCCTGCTGATACTCCCTTGCAAGATAAAACTTCCAGTATATCGGGGTTTTCTTTTTCTTAAATGATTGCCAAGTTTAATCATAAGTATTTTTTGAGAGCACATCTTCAGATGACCTCTTGGAACCAGAAACTCAACAAACACTGGGAAGGCCTCTGTAATGGGAGTTTGCACATTGTCTGGAATATCCACTGTTTTGACACAAAAATAACAGCTATATGATAGCATTTAGAACAGGAGGTTAATTGTGTGGTTTCATCACAATTACAGCATTAAGGAAAATAGTTGTTAAGAATGGCTGCTCCTCACAGTGAAACAAAACCAGTAATTGAGTATTCCAGGGTTTGCTATTGAGGCTGACATCCTAAATTTATTAATGACCTGGAAAAAATAGACCATAAGCTTTCAAAATTTGTGGTTAAAAGCTATGGAGCTTGTAATATCCGTTCAAAGATAAGTAAATCACTGGGACAATCATTATTACAGTAGGTGAATTTTCAGTTGGCTATGTGTCAAATGCTGTGTGCAGACCAAAATAAGGCACTCTCTTGGTAACATGCTGGTGGACTTCAAGCTTCCCATCTCCTCTAAGGAAATATTGAGCAGTCTGTGTAAATATTTAATTCAAAAAATGTCCTCCCAATGAGCAGAAGCTACAGCAGAACAGCTGGGACATCTTGTAACATTGTACCTGCGCCAGGGGGGAAAGAGAACAGGTGTGCTGCCACATTGAATGTTTATTTTAATATTCTGTGACCTAAGATTTCCCATAAGCCTGGTATTTATTTCTTATTCAACCCATATATTACAATACTGTTGCTCAGCCTACTCTTTTACACTGCCAGAGCTTTTGGCACCTGTGTAGCCATAAGTGCCACAGAAATTTAAGTTGTAAATGGGCAAAGGAATGTATCACAGCAAATGGAGGTTTGACACTTGCATTTGTGGCCTTCTGTTCCTGCCTTGTGCATAAAAAACAACGGTTTTCCTACCAATGCAGCAAGGCTCTGCCTTGTTAGGTTGATTTCCCAGCTCAAGGTCTTTTCCTCATACTCAGTACATTTTATATAATGCCTTGGCTACTGGTGATCACCTTTATAGGACCACAGCATCTCACTGTCCCAGTGACATAGGGCCATTCTGGAATTGTATGGGAAACCAACCTTTCCCAGACACTGGGGAAAATCAGATTTGTTCCCGCTGATATGATGATTCTGAGCTTTCAGTTTTTTTATAAAACAGTAAAAAAATTGTTTGCATTGCTCAATTTTTCATCAGTTGCTCACCTACACTTGCTTTTCTCTTTCCCTTACACGCTGCAGAAACACTGGGATTTTAGCCTTTTAGGGGTGTGAGAGTTGCATGAGAGACAACCCAAAATCAGTTAACACTTCATTAAATACAATCCAGTCTCATACTAGAGTTTCCATAGACAGTTTATGTAAATCTTCTGGGAACACAAAAGTGTCCTTTCATTTTTTTTCTGTGGTGTTGTACTTTGATTACTTTATCACAGATTATGAAATATATGTTTTGAAAATGTGTTTGTGTACCAATATCACAAATAACTGAGGCTTCATAACTAGTGATCTACTACTTGTGGAAAAGTGTTAAGAAAAACTCTCAGAATTCAAAACAAAAAAGAATTTGTGGCTTTCTCATTTCCTTTACTTTGTGCACCCTGGCTTAAAATGGTCTGGCTTTTTGGTAGTATCTCAGGTAAGCAGCAGCAGTAGGGCCCCAGTAGCTGTGCTTAAGTTGTAAGCATGAGAAGGGCTCAGATCACCAAAAATCCATGATCTGAGCTGTCTAGAGAAGCAAACCCTCTGAAATATTTCTAGGTCTTACTAGCATTTTTCAGTCTAATCAAAGAAGAGAAGAAATGCAAGTTTTCTATAGTCCATCTATAATATCCTAAAGGTCACAAAAGGAGCCTGAGAGAAGAGTTTGGCATGTGCCTAAAGACATTATTGTATCCATTGGGGAGTAGATGGTGGAAAGAAAAGGAAAGGATGTGGATACTGCTGGATGTTATCTTTGCAAGATGCAACAATATTAGAGGGGACACCAGAATGTCAGGAAGGAGTCTGAAACCAGAGCAGCAATCCTTATTGCTAAACTGGCCTTGCAATAAGCATGGCTGTACAGTCCTATAACTTCAGACTCACTATTTGTTACAGACCCATACCTTACCACTTAGAAAGATATCTTCAATCACTCAGTTTCAGAAATACTTATAAAACTGCATGCAAGACCTACCAATGTTGCCCAAGTGCACAAGACAATATCCCTTTAAAGCACTGAGGAAGCTAACGATGGCTTAACACAGCATGTAGCAGCAAAGGTGAAACATTCCTAAGGCAAAGACTGCTTTAAAGTATGTAACTAAAACTGAGCTTGCTTTGCATTGCTCACAATTTGACCACTGATTTGCAGAACCCAGAAATATAATATAAAATAGGATTAATTTTAATTTCTGTAAATAGGCTAAATTTAGGAAAGTAATTGAGGGACTTGGCTTGAAGTTTTATGGCTGCTTATAGCCAGCCAGATGTGGTTTAGAAATCTGCAGATCTGCAGCTACAGGTTTAGCTACATGCTTATTGATTTTGGGAAAGATCCCAAATGAGTTCATAGCTGTAGGAGTTCCTGCTCAGGCCGTGCCTGATGGCAGGGGATCATCCCAAAGTTTCCTACCAGCTGGCAGCCTGAAGCTGAAGCAGCTTCTCTGTGAGTAGCCATCTGACAGCAGCCAGAAAGGAGGGCATGAGATCTGCTCTCATTATCAATTAGCACTTGGGATACTTGGGGCATTATTCCCTGCAAACAGCTGGAATGTCTCCTAGTTAAGGAGTCTTCCTAGAAATCCCCGTTCAGCCACTGTGGATGAGCTGATATTGCTGTAAGTGTGTAAGGCACATGAACCTGAGGCTCAGCTTCCTCAGCAATCTCCCCCTCCCCTGTTCACCCAGCAGCGAGCACGTAGTTTCCCCATAGGAATCTTGCTACACTTAATCCAGTGTCCTGGTTTATTTTGTGCTGCTGAGCTTCAAGTGCTCTTAGCTTTACTGAACTTGTCTGTACTGTTTTAAGTGTCTGCTAAATTCCAAAAGCTGTTGTGCTGTGCCTGCTGCAAATGCTTGGATATGATCCAAGTCCTAGTCTGGCATTTAAAAGGGATTTTCCAGGATGTTACAATTCACCCAGCGCTGTAACTGTGCCAATCCAAAAGCTTTGCTGCCTTCAAAGATACACTCCTGCATGCAGTAAAAGCATGTTCCAAGGCACACAAAGCATTAAAAAGACCAGCTCAACCAGTGGCTTTATTGGCATAGACATTGAGCTCTCCAAAACTGCTTTCTCTAAGCCACTTTTAGGCTGTGAGAGCTGTTCAAAGGTCCCATGCTGCTGTGTCTATGGAAGTTTCTGTGACAGAGCACATCCTTGAGTCTGTTCCTGCATGCATGTGCCTACCAAGAGAATTCCACAAGAAGGAGGAATGCCCACTTCCTTTTTCTTCAGTAGATCACCTCATTCAGACCCAAATATACAGATCCTCTCTACACTCTCAATGCTTCCATGCAAGAGAGGGGCAAGAAAATGAGTGGGTGCAACTCTTTGAGCAAACTGTGTGTCTGTTCATTCTGAAAATGGACAAGTCCATAGCAGCAGTGACATGACATTGTTAGAAACTAAATTACTAAATGCTTAAAAGACAGGGTGAGTGCAAAATAATATATTTAGCAATAATTTAAGTATTGCTGCCCTGGACTGAGTGCTCTACTCTGAACTGAACTGTAATGAACAAATTGACCGTATCTCTGCATACAGTATGAAACTGTCAAAGTGAAGTAAAATACTGCTGAAAAGTTAAAAAACCCAAACAAGGATAATTCTTCAAAGCTAAATTTGTGATTTAAACCATGCTGTTGAAGCCACTGAAAATTTAACTTTATTCAAATGAAGTTGCCTTGTACAGGTTCTCCGGATCCCAAAGCTGCCCTTTGTTATGAACCTAAATTACAAGCTTTAAGCAAATACAAGTTACTGTGATCAAATCTAAGGTGACTGGTTGAAATATAATGGCCTGATACTAAAAGATCATATAAAGATACTTAAAGGAATATGCTAGGTTCAAACTATTATGGAGTGGTTTGGGATGGAAGGGAGCTTAAGACTTATCTCATTCAACCATCTGCCATGGGCAGGGACACCTTTCACTATCCCAGGTTGCTCCAAGCCCCATCCAACCTGGCCTTAGACACTTCCAGGGATAGGCAGCCACAGCTTCTCTGGGCAACCCATGCCAGGGCCTTACCACTCTCACAGGGAAAAATTTCTTCCCAATATTCCAGCTAAACTACCCTCTGACAGCTTAAAGCCAATCCTCATTGTCGTGGCACTGCTTGCCCTTGCACAGTCCCTCTCAAGCCTTTTTCTCTGCTGGACTGCATGAATTCTGGTGAGCCTGAATGTTTTAAACATGTTGAGTACAGTGCTCAGGGTGGTGGCCAGGAGTGAGTTTTCCTGGCTGGCTGAGCCATTGCCTCAGCTGAAGGCTCAGGTACCTAGTTATTCCAGAATGCTAGAGGATGCTGCAGAGACCAGAGCTCCTGTTCTCTTTGGTTGGCACAGCCCTGGCTTACAGAAAGCTGCAGCCCATCCCAGGCTCATTTGCCCTGGTCTTGCTGGCTTTGTACTGTTAAGCTGCAAGTGTTCTGTGTCTTGATACCAACAGCACAGAAAGCAGCGGTTTGCCAGGACAGATGAGCTGGTTCTCTAGGATATAATTAAAGTGCTGACAAGCTCAGACATAAGACACATAATAAATTAGTTATAGGACCTGAGTAAGAAGGATGAACTCTGCCATGAAGGCAATTAGACAGAATTTCAGCCATGGGACCACTTCCACATGTTCTTGTGTGTTGGGAAATCACATATAAATCTTATGTGTCTTTAGCAAAACTGAGAAATTATTAATGTGATATTAACATAAACAGATATAAATTTTTAAGTCCAAGTGAAATCTAGGAAGGTTTTCAATAGCACCTGGTTTTGATGGTGCTGTCATCCTTCTGGCTTTAGAAGCAAAGCAACAAGTATATGGAAATCTTAATCTGCTCTTATGTAGAACAACTGGACTTTTAATTACTGAACTGATATTTAAACCACTCATCAATCTGCTATTAAAAACCTACCAGACCTGGGTTTCACAGATTGCTTGTTCAGAGGTGATAAACATGCTGGCTGTATTCAAGTGGTTTTCAAGACTCGCAATCACCACAGGAGCTATTTTAAATGCTGTATTTGCTAGTTTTTCCATTTTGCCATTTGCTCTTATTTTAATTTTTCTGTGTTTTTCATCCCTTCTGGCCCCATTCAGCTTGTATTTAGCATACCCATTTGTTTATGTTGCAGGATAAATTTATTCATACAAGCCAGACAAATTACTGGATTTTTATATCTTCTGTTTTAAAATCCATTTCATGGCAGGTGGAGAGGGCTGGGCAGGGTCCTAGAAGAGCTGCTGACCCTTAAAGAATAGTTATCATTTCACTAGCAATAACTTGCTCCTTGTCTTCTGAAAGGAATTGCCTACTGTGCTTCACATTACAAGGGACACTGTTGTGTTTGCTTTCATACAGGCTGCTGAACAGCTAAGATACCAAATAATTTATTTTCTTCTTACTATACAAGGACTAGAGCTATTTTCCCTATTGGCTGGCACTGCAGTTCAGCTTGGTTATTAGTGTTTAAGTAAAGAAGCCATGTAAATTTTAGACCTAAAAGAACATTTAGAAGATAGATAGAAGATGTGTCAAGAATAGAAGTATTTCATGTTTGATAGTGTCACTGAAATGCATCAATGTCTAGGGGAAAGAAGGTGATGATGGAACAGCCATGCTGTGAGCATTATCCATGGGCAGAATCTTAACCAGGCGTCTGGGGCAAGCAACTATAGAAAATTAAATGTACCAGTGGATCTTCAGTGTCAGAGCAGTTGGGGCTTCAACTTCTCAAATCTCAGCCACATAATTTACAAGCCAAGCAAAAGTCTAAGTGGCAGAAGAAGATTCAAGGTGGAGAAAGACAATATCAAACAGAAAGCACTTATTTGTAAACCTGAGCAGTGCACAATTTGACTGAGGAAAAACAATGATGTAATCAAAATTAAACAGAGTCCAGGACATTATTAGGATTAACATCTCCATTGATTAAATGAGTTGCTGACAGCAGCAGCATTGTTGCTGGGCTATCAGTCTTGTGCTCTTGTTAGATGTTTCAAAAGCAAATCATGGATGTCATCAAGATTTTTGCCTTTATTTGTATGATGTAAGAGATTCTATTTGATGGACTTCAGATCCATCAGATCCTTCTAGTTTAGTAGGATCCTGAGCACACCAAAATATTTACCTCTTGTCTTCATTAGAGGCAAGTTTAATATGTTTCTTCTACTGTGTTTCCAAAAGCAAGGGCTTGTCTACTTGCACTTTGAACTAAATTAACAAAAATATATTTTGATTTCTTCTGACAATTATTTCAATGCAAGCCTGCATATACAGATCTTCTTTGACTGTAGTATCTTAAAACAGACTTAATCCTAGTTAGAGTGTAGATGAGCTTTAATTGCCATCCTCCACAGCGCTTTTGCAATGCTCCATGTTTTCCATGCATTTTGAAGGCAGTGCAGCTGGACACTTGGCTGTAGCTTGCCTTTCAGGAAGTCATCTTCTGCTCTGTGTCTGGCACAACCATCCTTCACAACCAAAGCGGAGGCAGCAGCCACACGGCTGCGTCCTGGCACGGGGCACAGATTATCACTGTCCTCTTCTGGAATCCAGTAACTGCCATGGAACCAAGCCAGTCAGACAAGGGCATGCTCCATCCTCTTTGGCCCTGGCTCTTCTAAACCATTCTAAAACCTCTTAGAAAGAAAATATTCAGCTGAGAATGAAGATATGTATGGCTGCCTCTAATTTGGCCTGCTTTCTCACACTTCCAGTATGGCAAGTACCCTGTGAGCCTTAAGAATTAGAAGAAATTAGTATTTACTAAAGTTTGTTCTGACAGTCGCAGCTCAGTTTTGGAGTGCCTGAGTATCCTTAGGGAAGCCTGCTGAAGGATACCTGCCTACCTAGCAGGTATGCCTGCCTAGCTGCTGGGAAATGACAGCATCCTCACAGACATCAGTGTGCTGCACAAAGTCTCTGGGTAACGCTTCCTACTCGCTTTCCACAATATATCAATGTCGCTTGTGTTCTGTGCTGAAGGATGATGAGAGCCTTGTCCTAATTGCTGCTGCTTTTGCTGGCTCAAGTGGAGACTTTGGTCACAGGGTTCATGAGGAGTATGAAAATGGGTTTCTACATGAGCCAAGTCCTTACATTGTCAGGTTTCAGTGCATGGAAATCTCACCTCTTTAATGGAAGTTAGAAGTGTGCTAAACAGGTAGAAATCACAGCATTCTGTGTGTGTATTCCCCAAAGATTTGGAGTTAGATCCTGTGCTCCACTGACTACTGAAGCACGGGGTCATTGCTTTCTCTCTCTTGTAATATCATCCATGTCAGCCTTCTTACCTGTGCCTGTTTCTCCTGCTCTTCCATTCTTGCCCATTAAAGTCCCATTTTTAAAATCTGCCTTCCCAGAGAAGACTGTCTGAGAAAGATGGTCAGAGGACTCAGTCCATCCTTCCCTCAGCCTTTCTTCTTCCAGTTAAGTACCTGTGACAGAAATATTCCTTCTGAGGTGTGCTCTGTGTGAGGCTCCTGCAGCCTACAACCCTGTCAGCAAAACAGGATATGCAGCAGCCAGGTGACATGTGCACAGTGCCTCTTGTTCCCAAGGCTGAGGAGTTGGTGGTGTCATCCCTATTGCTTTGAACTGCTTTGCCTTGCTGAGGCTACAAGCTGCTCTTTTGTCCAGAGACCTCAAAAACCAGGCTGGAAGCAAAAATGTGTTTCCAAAGATAGGACCATGGCATCACTAGAGGGCATTCCATACCTCATCCCAGACACAGCCGACAGTGATCCAGGGTCAGTGGAGGGGCAGCCCAGTGGGATGCCTCAGCTCTGCTCTGCTCCCTGGCTTTGTCTGCGTGGAGGTTTTCTATAGATAAAACTGACTGATATGGGTGCAGATTTTCCTTATAAATTACTCATATTATGTCCAGTCTGCACGGCAAATATTGTTGTGTTACAGACTGTTTCTGTTTCTTTTCAGAAACAGTTGTGGGTATAATTTTTTAGTATTATACCAATGGAACAATTTCTGTGTCCATGTACACGTGAAGGAGGGCAAGAGTGTTACCATTTTAACTGGAATAAAATAAATAAAGCAACACAATATTTGATCTGTAAAAAAAATGACATGGAATAAAAACAGCCAGGTCAGCTTTTGCTCAGTTTACTAAAACTGAGAAGAGTGGAATTTGTAAGTCAAGAAGAACCCTTTCTGATTCCAGCTTTCAGTGAAAGCAGTCGGGACCAGGGTGCTGCATCCCGAGCACAGAGGTCTCGAACACTGTGGCAAAGAACACAGAGAAATATTCAAAGTGGAACACTTAAAAAAAGCCCGACTAAAAATAGATATCAGCAATACAGCAAGAGAGAAGGGGGAGGGTGAAGACAGCTTCATTTTACAAATGTCTTTGTTGAGACAGTAACTGGATACAGAAATTCAAGTCACAGTGGGATTCCAAGAGTGCACATCTGCCTCCCAGCCCTCATGTTTCCCAGAGCAGTGGTGTTTAGCTGAGATCTTTAGAAAGAGCTTATATGGTTCTGCCTGTGAAGAAAGATTTTAAGGTTCACTTTTGGGTGCCCTGAAGGAAATGAATGTCTGTTTGATGATATTGAGCAAACTAGGCTCTTGTGTGGACCTATTCCCACACCTTATTGTTCTAGAGGAGAAATACTAAATTAACTTTTACCACATAACTTTAGTAAGACTTGCTCTGAAAAGAACCAGAATCCAGCTCTGGCTCCAGTGAGACAGCCAGGTGGGGCCACTGCCTGTAGTAGCAGCTAGCCACCAAAAGAGTTGCAAAAGTAGAGAATCTTCAGCAGAAATTAATGAAAAAACCTACTTTGTGTGTTCCACAGAGGCCCAGGAAAAACCTACCCCTCAGCTGGTGTTAGATGAGAACCTGATATTTGAGTAACCTGCCCCTGGGGAATCATTAATGCTGCTCTCCTGGGCTCCTCAGAATTTTTTCACTGTAAATCCCCACAAAGTCTAATTCTTTCATACCATGCAACCCTATGGTATCATGCCAGGGTTTCTCTTAAGTACAAGTTTGCTTTAAAAAAAAATAGCCAAAAAGGAGCACTTTCCCCCAACAGTTATATGTGGATATCTCTGCCAAATAAGTTGCAACAGGCAAACATTTTCACATTAGGTTTTGCACAGGTTTGGTTCTCACATGAAGCCTCACCACAACTGTATTTGCTTTCTTTCTGTTCTCTTTTTCGTCTTTACATAATGGTCAGAGGACTGTGTGGAAGGAGCCCAGAGAACTTTCCCATCCTGTTCATTGACTCCATATCCATGTGTACCCTCCCTCATGTTCCTCAGGGCTTCTCTGTAGCATCTCCTACCCACAAACAGGGCCCACCTCCAGTTTTGCACCGATTTTCCAGTCTTGGGATCCCTTGCTTTTGCATGCTCTGTTATGCTGTTCTCCAGATTGTATAGTTCTAGAGGCACAGCAAGCCTTAGCAAAGGCAAAGATTGGAACTCTGTGGCACTTCTTGGCAGGAAACTCTTTGCATAAAGCCCATTAGGGCAGCACCAGCTGAGCTTCTGGTTGTGCAGAAGAACTTAACAACTTGAAGAAGAAGATTGAAACAAATTGTACTTGTGGTTAGTTGCTTTTTAAAAAAAACACACATATTTTGAGAGTAAAGTTGAGTGCCTGCATATACATGCTCACTACCGAATTGTTTTTAAAAATGAACAGAAAAAACCTAGATGAAAATAGAGGTCAAAGAGATCCTAGAGAAGGGATAAATATCTTTGTGATCTTTTTGATTTTGAATTCAAGAAGAGCAGGGAATGCCCAGATTTAGAAAAATGAGTGTTGCTTTTTAACCCACTGTTAAAGGTCCGAAGTCTAAAACTGATTCTGGGAGAATTTAAACATGCAAAGAGGAGCAAAGTGCTCATGTTTTCTTTTCAGCTTGGTAGGATTTGAGTTATTTGTATTCTTACTTGTGCCTCTGAAAGTCTCCTTCTCCGTGTTTGTTACAGCAGTAAAATTCTAGAAAATGCTTGGAGGACTCAAGGTGATTATTAGACAAAGGTACTTCTGGAGCAGCACTGGCACAACACATTCTGTCACCCATCTGTGCCTATCCCCAGGTTAACAGAAATATGTGTAAGTGTGAAACCTGAAATGCAGGTGTATCCTGCATTCAGAGGTATTTTCTCTTTAGTGAAATGTTTTTTTTATCTTGTTACATGCTTTCCCACTTTATGGATATGGGAAGTGATAGGTAAAAATTTGGTGATTCCTATGCAGATTTTTTGGATATAAAGACAGCTAAGTCATTTGCACAGGCCAGAGCTCAGGCATGCTCTATATCTGTTTTGTGCCTGGGGAAGTGTTATGCTTCTTAGGTTCCATGTGTCAGTGCTGAGATTTCTTCCTTCTCTTACAATTCAATATTACAGGTGAGTGTATTCAGAGCCAGGATTTCCTGCAAGTTATCTGTGTAGTCCTGTGTGTGTGAATGGGGACATCACTACAATAAGGTCTTGGAAGGCATTTGAAACAAAGGCCTTGTGTAAATGATTGTATAAACCAGTACATCCCATTAGAACAACAAAAACCCCAACAAAACAAACCAACACCCAAACTATGAGATGTTCTGGTGGAGTGGCAAAGGTTCTGGAGCAATTAAGTGCTTCCTGCTCAGATGGTGGAATGCCATGTCCAGGGAATATGTAATAACTGACATAGCAACAAGGATTTTGGGATAACAAACATGTCCTGCTGTCCAGACACTTCACACACACAGGGCACCAAAAGGGTTAAAGATAGTTGTTCTCAGCAGTGTTTGGCCTGGCTGAGGATTAGAGCTTATTTTAGCTGTTCTTCCTAAACATAGCAAAGGTCACGAGGGACCAGGCTTTGTTGCTGAGTCTTATTGGCCTTGTTCCTTGTAGGGGTTTTGCAGGAGGACAGGATTGTCTCACTTACAAGGATAATAGATGACAAGCCCGGTGCTGATTAACCTCATTTTAATTGATAATTAATTTTAAACCCTATTTACTTTCCCTGGAACAGCTGAGACTTCAAGGGAATCACAACAGAGGTGAACAAGAACTGAAATCTCCCCCAAGGAAATGATACAGGCAGGAAGGAGAAAAGACAAAGCTAGATGTGTATTCAGATTGTCAGTTTGGATCTTCATTAAATTTATTGCTTCTGCAAATGGAGGCCTCTCACCTTGTGCTTGCTATTGCACTTACTTCTTCTGCAAAGGCATCCCAGTCTTGTAATGCAGAGACCTCTACACTCCAAAATCTAGGTTCTGCTTGCCACTTAGCCTTCTTTTTGCTTTATTAGAACTCCTTTTGCCTCATTTCTAAGCCTGCTAGCCATGCGGGAACATGATTTCCTATTGTACTTGAAATATGTGATTCTCCATAGTTTTTCAGTAGTGAAAGCTTGAGAATGTGTGTAAAAGGTCATTTTTATTCACAACCAAACTGTTTACACATCCTGGACTTCATTCTGCAAATCAGAGCCTTTGGGGATTAACAGCTGTATTAAGTTTTCTAGCAGCACATTCCTGTAGGAGGATTCCTTATCATAGTTAAAATCTGAAAGCCACAATGTCTGCAGTCTGCCCTTCACAGCACCGCCTGGAGAGGGCTCACAAATCATTCTACAAATATTAAGGAGTTAATTCTTTAAACACCTTTGAGATGCGTGTCATCCTTATGGCATAGGCCGATAAAATGGAAGTCTGAGTAATTTATTCAGGGTCACATAACATCTATGGCAGAGGCAGCAACTCCTCCTGGCACTCAGAACTGCTCTGAACTTATTTCCAGGACAACGTTCCAACATGAGCTGCATTCTGAATTACGTTTTATATCAAGATGCAGTTCATCCCTCTGTAGTCTTTGTGGCATTGCAGAATGTCTGCTCAGGGGAATTACCAACACCATTTTCTTGCTTATGTTTGTAGCCTATTCAGTACCTTCATCCTCCATCGTAGAGCCATTTAAAATAATGCAGATAATTTAGTCTGAATTTACATAATCTCACTTGATAGGTATAATCAAGATCTCTTCTCACAGTGACATTCTGAGGTATTCACACACCCTGAACATGAAATGCCACCTGTGACATCTCCCCTGCCTTTACTGAGCAGGGCACCTCTCTGCTGAGCAGAGTACTTCTCATTCAGGTGACAGGAAAACCCACCACTCTTCTGAATCCTGACCTGAGCTCCCAGAGTGACTGAGATCTTAGACTGGGCAGTTCTAGATGACTTGTTCAAGCCCGAACTTCATGAGTTCTTTGCATCTGTCACACCACATAAAATGGAGATATTTTCCTGCTGTCAGCTCTTACACTGAGTAAAGCTCGGTTTGTTGATAGAGGACACTGGGATACATGCACAGGAGGAATGTGGAAATTCTATTAATGAGGGCAATTCAGTTTTAATAGCTGCTATGTGAGCACTGGATCTGCTCAGGCAGAGACAAGTTATTAAAGGTGATAGTACAATGATGATTAGACCAAGCCCCTGGCTACAATCTTTCCTGCATTTAAAGTCATTTCAAGCATCAGGATCTCACTGTTACAACTGGCAGCACAGGTGGTTTACCTGCTTGCTTCCACACGTGTTGTATTTCCCCAAGCTATACCTTCCATGAGGGTTTTCATAACCTTTTCTCTCCTTCCTTTGCCCCCACCCCTTTGCACTGGAAAGAGAAAGGTATTTCCCCTTTGCTTTTTTCCTAAAGGCTGCAATGTATTTTTAGCTGTTCAGGATGTCTCCAAATAACGCAGTGACTCTGAACTTGCATTGTCAGCCTTCCCTGTAAAGCCCCTCCTGGGAGGTTTATGGCTCACTCTCCACAGCTTTGCTGATGCAGCGTGTAATGTTTATACCTGCAATCAAGCATTGGCTGAGCTGCAGCCCAGTGCTGGCAGCTCTTTCTTTCTCTCTCTCTGCCCCCCCTCTTCCCTTGCAACTTCCCTCTGGTGATACTGGGCTGATAAAGTGCATACAGTGGTGCCTGTATAAAAGTAAAAAAAGAAAAAAAGCATTTCTCAATAGCCAGAAAAACTTGTATGTGCTCTGGCCTGCCTGGATG
The DNA here is from genome assembly GCF_017590055.1 of Onychostruthus taczanowskii. Taxonomy (NCBI): domain Eukaryota; kingdom Metazoa; phylum Chordata; class Aves; order Passeriformes; family Passeridae; genus Onychostruthus; species Onychostruthus taczanowskii. The sequence goes on from NW_024500572.1 coordinate 8,697,557, forward strand.
AGAGGGACTTGGGGGTCTATATTTCTTTTTGTAGATGATTTATAACACCTTCCTCCCCTGCACTGCTGTTTCCCAAGCCATTTAATGGATTTTGAGATTTACCAGATAAGAGGTTCATCTACAGTTTAGAAACTGTTTTTCTTTTAAACAGAACACAAAGGTTAGGTTTTGGGATTTTTTTGGTGCTTTTTTTTTTTTTTTTTTTGGGTGGTACTTAACAGATCTTTTCCCCAAAGTATCTCATGGCCTGTGATTGCCTCAGAATGGCTCATCAGAATTTTTGTCAACTGACAAAACTACTTTATACTCAAGAAGCAAAAAGAAACATCTTTGAAACAGGGGCCTCATTTTGATGGGAAAGTGAGGCTGATTCAACTGGAGCAGGATTCTAAAATAATTTACTTAAGCATTCACAATGCAGACAACTTTATTTCAATGTAAGAGGGTCTTACTCATGCTTAGTTTTGGTTTATTGTGTATTCCCAGTCCATGTTAGCTAAACCAAAATAAACATATCTTACAGATTTTGCCAGCATTTGACTACATGGGTTTGAAGTCAATCTTTACTTAAATCAGTGCAGCTGTGGCTGAAAATAAGGCCAAATGCATTCAGTTAATCATGAAGACCGTGCCAACAAAATGCATGAAAAAAAGCTTCATGCACATTTTTCATGATTAATGTATCTGCAAGTTCTCAGTTACAGGCACAAAGATGCAAGTGGAGTTGATTCTTGAATACCATGGAATTAAGGATGTCGCTGTTGTGTGCATTTGTACTTATGTTAAGTCTCCCTGAAGTGAAGAGCACTTTATATGTCACAGTTTGCCGATGTTCAGTCTAAGAAAATTGTAGCTACCATGCAGCTGTGTATCTAGGAGTCTCCCTCCCTTTTTCTTTCTGGGATGTAGTGTAGCATCTAAAAATCAGGTTCTGCTGGCATGTGTATCTTGTGATGTTTGAGTATAGATTTTCACTTGAAAATGTACTCCAGGATTATATGAATCTCTTTCAAGGTCTCAAGAACCTCTTCTGACCGTCCTGTGATCCCACCCAGATTCCCTCTGGAAGTGTCTCTCTTGGTGTAACTTCCACCTATCAAAGGAGTTCACTACGTAGTTAAAACTGCTCCAAACTGAGCTAATTTTGTTCATTTTTCCTTGAGAATTTTTGCTTAATTAAAACGGGCCTGAGGGAAGTATGACTATCTTAATTTATCTTTTACCAGAGAAAATGTTTGAAGGCCATGATTTTATGCAGATCCAGACTTACTTATATTAACAGAAGATACTTTTGGTTACCCAACTCTTTTTTAGCCTGATATCTGGGACTCTTTTGCTGCTTCATTGAGTTTACAAAGTAGCAGAAGAGGTACTGAATTGAAGAGGCATCACTGGAAACACTGCAAAAATAAAAAAATAGTTAAATGTATCTTTCTAACAGAACTTAATCAGGCTTCTGTTTTTATTATTCCAGTCAATACACCTGCTATTTCTAGAGCTTAAATCAACATACAAAGGAGGGTTTTGACCCTTATCCACTCATAGCAGCTTGTGCCTTATCTCTGACTTGGATTTTCACAGTACAGTCAGCTTCCAGTTTCTTGAGTTTCCATTTTTAAAATTTATTTCAATAACTCAACTGGAATATGAATTTGATCTATGAATTCTTTAGTTCATTGGCTCTAAATAGTGTTATTGAGCTGTTCCTAACTGGGATAGGTGGTTAAAAGATTGCTACTTTGCAAGTGTGACAAATGTCTGCTACATGCCTATTTTCTTTTACATTTTAACACCCTTGGAAGTAGAACTACCAACAGCAGCGTGAGACTTGGCCACCAAACCCCATCATCCACTTGGAATCGAAGTAGGGCTCAGAATAGTCTTTACCCAAGACAGAAAATATTATTATGTGGTTTGTTCAATTAGAGTTCAGTATTGTGCTCTTTCCTGGTAGTGCTGGAGCAACTGTTCTTTGCTGAAGTTGCTTTTCAGCATGGTGAGTGTTGATCATCCATTGCTGTATTTTAAATGTGAAGGACAGACATATGGTTTTAGTTCAGAAATGCTTGTTAAAACCTTCCTTCTAATCTAAGGTTAAATAGAGAGTTCAGCATATGTATGTCTTAGAAAGAGCTCTAACAGCTGTGAAAATGAAATAACTATTTCTCTAACAGACTTTTGGAGCAAAATTAGCTTTCTAAAGCACATAAATAAGCTGGTAAGTTGCTTTCTTACTGATCAGACTCAGAATAATGAATTAGTAAGTAATGCTTCTGTGTTTGAACAGCAAGGCCTTGAAGAAGAAAGAACTTTTGTCTCCTGAAAATATTAGTTTCAGGTAAGAGAGAGCTGTCATAAGGCATCTTCTCTTCTGTTCACATTTTCAGACAATTTCTTTTTTCTTTTTTTTTATTTGTCCCTATTCCATCTCTCAGTAGTATGGCCTATTTATCTTGAGACATATTTTAATTACAGTAGGATTTTTCCCTAATGCTGTGTAGCTTCCTCAGAGTTGACAAATTTGGAGAGAAGCTTGAAGGTGAATCACATTGCAGGTCATCACTTTGAATTTGCCATTGGGGAATGAAGGGAATGTGCTGTCTAGGTAGAGCCTGTCTCAAATACTCTGTGGCTGCATCAGGAAGTTTTGAAAACCTTTCCAAGCAGCAACGGCACAGCCAGGGACGTTTTGTTGTGAGGAGCCAGCATATGGGCAAAATGTCAAAGGTGTGGCTTTCTCTGCCCTCCTTGCCTTCAAGCACTGAAGCTTCATTATGTGACTCAGGAGTTACGTGTGTTACTGCTCACATCAAAGCTGCTCACAAAACCCATGCAGCACTGACTCCAACTCCCAGCTGCTGGCAAACTCACTGTCAGCTTGGGTACAAGACTATTTTAAAGTGAACCTTCCTTTTTTTTTCAGTTCGGAAGTGCTGTACAAGAATCCAGAAATTTTGATCTAAAAAACAAGAAGAAAAGATGCTGCCAGAGAGGGGTCCTCTGAAACTCTGGCTTTGTAGAAGGGTAGAAGTGTCAGCTGTAGGAACCTAAATCAAGTTTAGTCCCATCCACGTGTCTGACAGGACACATTTTGAGGTGCTGCATGGGAGAGTGTCCCACCAGAAGCAGCTCTGTCCTTCCTTCCACTGGCCTTCAATCAGTCAACGCAGCAGAACCTGTGATTGTCAAAGAAATTTACACACTTATCTTCTATGTGTGAGTGCAAAAATAAAATGTTGGCAAATAGTGAGATAAGTTGTTACCATCCTGCCCATATTTTGAAACAACATGGACCTGGTCAGTGTCTTGACTCAGTTTCTTCCCAGGATTTGGTTGTAGCAAAATACAGAGTGAAAAAAACCAAACCTCTCTTACAACACAGGTGCTGGTATCACAATACCACGTGGTCATCTGGATTCCATGGATTCCCTCTGTGCAGACCAGCTACCTTAAAGGAAGGAGGAAGAAATCCTTCAACTGTTGGCAACAATCACTATACTGATTGATCTGGCAAGTTGCAGCCTCTGCACAGACTGGCCACATCTCCACAAATCTCCTACTTCTTTGATTTCTTCTTAAAAAAATATTCAAAAGTATGTATATTTCTGGAGGGCTGTTCAAGAGGCCATCAGGGAATCAAGATAAATAGTGTTTTTATTGTGTTTTCTTCTGTAGTTTTATGAGTGTTTATATGTGGGCTTGGCTAAGAGATGTGAGGTTAGATAATACAGGCAAAGTTCTGTAAATGCAAAGCTTTGTGCTGAAAACCATGAGTGACTCCAGACTTTTCTCACTGTTTTTACAGACAATTTACTCACAATCCCACCTGCGGTGTTTTGAGAACTAAGTAGGCAAAGACATTGTTCTGAACAGAATCTGAAAAAAGAAAATGCCTATCTCAAATTTTATGTTTTAGACCCTGCCCTGGCTTCACACACAGTGCATTAGCCTGCAAAACTGTATCTTAGGTGCCGCATTTTGGATTTTGGTTCCTGAGATACTTTAACACAGTAAGGACAAAGCCCATTAATCCAAATATAGCACAGTGTTACAACAAAACAGAGCTGAGCTGTAATCCTGAAGATTATAGTTTCAGGAGAAAGATTTAATGTCACCTCAGGGTGGTTGTTTTTTTTTTTTTCTTGGTTCTGTTTTGTTTTCAGGCAAACTTCAAAGTACCTCATTAGATGCCTTCAGAAGTCATGAAGATGAAATGAATAAGAAGCGATTCAGGCAAATTGTTGACTCTGGAGAAGGGTTTTAAAAAACAACAACACAAAAGCAAAACCCCTAGGGATAGCTGTAATTGCATATCTGAAGAGTATTTCAGCGCTGGTCTGCCAGCCCCACTTAGCTCAGGCACCTTTTCTTCATCCCGAGAAGGGCTGATCCTTTTTGTCCTGGCTTCTCAAACATCAGACTAAATTTTCCTTGACTGTCTAAATTTCCCTTGACTGTGTCATAGCGATTGAGCCTCACAGACTTCCTGTGGGGAATTCTTTATGCTACAGAGTAGATTTGCTGAGAAGAGAGATATTCAATATCTGTTTTTTAAAGAGTGCAGCAATCTAGACAATTTGATAGCTGTGGAGGAAAAAGGATTTAAAAAAAATTTATATTAACAGTGCTGGGATAGGGTGAGAGAAAGAAAAGGAGCAGTAAAGAGGTTCTCAGTGATGGATGGTTTCCATGTTGTGAGGGTGTAAATCCTTAGGTCACGCTGAGCAGTGAGCTCTGTCCTTTAGAGCCCGCGCTTTGGTGTACCAGGTTGAGCCCAGCGCAGCCCTCCTTGGCACACCCATTCCTTTGTACCCCGGAGCTCCCGCAGCGCGGCTCCGCTGCATGACCGCGCTGCTCGGGGCAAGCGCCGGCAGATGCTCGCTGAGTCAGCGGGGAAGCTCTGCCTGCCCTGCCAGCTGCCGGCTTCGGAGCACGGAGCAGGGAAGGGTTCCCAAGGCAGGCTCTGAGGCCGTTTGCAGCACCTGAGTGCTGCCCCAGGGAACATCGGGGTGGTGCTGAGCTCGCTGGAGTGGGGATGGGAACACCAAGGGCTGGGTGGGATGCGCTTCATAGCTCTTACTGGCGTTTCCTGACTTGTGTCTCTCCCTAAGGAGTGAGCAGGGGTGTGTTAGACCTAAGAGGGCAGATATGCTCCTTTCGTGGTCTGGGTCACACTGGCACCACCTGTGCTGCTCTTTCCTGACCACCCCTTACTGTGGTGGGAGTCCCCGCTTTTACATCTGCTGCTTTTGAGTCTTTGAAACAGAAGAAACACAAGAAAAGTAGGGAAGCTGAAAAAGCTGTTGTAATTGTGGGGATTTTTCCTTTTTTCTCCCCTTCGTGCAGTGCCTTTGTCATATATATGAGGACCATGTGAAACTTAATATTTGCTGAGGACAGAAGTTCTGCACATCACACACATACACACAAGCTTGTTTAAACTTCTTTTCTTTTAGTAGAGAAGTGTTTCTACTTCAGTCACAATGGTCCATAAATAGAATGAAAGAATGCAAGGTTAGTAGGGAGAGTTTGCTAACTGATACTGTTGCAAAAAGCCAGGCGCGCTTTCAGGCTCTGACCCCTTATTAGGTCATTCCCTCCAGCCCGTGATTGCGGGTGAAGCTGGGAGTGCCACTACCAGCGACAGCCAGACGGTGCTGCTCTGGCCCCGGGATTATAGGGGAAAGTGCAGGAGAGAAACCAGTGGAAAACAGGCGCCAGGGAGAGAACCATTTGTTCCAAAACATTTGCTTTGTAACAGGGTCATCTATAAATTCTGGGATTTCCTGTTTGCTGAATGGCAGGCTTTCTCTTTTCAGGTTACAGACTGGAATAAATTTATTACAGCTCACTGTAAGCTTCTTTCCTTTCCAAGCTCAGATTTGCAGCCTTTGCACAGAAATTTCCCAGCTTTCTTGGGGTTGTAAGTTGTATCCTTCAGGGTCATGCTCTAGAGCTGTGCTTTAATTTTCTTTGGGCTTTGGAAGTGGTGAGATCATGGTAGTTTTAGGGGAAAAGCTTAGACATATTAATAGGTTCTTTTCATGCTGATGTATGTTTTCTCTGCATACAGGGAAAGTAAGACTTGAATGAAGAAAACTATATATATATAAAAAAAGTAATGTTAACTACAAGGAGCTTGATCCTGCGTCTTGTCCATCTTGTGAATTCATCGACTTGACTGGGAGTTGTCAGTGTTCAGGAAATGCAGGGTTTGGGCTACAGCTGCTCAGGATGATGCTTGAGGTTTTTAACATTTTGTTTCAGAAAAACCTGTTAATGGGTTGTCTCTGTCAAGAAGGCAGTTAGGAAACACTGTCAAGGTAGTCCCTCAGGTCAGACCTTTCTTGCTAAAACAAGAGGGACCTGTCCCAGTGTATTACCTGATAATGATGTAGCTTCGTGCTGGGAGAAGTCACCTGTGCTGGTAAAGATCTTGGTCAGGTCGCAGGTCTGAAACAGCCAGTGACAATTTTCCACACGAGTGCCTTGAGTACCTGGGTATCTCAGTCCCTTTCTGTGTTATGGAAAGAGTGGGAAACAATAAAAAATTGGATCCTTTGAGAGCTGATGATAAATGAGGAGAGGAACAGAAAGATAATTACAAGTTGTGTGCTGCAGCAGGAGATGCTCTCTGAGATCTGCTCCCAGTACCAAGGTCTTTGGCCAGAGCTTTGTCCATGGCTGTGTTGCACAGGACTGCAAACAGCCAGGGAGAGAGCCCTGTCTGCCTCGGAGCCTTCACTGATTACACTTATAATGAGAGAAGATTAATTTTTTGTGACTGGGGAGCAAATCTGCTAACTCAGCTTGAATTTTTATTAATGGGAGAAAGTTTAGAAGCTCTGAGTGTATGATTTTAAAGATGTCTGTTGTTGAATGTGCTGGGAGCATTTTGTCTTTATGCTGAGTTTAGCAAATGAGATTCTAGTCCTTGACTGACATTATTAGGCACTATTGTAACAATAATGAAAAGAAGATGATTAGAATCTGCCTACTAGTGGCAGGGGTTGATGTTACTATACAGCAATAGAAGGAAGATGGCATTCTGAGCTTCTTGCATTCTCCACTGATGTGAGCACAGCTTTATCTGCATCTCTGTTGTAAGGTAAAATGGAATTTTCAGAAGAGATAAACTGGGTAATTGCTGTTTTTATTTTAACTGATTCAAAAGCTAACTTTTTTCACATGGAACTGATGCCTTCCATGGAAATTTTGTCTGTGTTAACTTTGGTGAAAGCTTCAGACTATTTTTGGCAGCAATTAAAAGCATTCAAGAGATGCCTGTCACTTCAGCTCACATATTTCCACAGGGTACTTTATTTGTGTTTTATGAAAGAAATAGAAAACACAACAATATGGCTTCTGCTTAACTTGAACCATCTCGCATCTTGTGGCAGCAAGTGACAAGCAATTTTTCTTCATTTCCAATGCTCTTCCGGATATCACAGCATGGAGTTGCTGATAGTATTCTCACAAGAAAAATAATAACATCTAGCATTCACTAACACCTGCTGTCCAGTGATCTTAGACTGCTTTGGAGAAATATTTATTAGGATTCATGACTATGAAATTGGTAACATTTTATTGAACTGGGTTTACAAGAAAAGCTGATTGTTGTCTCTTTAATACTCAAAAGTGCCACTGATTCAAAATGTCAGCTTTTTTCAAGGCTTAATTTGAGGAAACTGTGTCCTGATGTTCAGAGCGGATTGGTTCCCACTTTATTCAGAAGGGGTTAAATGTGAAGAAATTGAAGAGTTGGGCCAACAGCTTCCCAAAATTAAGAACCAGCTGTGAAGATGTTCATGCAGAAAATCTGTCTAGTAATTGCTTAAAGGGACAACAGATAGTAGTTAGGCTGAGAATAAAACTAAGAGCTATTTTATTTGCAGGATCCTCTTCTCATTCAAATATTTATGAAGCTTGTTGAATACTTCTCTGTGTGGATTCTGTGGGAGGAAGTATGAAATGTATGTGTGGTATCTCCGATAGAATTTAGCTCTCTGTGTGGGTATAATCTAAAAAAACATTAGATCAAGGGTACAACTGTGTTGAGCTCATCTGATGTATGACATACACAGCTTCTAAAAGTGGCTCTACTGCAACACCTAATGCTTGGAGCTTTCACCAAAATTCTTCCCTCCACTGCATTCTGAATTTTAAAGTCTGTAATAGAGTTATCTGCCAGCAGTCCCTAATTAATACAGCATTGAGCCAGCTGGAATCACAAGAGCAAATGGCTCTCCTGGCACACCACGGAGCAGCTTCTGAGGAGTCCCATTGCCTGTGTGCAGTGCCCATCACACTGCACACAGACTTCATCTGCTGGGGCAATTCTTGCCCCAATTAAAAGTCACTTCACAGTCACATTTTCAGCTAGACATCTCTATGTTGTTTCCTGTTATGCAGAGGTGGAAGAAATACAGTGTGATTCTTAGGAATGCCTCAGGAATGCTGTATTATAGCATCAGTGTTTGGAGCTCTTCAGAGTGCTGGGCACCAAGGCTGCTCTTCATGATAAGGGTGCAAATGTATGGGCTCTGGATGGTAATGGGTGGTAGTTACCACGGGGAATGAGAATGTGCAGAATGAGTACAGATGGGTTATTTATGTAGCAGCTGATTTCCTCACAGCTCAGAGCTTGTTTGCAACTCTGCAACTTGGGGAGCTTGTCTGGACGTCAAGACAGTTCTGTAGAGGAAAGAGTTGGATGCTGGGAGTAATTTTCTACCATCCTTATTCCTTGGTGTTTGTGTTCACGGTGCTGAGGCTACAGTGGCATGGGCAGTAAAATTCTTCCTTACCCCACTGTTGGGCTTTCTGCAACTCCCCAAAGTTCAGCTGTGGAAAGGAGCAGAACAGTTTCCCTAAACATTGTACAAACAGGGAAGAAAACACCCCAAGAGTTCCTATATTCACTTATTTCTGGTTCATCACATTGCTACTAGTCCAGACTACGGGAAGGATAAAAATCCCAAGAGGAAATGATTCATGTCTGAGCAGGGAAATTCTGTTCAGAATTACAACTGGCTGCCAGAGTTTAGAATAAGGTTCCCTGAATAAGGCTGTGTGCCAGTTTTATAAAACATATAAGTATATTCATGCGGTATTTCTGTTAATCTCACTCTCTGCTTAAGATATCCATTAAAGCCCATCATATTAATTCAATTGAAAAATTCTCTGGGAATTGTATTAGATATTTTCCCCATTAAATTAATATTACAGTCTTTAAATAGAATTTCTAGGCCCTCATTGTTGTTCTCAGAACTATCATGCAAATTGATATCTGCTCTTTGCCTTTTTGGAGTCTGACCATTACATCTTTCTCCTTTTTTTTGCCTCCTGTCTTCTCCCTCCTCCTCAGCCTATTTTTAATTATCCTCTTCCTTTTGATTTCTGGGGTCATTAACATGATGTGTTCTGGGGCTTGTCACAGGACATTCGGTGTTTGTCTGTCAGTTTGGGCCTCTCTGAATTAATCTGCTAATTAATTAAGGTATGGAACTGTGAAGTGAAATTCCCCAGGTGGCAGCCTGGCCTTCTGGTGAGGGAAAGGGCAGCTCATGTCTCAGTGGCTGGGAGAGGGGAAATACGATTAAGGTTATTCAGGACTGACCTTTAAGGGCCATTTCAGAGCCAAGGAAAGCTCTGGGCCGAGGGCTGGAGTGGTGGCTCTGCAGATTGATTGCCTGGATCCCAGGATGCTCCAAGGGTTTAGTGCATCCCCAGTATCTACCATGTGGGAACTACGCTGTAGGCACTGCCTGCTCTGGTTTTTAAGGAATGAAACTGGGAGCCACTGTCCTTCTATCCCCTCACCCAGCTGATAGATGAGTGGGCAGTGCACTTCCTTGGGAATTGCTACCCTTTTTGCATCCTAGGGAGCTTTGATAAATGCTGCCATGTCTCAATGCAGGTCACACTCAGGATCATCAAAACCCTTGCAGTTCTTTCCTAAAAAATAATGCAGCTCCTTTTTCACTTGTGAGCCCTCAGCTTCCCCCACATTGCATTTTGCCTTCTCCCAGACTTTTGTTGGAGCTGTTTCTGTGTGGGGGTCACTGTGTGAACTAGCAGCAATGAGGTCGGAGCCCTTTAAGAAGCTGGGGCATTATCCAAGTAGCTGCTGAATCTGGGAGTTGTGAGTCCTCTGTGCTGGAGCACTGGGAACAGCTTGTGCTCACATGGAGAGGAACAGGTGCCACTGCACAACTGGGGACGGCCGGACACGAGCACAAGAAAACAGCAGCTTGTCCAGCACTGATACTGCTCCACAGCCTGACACAGGCCACGGCTGCTCTATGGGCTTGTGCTTACGAGCTGTTCACCTTCCTGACACCTCCCCTGGCCGTTCCTGACGCAGCAGTGAGCTCACGTTTCCCACTGGGGTTCAGGACAGGAGATGACGCTGGCTCCTGTCCTGTCACCCAGGCTCAGCCCCACCGCGAGCAGCACAGAACTCAGTACAGCCTCTGGCCCAGGAGTGGAGAATGCAAGAAGAGGGATTTCCTCTAATCAAGTAGCTCCAGGAGGCTGTTGTTGAGTTCGTGGGTCAATGTGTTTATCTTTCTTTTTTCTTTAGAAGAGTGCAAGTCCTTGCCCCCGTGGTTATTTTTGCCTAACAGCTGTGCTTCCGGTGAGCAGCTGGGAGAGCTGCCTGACTCAGCACATCTCCAGCCTCAGCCCTTCCCAAATGCACTCGAGCAGGACTGGGAATGCTGTGGGCAAAGCAGGGGGTCCCCTCCTCTACCTCTCTCAGCCAGTGGAGAGAGATGCTCAGTCACATGGATAGAGGTGTTTGGAGTGACAGGAATCGCTCGCTCTGAAGAGTGTGCCCACAGATAGGACAAATATGTGGTCTTTATTTGATCTTTATTTCAAAACTGTAAACGTGTGTAACCTGTAAACTGTAAAACGTGTATAAATGTGTTTTACTGTCTGTAAAAGTACACAATGATGTACAAAGAACCTGACACAGGGATAGTGTTCTGTAAGGAATGAGAGCCTCTTTCAGGGTTTGGTCCTTGCCAGGTCAGCCCTATAGAGCACACCAAGCTATTTCCATGCTTCAGTCCTATGACAACATGTAGTGTCTCACAAGCATCTTGAGTCACATTTTCCAGAAAGGTTCATCACTCCCTTGGAATGGGGCAGCATTTGACCACTCCTCATGTGTTACTGAATTTGTAGGATGTTTGCATGCAGGATTTAGTGGGGTTTTGGGAGGGCAGATAAGGACTGGTGAGGGAGGAGGCTGGAAAGATACATTTGCCTGGTAGTTTGAGTAACAGAGTAAGAATATGAAGATTGTGTTACCAGGTTGGGGCAAGTGAGCTCTCTGCCTCTCAGTGTTCTGCTCTTTGCCTCCATTGTATCTTTTGACTACAATTTTTTATATAAATGTGCTCCATCTACATGATTGTATAGTGCCTAACAGCTTAAAACAGCTCGAGGAAAACTTTTGGGGACTATTATATTACAGGTTTGTAAGAAAAATAATGTAAAAATCAATCTGTTCAGTAAAACACGGAGTAACTTGCATGAACAGCAAAATGCTAGCAAGAGTGAGGAGGAATTAAATGTCTGATGTAATTTGAGTCCACTGTAAAAAAAAAACAACCAAAAAACCACAAAAAACCTAAAATTCCAGTTGCTGTGAGGTTGTTCGGGGCAGCAGGAAAGGAACTTTCCCTGTAAGCATGGAAATTATTCTGTTTCACAGGGTGACAGTTTTATCATTTGCCTGTATAGGAAGAAAGGTTCTTTAGCTAATATGATTTTCTGACAGCATATCTGATTGGAATTGAGTCTTGTGGAAGCTCTGAAATTCGTAGTTTGATGAAGAACAGTAAGAAAACTATTTTTCTCCCCTGGGAGCATAAAAGCCTTCCCTGAGCCATGTAACTGTGTTTGTCACTTTGGGTATTGTGCCTGTGGTAGAGGCAGGGTGTACTTCCCATTCCAAACAGAACAGACTGAGTTATGGATCTGGCACAGGACTGTTGTGTGTCCTAATGCAAGCACTGACCCTGGCAAGGATCCTTGTCTGCCTCAGAACCAGGCACAGGAGTCACAGCTGTCCAAGCCAAGCTGCACTTTTCACCAGGTCTGGCAAGTGCTGTATCCTCATGAGAACATGCCTTGTTGTACAGAGCCCATCTGGAGATCTTGCTCCACAAACCCCTGCAGAGAGGCCACACTGTTCTGCTCCTCACAGCCTTACACCTGGTCAGGCAGTGGTGATGACACAGCCCTCCCTCAGAAAGCTTCAGCACAGCTGCACACCCCCCATACAAGGCATCAGGGGAGGCCTTCCTTCTTTCAGACTGTCTGCGTGACGCAATTAGGATTTCTTAGCAACAACAGCTAATACTTGTTTACTTCTTTTCAAAATTGTAACTAAGGCATCTTTCTGAAGACAGTACTAGGGAAAAAAAAAGAAAAAAAACCCAGAGAAACAAATTTGGGGCTTCAATATTACTCACTTCAGCCAACTTCAGAATTTGTCTCCATGGACAGCAGTGACTCCTTACACACTTGATTGCTCCATTTCCTCCCTTTCCCCTCAACAGACTTTTTATGCCAACTCCTACAGAACTCACAGCAGCACAGGAAGCCTTTTGCTATGTAAGAGGGACCTGATCCCTTTCACATGCTCTTGTGTCATTTTTGAAATTAGATGCATCTGTAGCCTCAGTACTAACTGTGCTGATCCTCTGCTGACAAACAGGTTCTTTAAAAGCAAAACCACCCTAGTCCATCCATACATGTGAGTGAGCTTATGTGTGTGTAATACATATATGTGTATGCAGAGAGAGTGAGAGCACTTTGTCATGATTTGGGTTGACTCAGCAGGACTTGCAACCAATATTAGTTCTCACAGGGCTGCTGAGACAGAGATTTTAACGTATGAATAAACAACCAATGTGATCTGCTGCACACAGACTTGCTGAACCCTGTCCCATGGACATATGAAAAGTGTCATTTCCAAGGAAGGTTTCAGAGAGTCTTCCCACTTATCTGTCCAGTCTTCTGGCATCACAGGTGGCTTCATCTCATACCTCTGTTAACACAGGGAACACAGCCCTTGTCTGAAAGCTAAATACTGTCTTTTGCCCTTGTTTTGTGAGGGAGAATAAAGGGCCTTTTCTCTGCCCTTATGTGTGCACAGGACTGACAAAACACTTGTAGGTGGCTCATAAGATGCAAAAAAGTGTAATCAGCACTACACCATTTCACTGCCTGCCCTCAGCCTTGATAAATACTGTGATAAACAGCCATCCCTCTTCAAGGTCAGTCCTGTTTATTGAAGGAGTAGAAACCTGTTATTTAATCTAGGTTTTTCTCTTATGTGTAATAAATATCATGGCTTTTCTGCAGGTTATGCTAATGTTTTTGTTCTCACAGACCTTTAGATTAACCATTTAGATGTCAAACACTTTAAAATAATTTTAACTAAGTGAAGTGGTTAATCTGGCTTTATTGTTCAACCAGCTCCACAACTGAGATTGGCAATGAGAAAATCAGTCTGGTTAAGTTTACTCATCATCCTCCACCTGAGTCTTCCAGGAATGACTCGTTTGGTGGGTGCTTGAGAGCACAGGCAGGGTAGGTACAAATCCCAAACCAGTCTGGCTGGGTTGTACAGAAAGAGGTGGAGGGAAGCACCTGACTGGTGTGTGAGAAAACAGCAAGCCTAAGTCAGCAGTGTAGTTTGATGGGGCTATTCCTGTTCCTTCTTTCCAGTTAACAGGAAAGTGTTAGAAATTTGGCTCCTAGTGAGGAAAGATATCTTCCTTTCCCTGCCTTTCACCACTGTTAAGGGAGAAAAAACCTCCTTAACATCTTATATATCCTCCCTCCTCTTCCTGAAGTTCTGGCTACTTCAGATCAAATCCAGTTTTCAAAGTGAAGCCCAGGATGGGCTGCTCAGTCCATAATCTACATCCTCTTTGCTATAGGACCTTATCTTCCACGTCCAATCTACCTAGATGGAAGAACTACTCTATCAGTAAAATACTCGTAACCCTTCTGTGGTTTCACTGTGTTCAGCACTGACTGCTGCACAGCATTTTGGCCAAGTGCTCAGGAGCCCTTTTTGCTTTCCCCCTTGTCTCATTTTTCCACAATTCTTTGCTTCTCATTAAATCACTGGCTGTCCTGGAATTATTTAACTGCCGGAGCAGCACTTCCCCTTAACAACCCTGTCTGTCTGTGCAGGAGTTCCCAGCCCTTTAGTACAAGTCACCTTTGAAAGAAAAGAGGTGGGGAGGGTACAAGGATTCCCACCAGTGGGAACAAAGGCAGGTGCCAGGTGCTGGGCTGCCCCTGCTGTGTGATCCACCCTGCCTTGAGCCTGTGGCTTTAACAATATCTTTGTCCTCTGAAACCCTGAGCCTGCACAGCACAATAAATAATGCCTTGGAGCAATGTGACCCGTGGCAAGCAGTAAGTGATGACATTGTCAGACACACACAACTGTTGAAACAACCAGGCTGTAATCATCGTGCTGTACCCACGGAAAGACATTTGGCAAATGAGATTCCATTTTCACATTGGTCTGTGCTGAGCATGTAAATTTCCAGCGGGACAAGCGGCATTAGGGATGTGTAATTGATTGTCTGAATTATAATAAACAAGCTGTGACAGGTGATCATCCATCATATTCCTGCTGCATGTTCCAGCACCACAGTGAGACACAGGGAGAAAGGGAAAGATCTGGAACATGAGCAAGGGAAATGGGAAGTCGAGTTCACAGAGAAATACAGAAGGAATAGAACAGAATAAAGAGCCACAGTGGAAGTGAGAGGGGACTGCAGCTGGGAGAAAACACATGCCCTGATTCCTGAGGGGTGTGAAGGCCTGTGATGTGCAGTGGTGCTGCTTCAGAATCCAAGTGATTGGAATGATGGTTCTGTCCTAAGGGGGACAGCAGCCTAGAGCAGCTCAGGTCTTTTGTTTCTCAGACCAGCCTTTCCAGGAAGAAAATGATTGCTCTTGGATAGGAGTGATGAATAAAAAAAAAGTTAGGAAAAAATTATGGAAAAGGTGTCTCTGACGAGAAGGACAGAAGTATTTCCTGGAACACTTGCAGGCATACCTCTTGGGAAGCCCCCTGCTCTAATTTCCACCCTCTGTACTCAAGCTGATAAGCAACTGTGGGAATAATTTTCCATTTTAATATATCCAGGGTTTTTTTGTGTAACTTGTTGTCTTTGCAGTATGAACTATCACAATTTTTTCCCCCAAAAGTTTGGGAAACTTAATATCTCTCAGACTTGCTTATGGACAGTTTTATGGTATTAAGACAATCACCCAAATTTTAATTGCCACAATATTGTTTATATTTGCTGCTTGATCAAATTGCTCAGACAGTTTCTCTATAGACCTTTGCCCATAAACATTCAAAATTCATTCTCTGCAAGCATCATAGTCACCAGCATTTGTGATGTAAATGCTTGTGTAAAATGGATGTGAACACAACTGGTGCAAATTCACCTAAATGGGGTAGAAGAATGAAGTGAACATGGTGAAAATTCTTAAAATTATTATAAAAATCTTTAAAGATGTAATAACTTTTATTTGATCAAATAGTGGTTGAAACAGATTAAGTGATGTGCCTGAGACATCAAGATTAAGCTTTGTTCCAGAGGGTAAAAATAATTCCATTCTTTTTGTGTAACAACTGACTGTGGACATATCTCCTACTGAGACTGTTCTGCCCAGATGTCAAAAATCTGTCCTGTCCCACTGAAATTCTGCGATCAGTGAAGCAGTGGCCATTTTTCCTTGAAATCTTTCACAGGAATTTGATTGAGGCATCCAAGTTTTCTATGAGAACAGAAGTGATGGAGGGGAAGGCACAGTGCAAACCACTGGTTTCTGAATCTGGGAACAAACCCTTTCCCAAGAAGAAATGAAATGAGGTTGAGAATGGAAAAGCTTTGTAGCAAAGCAGGATATGTTCTGGACAGAGACTCCCTGAATAAAAGGCAGAATATTTACCTTCTCACCATTTTCTTTTCTGATGGTTATTCTGTGACTCAAGGAAAACATGGGAAGGGATGCAGTTGGAGAAGTGAAAAATCTCAGTGGAGGCTTTATCTTTGAAGAGAAATGGGAGATGGTTTGGACTGGGAAGCTGCAGGACTATGCTGCCTGGCTTTGACTGTAAGTTACTGCTGCTGGCACAGCAGGGGTTTGTTTTGGCCCAGACCAGCCCTGGGAACTAAGGCTCTTGGAATTCTCCCCCTTTACGATTCACTCAGCAACTTGGCTTCAAATGAGTATTAAAAAAAAAAAAAAAAAAAAAAAAAAAAAAAAAAAAAAAAAGAGGCAGGAAATATATCCAAATAGCGAAGCCAAGGTTTGTATGTGAAACTGTGAGGAGGAGATTAAAGACCCAACAACGCTGGGCTCCCTGAGTAGGGAATTTAAAGGGGACTGGAAGGAAGGGCTTGTGCAGCTGGAGGAGGATGAACTCCCATTCTGAAGAGCTTGCTCAGCCCTGGTTGTGATCCCTGGGCAGAGAATAACCTCCTTCCCAAAAAACACACCAAATTCCCAGTATCTGTGGCAGGTACTGGGAAGGACTGAGGGGCTGCAGGGAAGGAGGCAGACCAGGCTTTTTGTGTTTGTGTGTTTCAATCATGCCAGTTTTTGTTGTTTCCATTAGTGCTGCTCCTCTTCCTTCCCTTCCCTTCTGTGGTGTCCTTTGGCTTTATGTTCATCTCCCATGTAGGATATGAACCACAGAGCACTGAGCCAGCAAGGAATCTGTCAATGGCATGAACAAAGCACACTATAGGATCAAAGTCACCTGGTGCATAATGATTAAAACTTGTTCAGGTGAAAACATCAGAATCAGGAATTAATACTTTTTTTTTTGATTTGCTACAAAGTTGTGTAGTCAGTTCACATGAGGCACAATTTAGTCCATGTGAAAGGAATGTAAAATATGATTTTCAGTATGGGTATTATTTGTTACATTATGTATTTTTAGCCAAGAGGATGAATTATATATCCTAAATACCTGTTTCAGCACATAACCCACTAGTTCTCAAGCATATGGCAAATGCTGGAACCTTCAGGTTATGTACAAACTGAACTGATTTCATTCCTGTCTTAGTGGTTTGTGAAAAGGCAACGTAATAGCTTCCATCGAGGAACATTACTAGAAAGAGTATTATTTAAAATTCCAGACTTTGTTGCAAATGCAGTTCTTCTCTTTATTTTTCTTTCCTTTGTCCCAACCAGATCATCTGTTAAGTTGGACATGACAATATTTTTCTCCTTTTTTAAATAAATATAAACAGAACTAAGCAGAGAGCAGAAATTCTCTGCAGCCTTAAGATACACAATTTTTCATTTGACCTTTATAAAAAGTCAATTTGTCCTTTGTTTCTTTAATGTGAACTCTAAAATGCCCTCCAGCCCCTTCCTCACAGAATTCATTTTTGACCATAAGCAAAGCAATTCTGCCTTTGCTCTTTTCAGGCACTGCTGAAGCTCAGGAGGCAGGGGCGTTGTTTCTGCTTTTTGTTTCTGCTGGAGGGTTCATGTTGCAGAGCTCTGGTGCCACCACCATAACAATCCTCTCTTTGCAGTTAACTGTACTTTGCAGAACATCAGTGTGAGCTCCCTTTGAGGAGGGATAACTGTGGATTGAAGAGGGATGAACCCCTGGAGTGCTGGTGGTGCATCTGTTGCTGACAAGAACAAGTTAGGCCAGTTCTTAAGTTCCTTAGGCCAGAAGTGGTGGCTCACTCAGGGTGACTCACCCTTTGGAGATCCCCCACCACAGCAGAAAGAGGCTGAATTTTCAGAACAGGGAAACACCTTTGTTTGCAGCTGGTGGGTGACAGTTCTGCAGAACTCCTTTATTGCATGGAGTGCGGTGATAGGAGTGGGCATGAAGCGTCCTCTGAATTAATTTGCTTATGTTCCACAAAACGTCACCTGGGGGTTTTCTCACAGTAATTTGGATTCTGCCTCTAGAGGTTCAATGGGAGAGTCACACCCTGTGATTTTTTGTGCCTTTAACAACTCTGAGTAAATCTCATTACCTTCTTGACAGTCCATCAGTGACTTCCAGAGTAAAGTGGTATGGAAAAGTCATTCCAAAGAGCTCTGCTGTGTCTCTCCAGGTAAGCTCTCCTGCATCTGGGACCACTTCCTAGCTGGTACCCAGGCTGGAAGGGACACATCCCTTGACCTTGTTCCTGATACCACACCCACAGTGCATTGTTTTGGACACAGGCATACTTGCCTTATCATGCCACCTGTGGCCAAGTATTCACATGAAACCCAGGTTCCAAAGAAGATACTGCAGCTTGGAAGTGTTGTTGAAGAATCACAGTTTCCTGCCAGTAAAAGTACTCAGTTTATTTCTGGGTTAAGTTTAAATATCTATACATTAGAAGGATGTGGCACTGGGTTGAAAACCCATGACGGTGTGAAATCAAACCAGTCACATTTCCTTTCTGGATGAACCAAAGTTTGTGATTTACAGGCTGCTTTGATGCCTTAGAGAGGCTGGGAGGTTACCAGAACTGCATGAATTGAACATTGCCTTCTACAGAATTCTTTCAAATACCCATGATTTAATCAAGGATTACATTTTTGGAAATTCAAACACTGTATAGTATCTGCTAATATGTTCTAAAATAAAATATTATTTAGTATATAGTATTATTATTTATACTATTATTATAGTATCTGCTCAATGTTCTAAAAATAAAGTTAACACAAGAATCAGCCCTACACAATCAATTTAGTGTCTCTTCTTTCCAAACTTTCTAATTTGTGACAATAAAAATTCTTCTTGTAAGCTATTTTATGTATTTTGTGACAGTGCAAGGCACTTAAAATAGGACCTCAAAATGCTCATGAGCACAGATTTGTTAAGTTTTCCAACATTCAGTGGAAGAAAGTTAATGTTATTGCACTACAAGTCTGCAACAGAGTTGGAAGGAAAAAAAAATTAAGGCCTCTAGATTCTGTGAATCCTTTAACCACAAGGTCTTCCTTTTGCATCTGTGACTCAAAAATAGAAGTCATTTTCCTTCATTGTAGTGAGATGTAGTAATAAGAATATGGAAACAATCTGTGGCCTCTGAAGCTGTGTAAAGATGTCACAACTGCATCTTAGAGTCACTTGGAGCTTTGTGGTCAGCTGGAGATAGCATTTGAGCTGTCCTGATCCAAAATCTTCTTCATTGTTTGGTTGAAAAAGGAATCTACACTGGCATTTTGCTATAAAGGGACTGTGGTGTTCATATGTGATAAGGTTTGGTTCTGACCACTCCAAACAATGTTATGTCATCTGTGTGTCCATAGGAAGGATAGAGCAGCAGGAATTCCTGGGCAGTGCTCAGTACCTCTTGATGTCTGATTTACTCGTCAGTCTATTCATTTACTGCAGCTTTGTGTGTGCAGTGATATGGCTCAGTGTTGTATAATTCATCTCCCTCTGCAAGAAACTCACTGTCCTGGTTTGCAATGAGACCTTGGAAATGTGTGAGTGATGCTCAAGGAACTTCTTTTTTCTCCTCTTTCTGCTTCTGTTCCTGTTTTCACCCATCTGTTTGACTTTACCGATTGCCTTTTGAGCCTACAGAACTCCCCAAGGCAGGGAAAACTGTACTGTCCAGCTCTTCTGTCAGTCTCTTCATTCCAGTATCACCCACCTACATAGCCAGGGAATAATAATACAGAGTACTGTTTGACAGCATCTTCATTTACCTGATTTCCAATGTGCCTTTGTGTCTGATCATCAAGATGCCATTTAAAATTATATCAGACCTGGAAACCAGTAGTTTGGAGTTCATCAGAAATTGGTTGACTCTGTGTTGTTGGTGATCATAGTGGGTGTAGACCAGGAAGATAGAATCATGGGATGGTTTGGGATGGAAAGAAACTTAAAGGTAATCTGGTTCCCATGGGCAGGGACAACTTCCACTATCCCAGGTTGCTCCAAGCCCCATCCAACCTGGCCTTGAACACTTCCAGGGATCCAGGGTCAGCCACAGCTTCTCTGGACAAAAGATTACACAATTATACTCCTTAATGATTTTAAAAACAGGCAGCACTGGAAGGCTGCTTTTGCTACTGGATCTTCAGACAAGAATGAGTTACCTGGTTTTGTTGGATTGGATGATGGATCCAATCTTCCTGGCCTTGTCCACAGAGAAACTTCTACTGACTGACCAGAGGTACAATTCCAATGCTCCATCCATTCCAGCATATCTCACCATATGGATATGCTTATTCCTGTGTAAAAACATTCACCCGGGGAGTAATATTATTACAGCAGTAAATCTATGTCATGCTTATCCTTGAGGATATGAGCTCTTAAAGTGCTGAAAGCTTTAAGGAAGGAACACTGGTGGCTAGTGAAGGGAAATAAGAAAGAAAAATTCTGTTACTCCAAGGAATCTTGTATTTGACTTTGCCTAAGCTAAGTAGTAAATGGTGTATTATCCCCTCATCTTAAGACAACCCATATATGTTTGTCATCTTGATTAGGTTTTCTTTTTTCCCCCTCCAAAATTATATTTTTGGGTAGTATTTGAGATTTTTTTTACATTCATCTGCAGTTTGAGCAGCTCAGCAGCTGGGTCAGAAACAAGGGGTACTCCTGCAAGCAAGATACAAAGGAGGATCTTGCACCCCTCATACCTGTTAAGCTCACTGTGCATGTGTCAGGAGCACAAAAGCATATTATTTTACTCAGGACATCCCCAAAGTAAATACAGCTTCCTACCTTCTTTTGAACTCACATGAACTCTTCTGATGCCCAGAGGCTGCAGCCACAGTTAAACCCAAGTTTTATTGTTCACCTGTGGGAAAAGCAAAGGTCCCACGTGTCTTCATCATTATGTGAGCAGGAAGTTTGGGTTAGCTGGAACCCGTGGCTGAAAGGAACAGCCTTAGGATTGCTGTGTGTCTCCTTTCTCAGGAATTATGCCTTCCCTTGGACTTGTCAGCAGTGGGACAGGTGGGACAAGTGATGTTTGAATGGATCCTTGGAGAGAAGGGTTATGTACAGAAGACAAGTCATATAGTCAGGGTTGAGTGAAAAATATGATTTATTGTCTGTTTTTATAGTTTATATTGCTACCATTTTGTATACACACTTTATAAAATACCATTCTATTTAGTGCCAGCTCTTGTCTGTAGGTGCTAATCAGTTATAAAGCTCAACAAGGACCCCCTACAGTTCTTAAAATAGCTAGACATATTTTTGCTCCAATGAGTTCACCATTTCTAACAACAAAATAAGTTTTAATTACTTCCTATATCTCTATTATGACTTTTTGGTCACTTCAGTCTGATTCTTTTCTTTCTTCATGGACAGATTCCAGACAGTAAAGGCAGAGCAGCTCAGGGAAGGCTGGATGTTGTTTCTGTTGAACAGCTTGAAACATTTCTACTGGTGTTAGATGGTGATGATTAAAAGGGAATTCCCTCCATGTAGAAACCTTCATGGGAGAACACATTAGAAGGAGTTAGAAGGAGAATATTCCAAATAAACTCTACCCCTCAGCAGATATTATGTCAGCAAACCCACTTCCAGCTGAGATCATTGCACAAAGTCCCTGGTTCCTCCAGCCCCAACAAGGAATCAGTCTTTTCCCAACAGACCTCTTTGGGTAGAGCAGTGCTGTTTGCATCAGTCCTCATTGTCTCTGGAAACAGTCTCAGCATTGATGGACAGGAGTTCAAGAATTACTGAAACTGCCAGACTTCCAAAATTATTGTAGAGTCTCCTCCAGATCTGGAGGACCTCCTGTCTCCAATTGTTTGTAAAACTGTTCTCCCTGCAGTAAAAGAGTGTTTGTATGCATTTGTGGGAAAGCCTAGGCACAAGTAACTGTGAAGGATAAGGCAGCAGATGCTCTGCTTGTGGAGGGGGCACAATTTTATTGTCTATTATGGAGCTATTCTGACATAGTTTTCAAAACAACAGCTTTCTGCTTTTAACAGCTGTAATCGTCACTAGAAAAAGATGAGAAGAGGAGCCTCGCTGCACCCTCTTGAAGCTTTTTCTTTTCATAGAAAACTGAGATTTTTAGCGTGGAAGAAAAATATTTCTCTTTTTCCCCTTTCTTTTCTGTAAGAGAAGACACGAATCCATTCACATCCCTCTATATTTAACAATAGTGAGGTTTCATAGTCTTCATAAAACATGCCAAGTTTCTTAGCTAAAGAAGATTAGGACATAGCTACAAAGCTGCATTATAATCAGAGAGTCTTCATTAAGAGGTTATTGGATATTAATTGCCTATTGATACTGACAAATATTTCATAAGCAAGTTCTTTTCTGCCTGAAGTCAGATCACTGGTGCATTTGCCAATGAGAGACCACTAATAGAGCTACAGCCTGTGGGCAAGTGCTACAGAGAATATTGTGGTGTTGTGTTACAGGAGAGAGATGTAATTTGAGGGCATTTATGTCCAAGAACTGTCATTTTTGATGAGGCTGGGCACAGAGGGACAACACAGTGGCCTGTTGCACGGTGCCACGGAGGTGACAGTAAGCTGGAGGTGCTCTACCAGTGCAAACTGGGGGACCAGTCTGAGCAGCCAGAGATGGCAACAGGCCAGGTCATGGCAGACTGATTTGTCCTGAACCTGGGAAAATCCTTAGAGGGAAAGGAGCTTAAAGAAAGCTGTTGGTAATAAGCAGAATTGGTTTTTAATGGGGTTCACAGAGATAGAACAGAAATAAAACCTGTGTTTGCATAAAATGGAAGGAGAAGCAGAAAGCGCAGAGCAGCAGTGACTCTCTTGATCTGAAAGGCTCAGCAAGCAGAGCTTAGGCAGCCAGGCTCCATTAAGATCCTATCCATAATGCATGAGGTTTGGAAACCCAGGGGACTGCCCAACAAAAATGGAAGAATCCTCCAAACTCCCCCTCCGAAAGCAAAAGCGCTAGGTTGGCTGTCCCAGAAGGGGCCTGTCAGGAGGGCACTTTGAGTAAGTAATGGCTCACTTCGGCAGAGGTGATGGAGCACTAATGCATGGGGAGAGCCGGCCCTCCCCGCGCTCGCAGGCTCTGTGTTCAAGGATCACCGCGGGCAAACAGCGCTGGGCTCAGTTCATCAGCATCACTGGTTTTTGTTTTATTTTGGGCAGATTGCGGGACACAATTCCTGCCTTCAATTTTCTGTCAGACTGGGAATACCAGTGTCCTCCCTTTAACTCAGTTAAACCTTAAACCTTTAAATGTTAACCTTTTATTTCTCTGGTGTGGTTCTTAAAAGATTAGGTGTCTAGTTCACCAATTCTGGAGTTTAGAAGAATTCACATGAACAGTGTTAGTTCACACGAGTGAGGTACTAAAACAGAGTGGCCAGCCTGAAAATGTGCATTTGGACTTTTCTTGAGACACTGACTGATTCCGTCCTCACACATTTTCCTGTCTTTTCTGCTGAAGTTGTGTGCCAGACCTGCTATCAATCACTGCAGTCCTGTTTCTCATTTCTCATTCGTGTGGTATTTTTGAGAGTTCAGCATAAATACAGTATTCAAAAAACAAAATTATTAACTGAAATAATTTCTTCATTAGAGTTATTTTTGCTGGAACAATGACGCAAAAAACACTGTTTGGAATGACTGAAGAAAATGGAGATTGGAACTCAGGAGATATTTCCCAGCTGTCCATGTTTTATTTCCCTGTGGGCTTTGCACTGTACAGTGACACAGACCTGAGCTGACCTTCGGGATCTTCACAACAGTGGTGTCTGATCTTTTCCACCTCAGAGAAGACGGAGGATCTGTCAGTTCACACATGTCCAATTTATTTGCAGCAAACTACAGAATTCTGGGGAATATAAAGTCTCCATCCCAGACACCACAAAGTCTTTAGCTACCTTACACTTTGGCATTGGCTGAGGGAACAGCTGAAACAGCAGGGATGGAAGTTACAGTACCAGAAACATCTTTGGCTCCATTGATATCAAACTTGGCAAAGTATAATGGTGAATTTGCTTCTTGGGCCTCAGAGGTGACAATTCCTTCTTCTTTCCCAGTAAGGCCTGCTGCCTGGGGTTCAGTTTGACAAGTTGGTCTCTTCAGAATATTAGGAGGGTCCCAATACAAGGTGGTTGCTTCTTGCATACTCTTGTAAGCAGATTCCTAGGCTCCTGTGCAAGGAGGAGGAATTGGAATCCTCCTCAGCCTGGGAGGAATTGGTTTCTCATTGGAGACAGCAGTTCTGAGGAGGATCATGAAGAATAGCTAAAATCAACCTAGACTCTTGGAAAAGAGATTCTGGATGAGCAGGATCCATTCATGGCTCCAGCCGTGATTTTGCAGCAAACCCAGTGTTCAGCTTGTTTTGAAAGCAGAGATACTTGTCAGCAATTATTGCTGAGCTAGGGGGGGCACAGTTAGGATAGATAAACTTGTCAGCTGTGTTAACTGTGCTGATGGAAGAGCAGAAGGGCCAGCTGGAAGGTTGAAAAAGACCTTTGTGTTTGAGATGCAGGTAGTGAGGTGGTTCTTGCATAATGCTGTAAAATGGTTGAGAGTATCCTGGGTTCTTGTTTGCTAATTCCACAATTATTACAGAAAAGAGCCTGAGTAATGGGCTAAGGGGTTGTATTATCACCAGGAATTATGTTTGGTGTTGGTAACATATTTTTGTAAGCGTGCAGGGCTGAATCTTTCAATTTGAGCTCCCCTTGCTATCCTGGGGATTAATTTGGCTCCTTCTGCACACTGTTTGCTTATCATCCATCCTTCATATTTATCTCTTTAAAACAATGGCTTGCTGATTTTCTCCTAAAGTTTTTCATAGTTGTGACTAATAGCTGTGTCTAATGTACTTCTTTGGGAAAATCTGGTTGTATAGGATTCTGAGACATCTAATTTGAGACTGGAAATTGAAGTGTTGTCTGTTGGGCTGCTGGACTTGGGTTGTCTCCATGGTTGGTGAGATCTCCTGAAGGATCTCTTGGAAGGAAGATTGAATGGGCCTAGCAGGAATTTCCTTTACATTCTACTAATTTTTTTTTAAATAAAACTAATAATAAACATATCTGGGGCTTGCAGGACTGGTGAGATCCCCTGAAGGGTCTCTTGGAAGCTCTTGGAAGGAAGATTGAATGGGCCTAGCAGGAATTTCCTTTAAATTCTACTAATTTTTTTTTAAATAAAACTAATAATAAACATATCTGGGGCTTGCAGGACCTAACCAAAACAGTCCCTTTGCTCCAGTGCCTGAGAGCCAGCAGAGGGAGTGTGAGGTAACGCGGAACATCCCTGGGCAATGCGGGATGAAGACGGCCAGGAAAAAAACCTGGGGCACAAAAGTACTAAGCATCATATTCCTTTCAGGTACCATTAGGAAGGAAAGCTAAATAATCAGCCCACCAAACAGAAAAATATGGTGGTAGTAGTAACAAAACCCATTTTAATTCCGTGCTTTTAAGTGGATATTAGCAACAATAACATTAAACAAAATTAAGCCATAAAAAAGTACTCAGGAGTGTCGTTTTCTGAGCGAGCACTAGAACCTGATGAGACTTGGGATGTGCTCTCTCCATTACAAACGCTCCCAGGAAGGAGGTGAAAATCTGTGCTTTGCCCTTGGCATGTTCAGACTGTTGTGTTTGTTTCTATATTGCTCTCTTTCTCTCCCCCTCTCAATAACTTCTGGGTTTCAATCACTGTTTTGCTCAGTCACAGCAAAAGATGTTTAATGCATCTTCATTAATATACATGAAATGCTGTTCCTGTTTTCTGTTGAGGAGGTAACTGGGGCTTTTCCATCTCAGTTGTGTGTGTTAAAGTGGGAGAGACAAAGAGAAAGGGAAGGGGAAGTGGGAGAGAAAGATGTCCATGTGTAGGCAGTTTAAAAAACCCAATCTTTTCTGTTCTTGTAGAATATATGTTACATATCTAGGAGACACTCAAAGCAGAGACTCATGTCACGCAGGGTGAGAAGGAGAGCTTTTTTCCAAATTGTTAAATTTTCAGGCTTGGCAGCCAGCTCTTAATCAAATTGGTGTGTGTCATGTTGGAATGTGTGTCATGTCCTGACTTCTTCATCAGAATTTCTTATCACAGAAAATCAAACATCTTCTACAGAATTGAAACTGGATGGCCCTTTTTCAGTCCTCTGTTTGCATGACAGATCACACTGGTACAGAAACCAGACTGAGGTTCCTGTATATCAGTGTATCAGGAATGATAGCAAAGGAATAACAACAATAACAGGACATACACTTGGATTATTAATCAATCATAAAAGTAATTACAGCTCATCAACCACTTGGCCTTGTCTAGGCCATTTCTTATGTTAATAAAAGGAAATATTTTTGCTATCAAAATAAATCCAAGTGTTTTCACTGCTCAGAACAGGAAGATTCACCACTGGGTCACTTTGAAATTGCAGTGGTGTGATAAGGATAAACTATCTGATGAAAATAAAACATCTTTTTCTGTGGTACAGTCAGGAACATTAACTTTTCCTTGGAAAGGTTGTTCCTTGCTCCAGTCAGATCCTGTCCAGTGATTTTCTCCCTAAAAATGTATGCATTATGGTCTGTGTGTAAATTCTAGTATAAGAAAAAAATTTTTGCAAAGCAGGGAAAAATCAGCAATAAACTGGAAGCATGAAATATCTGGAGGTTTGACTCATAAGGCAAATCAAAAGAGTTTTTTTATGTACAGCTTGGTAGAGAAATGTAAGAGAGAAATAGTCTTATAATGTAAAATGTTTCATAAAGTCACAAATGCTGTGAGGTTGCAAAAGAAAATCCAGAAAATGCAACATAAAACCCAAAGGAAAAAACTCTGGGGAAGATCCATTAAAGATGATACAAAGGAGTGTAATTTCTCAAGGTAAAAAGAGATGATGAAATTTGTTCTTGACTGAGTCAGCACACAGAAGAGCACAATTCTAAGAAATATGATAGAAGTACAGCCACTGACTAGGACTGAGTATCATTCCTAGAATACTTTAATTGCTGCACTGCTCAGGATTAGGGACTAGAGACTCTCTTCAATCTCAAAGATTTGTTCACTACTTCACTACATAGCAGATAATATTTCATATTCTTGCAGCTCCTTTCAGCAAATGATTTTAAAGAGCTTTAATTAATTCTTCAAATTCCCTTTGTGATCAACAAATGCTGTGCTCCTTGCTCACAAAGGGAATGGGAGAGGAATGTGAAGTGCAGCTCTGTAGGGATGAGCTTTTCCAAGGTCTGGGCACTGCTGAGTCAGTGCTGCCTAAAGAGAAATGGGAAAACACCTGGTCTGGGTAAAGAAACACCTCAGCCTCAACTGTACATGTTAACTGACCACCAAGGCCTGCCAGTGAATAAAGTTTGATTGTTCTGATAAAAATACGTTCAAAAATTTGACTTACAGAATGTGAAGAAAGTGAAATTATTTGGAAACTTGTGCTGAGATGTGGTAGACATTTGTTCAGTTGTTCTTGACAGAAAAGGTTTTATCCCAGATGACACCTCATAAGAATTATTTCGTCCACATTTTATGTAGTCCAGGTGAAATCCAGAGTACTGGAGTGAAGAATGCTGCATTTTGACCCAGAAGTAGAGAATATCAGAATCTGAATCAATGTTTGAAAAGAATCAAAGGCTCTTTTGTCTACTTTGACACCTGATACTCTGCAACAAAGATTTCCACTTCCAATGAATAAAACTGCCCTAGGCTTGTTTCTTCCTCCAAATATCCAGGGAGTAAATCTCTCCAATTGTTCCAAACTGCATCAATATACAATATCAGGAGGAATGTGCAGGAGAATGGGTATAATGTGAAAAATCTACAAGGCTGAAAATAAAAACTAAACAACCCTCTGATCCGCAGCCTAATCCCATGGTGCAGCTGACCCAGAATTGTAATGCAAATATTGTAGTTCAATCAGGCTATTTTAAGACAGGATAGGAATGAGGCTTGTACTTTCCCCAGAAGGAATGTACATCATTGCCTCTTCTTTAATTTCCTTTTGATTAAAAAAATATTAGACTGTCTGAAGAGTATGTGCTATCTTTTCTGTGTGTTGAGGAAAAGAGGAAAATCAAAAGGAATGAGAAATACAGGTGAACTTGTCAATTCAGGTTCACTGGGAAAAGCTTAGAACTCTTTGTTAGATGCTCTTTATGTGCTGTAATTTGGCTGATTAGGAAATGCAATTTCTTTATTTTTGCATTCTAAGTTTCTGAGATCTTCCCGTGAGTTTCTAGACAAGGGGATAAGAGTCAAGTTTTTATGTAGTTCTTTCTTCCCTCTCCAGTTGTTCCAGGTTTATTTGTATAGCCATTAGTTCAGTGACATTCTATTCTCTCCTCTTCTCTGTGAGGTTTGATACCTAGAGCAGGCTGAAGCTGAGCTTTATTGCCACATTTCCTGCAGCCAACCCAAACAACCAGTGGCAAACCCTTTATTTTTGAGCTTCCCTTGTTTTTTTGAGGTTTGCAAAATATTTGCAAAATGAAAGAAGGTCTTAAAAAAATTTCCAACTGGTTTGCTATGTTTTTATTCTTGAATTGATTGTGCTGGCAGTTTTCCATGTGTTCTTTGTCTGCTTTGGAGCCAAACGGGTTCACTTGTGTGGCTGACATGCGACTTTGGAGCAGCTGCCAGAGCCTTTGAATAGCTGATGGCTCAACCTATCCAGCCCCAAGAGATTTAGTGGAATCCATTTTTACTTCTTTTCACATACTCTCAAAAGTGTTTGGGAAATGTCACTTGCAGAAAGCATCCCTGTAATGACTCTCCAGGACACGATGGAGAGAGTGGCTTTTCCTGACAGTGTCACGGAGACTCCAGAGAACAGGATAATACTTAGACCAAAAAAAACCCACTAAATCAAACCAAACCAAAAGAAAAACAAACAAAAAACCCAAACAAAACCCAAAGAAAACAACCAGATGATGGCTTTGCTGTTAAGAAGACAATATCAGAGAAGGTTGAGGAAAGAGAACTGCTGACAGGGAGAGTGAGCTATAGGTTTTATCAGGAATATCCTTAGGCAAGGGAATGTTGATGAGGTTGAAACTCTTGAATTTCTATTCTCGTGTTTGGTTTTACTGTCCCATGACTGGTTTGATTTTGTAGCTGTGGAATGGCAACAGGGTGAATCTGGGGCTGAGACAGTGATATTTTACATGAAGATTTGCATGTGGTAGTGAAAACCAGACTGCTCTGTATGAATATACACATGCACACAGGTAAAGTGATGCTTAGAAGTTCTTTAGTGCCTGACTTTAGACAGCCCTGTGTTCCGTTGAGGTGTCTTCTCAGTAGTATGTACAATTATGTAACAGTTTCTGTTACTTTGTGTGTCGATCTGTCACTCCCACACTGCTCCGCTAAAGCCAAAGACAGTTGCTTCACACATGAAACTTGAAAATGTGAAATTTTAAACTCTTCATGGATTTCAGACACTCATCTCTCCTAAAGATGATCATTTAATGCAAGATATAGAAGTGTTTCTGGATCAGAAAGCTTTGCAGTATTAATGGAGTATGGAGGAAATTCTTTTTTGCAGTTCTTCACGTTGATGAAGGGAATAAAATCTTTGTTTCACGCAGTCCAGGACTGTCTGGTACTGCAGTACTCAGGGCCACAGAACTGTTGGGCTGAACATTTTATGTGGATCAAGTGACAAGAAGATCCTGAGTGAAATGGAGCCGGCAGTTCCAAACAAATGGCCACACAACTGCGCCTGCAGTCTTCACAGTGTGTTTTTGGGTTTTGTCAAGACAATCCCCATATTTGATTTCCATAATTTGTAAAGTTTCTTTTTTTTTTTTTTTAGCTTTTCCCTGTCTTTTGCAATGCATTAGTTACTATAGTAACTATGCTGGGAATGATATAGAAAGAGGCTAGTGCACCCTAGCAGTGAAATAGAAAGCCACTTTATATAGTTGGAAATTTATATCATGGGTTTGAAAATACAGCAGTTTTGTGGTGGTTCCCATAACCACATATGTGGTATAAGTATATATAGCTCTTTTATGTGTTCACTGGTAATTACCCTCTGCTGCCAACATCCAAAGGATGGCAACTGGAATTCTACACCTCAGACAAAGCTCTCTGACATCCACAGCCGAGCACTTCAGCACCATCCACTGTCACCTCCTGAGGAAGTTTGGTTGTTATGGAAAATTGCACCGGTAGGCACAACTCTGTGTTACATTGGATTTAACGTCCAACAATCAACAAGGGCTGCCACAGGGTTGTATCTGCACTGGTCACTCCAGCAGGGATGCATTCCGTGCCTATATTCCATGCCTATATTCCATGACTGTGCTTCCATCCCGCTAGTATGATCACAGAGGCTGGGCTGTGACCCTATTATCTCTTTAGCTGCCCTGCTCTGAGTCAGTGTTTTCACAGGTGAATGCCAAACATTGCAGGAAGCAGAGGCAGAGTAGAAAGTATTCCTGAAGCCAGTTCTGACCTGTAGCTCCTGCATAGCTCCAGGAGACACTGAAGTATGAGCTATTTGTTGATAATGATGTATTACACACCTGGTAACTTTGGCCTCTTCTGGTAATAAGAGAAGTTTTTCTTTTTCAGGGAGCATATTTAAGCACAGCCTGGTGTAAATTCATACTTTAGTAATTGTGTTCCACCTATCCCTGGAGTTCTGAGTGAAAGCATTACCATTCATTACTTCCTGTCCGAAACCCAGGGCTGCCAGCTCTTGTGATTTTATGGAGTCTCAGGATAGCTGTATTTTCAAAAAGTCCCAGCTCCTGAAGCAATGCAAATATGTGAACTCTGTTTCATTACATAAAGGGCACACTTCTGGTTTTCTCAGCTGGGGAAAAGTCTGAACTAGCAACTCAGTGCACTGTAAGACTGGGGGGGAAATGTAATTTAAAGGTACATTCTTTTTAATGAAGTCTCTAACTTAAGCATGACTGATAAGTTTTGGGTGTTTGCACTTGATAACAAGGTATTGTTTGTTTATTTTTGCTGCCATGATTTACTTGGGTGCTTGGATATCCCTCCCTCACTGGTAGAACATCCTTTCCATTACCTCGTAAAAGAGTGAAGATTAAACTAGAAACCTATTTAAGAAAATGTTTTGAGATCTTTGGATGGAAGCTGTGAAAAACACATCTGTCCTCTTAAATATGCATTAATGTATAAAGCACATTAAAAATTCAGCCCTTAAAATCTTCATCACGTGATCTGAATATCTGCTGATGTTTCTTTTGACTCTTGAAGGCAGATTCTCGAGGAGCTGCCTAATTTCTTACTTTAACTCCACAAACCCCTTCAGAGCTGCATGGTTCTTAGGAGCAGGGAGGAACAGGGAATAGTTGAGAGAGAAAAATGGCAGGGAAAGGGAGGAAAAGTCTGTGTGTGCCTGTGGTTCCAGCACAGAGCTTTCAGGAAACAGGGAAAGCACTGAGCAGGGAAAAAATGGTGAGTAAATTATTTCCCAGCTACTGACTTTCTGCAGGTTTTCTTGGATTTGAACTCCTGGAACTGACCACTGTCACAATACTTGGCTGATGGTCTCACCTCATCCACTCCTCTCCCCTACACTGGCCATAGCCTGAGTTTCATCATATCCCACATCCAAGCTTCTGTTTTTCCCTTGTGAATCCATTTGCTTACAGGATTTCACTGTGCAGTAGTAGGATGTTTATTTCCATAACATGAACTGTTGGATTCCTGTAACTTGGAGCCTGGAGAACGGGGAAGGAGCGGGAGGGAGAGAAATGTTTCTGTACAAACCTCTGGCTACAGAGCCCAGTAACCTCTCCAAAGCACTGTCAAATCTCAGCCAACTTCGAGAAGGGTTTGGAATTGTGCTCCAGGCAGGCCTAGGAGAAATTTGCATTGTTCACATTATTGCTGGTATTCTCTGCTTTCTGAACAACAGCCAACAGGAAATTCCTGGGACAAATCTTTCCACTTTTTTTCTTTAATAAAATATTTAGAGGGGAAAAAAAGAAGGGTAAGAGAGTGAAACAAAGCTGTACAGAACAAAGAAGGCAATATCAAACACAAATCACAGATATGTAAAATTTTGAGCTTCCTTTGTGATTTTATTTTTTTCTTCTGAAGGATTTATGACTTCACGTGTGTTGTTCCTGTGACATCAGATGGTGTTGCCATGGGAACTATTTTATTGTCAAAAACAAAAGAATTTTGAAGAGTTCTTTAGCAGCACAGGACACAGAGTGCAGAGGATAAAGAAACTATTTTTGTCTAGATGATAAATCTGCTTTATTAGACCCATGATTTTTCAGCTCTGTCCTGCTAGAAGCAAAAATAAATCTGGCAAAAACAACAACCCTTGCACCTGTTAATCAGAGACTGAATTTTTCCCTACATGCAAAATCTTGGGAATTTCCTTTCTTGTCTCCCCCTCCAAAAGACTGATAGCTTCCAAATGCTTTAGCATATGAGGAGAAACAACAATCTGCTCATATAAGCTTTGCAGC
The DNA here is from genome assembly GCF_017590055.1 of Onychostruthus taczanowskii. NCBI lineage: Eukaryota > Metazoa > Chordata > Aves > Passeriformes > Passeridae > Onychostruthus > Onychostruthus taczanowskii. The sequence goes on from NW_024500572.1 coordinate 8,730,007, forward strand.
AGCAAGTAACAGGAAGTTTGTGTTGCTGTGGGCTTGGTTGCTTTAAATTGATGAAGTATAATGAGCAGAATGAAGTACTGAGGATTCAAATTTTGCTTCTATAATACCTCCAAAATCGAATTTCATGACAGATTTCATAGTTCATGTTATTAAATGTAGAGCTCTATAATTTGTACTGAGACCTGCACAAATGATTAATTCAGTGGACCCATAGGCAAAAACCCCCAAAATACTGTGATTAAGCATGGTTAATACAAAGAATAATGTTCAAACCCTACTAACAATGACATGGGATCAAGCTGCTGGAAACCAACAGTTAACATGGAGCAAATCTGGTAGTTTTAGATTAATAAAAATAGCAAGTGTGTGGTGTATGAGCTCACTGGTAACATGCACTGCCAAGTCCTACAATCCAATCTGAATGTGTATCTACACACAGCCCAGTTTTCCTTAAGGAAAATATCAACACTGGTTCTGAGAGAAAGTTGTTTGAGGAAATTTTAAAATTCCTTTCACATATGTATCCTGCCCTGGTTAAGATTCTGCAGCTGCTGAATTCAGTGCCCCAGCACTGTTGCTGTATTTCGAAATACAAGTGATCTCATTGCCATATATTTGCTGGAGTAAAAGGAATATGCACAAGGGGATAGGTAGGTTAAATGCCATATGGTTAACCCCACCGTTCCTGTTTTAAATGACTCCCCATCTCTGGTGGATATCAGCATTTCACAATATTTTGCTGATCTTTTCCTTTGTAATGAGGTAACCTGGGGAGAGAGAGAATTATAGTGACTGTAATTACTTCAAATTTATATCTGCTCTCTGTCCAATCCAGCTCTACAAACGTATTCCTGTAGACCTAAACAGCTTAGAAGTGGATCTGAGGGAATATCAAGGATGCAGAATCCCAGCATGGGAAGGAGAAGGAAAGTGCTGCTTAAACATTGACACATTGCCAGATGTAGTGCTTTTTAACATTGGTGGAGGCTTGTTCACACTTGTCAAATCACACTGTGCTTGCTAATGTTGCATTTTCATCAAATATATTAGCTCGCTCTCTATTCCCACACTCCAGCAATCCTTGTATTTTCATTTTTCCTTCCTTACCTTAATTCTTTGTTTTTGTCTTCCTTACCCCATTCTTTGTTTTCCCTTTTTGCCCTCATGGTTATTTTCTTTCTTTATTTCTGCCTGACTCCCCCTTGTCAGCTGAGAAAAATCAGTCTGACCCAATCTCTCTTTTTTCAAACACGCAGGTTAAGCAGATGCCTGCCTGCAGGAATTTACAGTCTCAGCCTGATGTACAACATGCAAGGAATACATAGGCTGATATTCCAGAGTGGAAGTAGTTAGCTGTTAATCAGCAATTGAAGGATGCATGAAAAAAACACATTTGGGATCTCTTAGGGGCAAAAAAAAAAGGTAATGCAGTGAATGCCTGCCCTGAAGGAAAGGGATCTTTTTTTGGTGCACCAGTGGGTAGTGTCAGTGAAGAAATTGAGTTCAGACCTGAGGAGCATTTTGTGTGGAATACTAGGATGCACCAGAAATAACAGGCTACAGTATCTGGGAGTTCCTGATAGGTGAAAAAGAGGGTCTTAAAGTAATTGTGAAAACAAGCTAAGGCTTATAAAGAGATTTAATAAAAATAACATAGATTAGCAGAACATCCCCTCTTCCCTTTCATTTTAACTGCACACAAAAGCATCAGGATTCTCATTCCTTGGCCCTCTCAGCTCTTTTCCCCATTCCCCTGTCATGTGGAAGGATGAAAAGAGAGCATTGAACTTGGAGTGTCTGATTGGGTTGGACAGAAGAAATACTGAGAAGTCCTTTGCTGAGGGCAGGTCTGTAGGCAGGGAAGGAGGGTGAGGGGAAGGGAGTTGTCCTGAAAGGCTTTTTTCTGGGGTCTTATCTATTTCCATCCAAGTGGAGGATGGCTGACAAGTGCAGACACTTAAACAAGGCCAGTGCTAAAGCAGAGCATTGCCCTTCGGTGGTTTGGGACTTGCTGCTGGAGGGAGAATGTGCAGCAGAACAGAATCCTCGAGGATCACTGAGACAGCCTGAACTGTGTAGGGTTTGCTGTCCAGCTGGCAGTGAGTGCTTTCAGGGGCAGGGGTCATACTGTAGATAAATAATTTTTAATTTTAATATGTAAACCTTTGTCTTCTTATGGTGCAAAATGCTAATGCTAAATCTGCTCTTCACGTAGACAGTTTTTTAGACGCTCAAAGGGAGGTTTAGCCAAGGAAAGGTTTCATCTTGTGTTCCCCCAGTAGGGTCTTGGACAATACAAATATGCACATTTATCCAAAAACCAGCAAATGAGTTGCTGAGGAAGAAAAGCCAGTGAAGACTCAGTTGTACCAGCCTTGCTGTGCACCTGGCACCTTTGCTGAGTGGGTTCTGAGCTGGAGTTTGGGTTTTGGGGCCTTTGCTGGGGGGTTCAGCTCCTTATATTGCCCTGGGTCAGTTACATATCAGATTCAGGACTAAAGGTACTGACTGTGTAGTATTTCTGTGGTCACTGCTGCATTGGAAACCCATGGAAAATTCTGTTCATTTATGCTGTAGAAGCAGAGAAAACTCCTTGATTCACCAGAATTAATAGAGGAAAAACTACAGATCTGCTCTGCCTCCATATCTTGTCATCTTTTCAATGGGTAATCCCTGCTTTTGTGCCAGCTTAGGTTGTTGCACTCACACTTGATATGATGGAGATTCCTAAATCTGATGGTTCTCATCCACAGCCTAGACTGTAAGGTTTTGGAGTCCTCATATCCTATGCATAGCAAATGGAATATATCCAAGTACTTCCTTAAACAGTCCCTCCTCTTTCTGTTGTTCAGGGGAGGGATATGGTGTGTTCAGACATCGGTTTACCACAAACCATCCCTCTTTCCATTGTGTGTAATCTGAAGCTTTCCTGTGTTTGGGGAAAGATTTGCAGGGGTCTTAAGGAAATTAAGGATGGTAACATGTGAGAAGGTACAGAGCTGCTGGGATTCCCTGGAATGGCTGTGGCTATGATAATGAACTCCTATCAAACACCATTGGCTAAACCCCTGCCTCTGTGATTACTTTTCAGCTGAAAGGAGCTTTACCTGAATTAGTGTTTTGATTTGAGCAAGAGTGCACTTTTGAAGAGAGCCACCTCATCAGTTCTGCTTTCTCTGCGTTGGAGTGGGCTTAGAATGCATTGAATCAGTTTATTTTGGAAGCACTTAAACACAAAATGTGCTTTAGGAGTAGCACAGCCTCCAGCCACGATGTAAATACCCAAACCAAGGATTGGTTTTGCAGATCCTCCTAAACCAAATACACAGCTGGGCTGCTCTGTGCATGGAACCAGGTTAAACATAGCCCAAAGCAGAATTCCAGGGCTGAATTTAGTGCTTGCTTTGGTCCACTGAGGTGCTGATATTTTACAAAATTACTGACACTGTGTAGCTAGAACTGGCTGCAGTTTAAATGTCAGAATTAAATGTAAAGATGAGGAACAGAAGAAACAAGAATGACTCCCATGGAATACATCAGTTCATCCCAGCGTTTCACGTTGTGAGGAACTGTGTGTCTGCCCCTCAGCCTTGTATCAGTGTCAGATACAAGAGCTTCTGGTCACCTTTCCATACCACATCCCTGCACTGAAGTCAGCCCCTCTTTTCTCCACACAGGAGTACATTGGTCAGCTTAAAATTTGTGAAAATTCACTTATCAGAAAAGAATTAAAGCTAAAACTTAATGTCAAGAAATGGAAAGGGTAAATGGTGTGGTGTGGGAGTCACAAGTATGTCCCACATGCCTATGCATTCCCTGCAGATTGGGCTCCCTTCGGTTCAAAGGACAGGGATACCTGAGGGAACTTGAATTTTCAATTCCCCCCATGCCCCACAAAGGTCTTATGAAGAAGGAAGCTGAAGGTAAATGTTCCTGGTTTTCGTCTCTGGGGTGGGACACCTGTTCTTTGCTGCAGGCTGTGTGCCATCAATTTTGCCACTGTTCTAAAAAGAGAAAGATTTTAAAACTTTCGTCTTGGAGTCAGGGAACAGGTGGGGTGATTCAGATGCTCTGGGTCCTGTGGCTGGCCCTGATTTTCTAATGCTTCTTGACCAGCATGAACGTATTTTTTTGGCTCTTTTGAGAAGGGTTGTGTTTGTATTTTTGAGAAGGTTGTGTTTGGTTTTATTTTTTAATCATTAACGTGCATCCCTTGGATCCTGTGTTGGATTGCTGGTTACAGAAAAAGAACCACTCTGAGTGTGGGTGCAATGATAAGAGATTACAGCCTGGAGATTACAGCCCAGACACACAGGGAGCGATGGGACACAATGGATATATGGGCTGGAGCAATACTTGAGGAATCCTGTCAGAGGACAGGGGCCTCTGCCATATGGAGTGCTTCAGATGGGATGAGGGAACAAAGGAATTCTCACAGAAGAGCAGTGCTGGCATTGTTTTCACATCCAGGTTTTTTCTCCTTAGTCCTAGGAAATTTCATGGTGAGCCAGTCTAAATTATTACCTCCTAATGCTATTGCTTCTTGCTGTGTTTTTGCAGGAATATTATGATTCTTAATTTCTCTGGTCCTTTCTACACCAACTCAGGGATGTTTGGCCACACCATTCCCAGTGGTAGCTGATGGACTTGTCAGAGTTGGGTTATCTGTGTCTTAGATCTCTGATGTAATAAAAATACATTGTTGACTAAGCTTTGGTGGTTTTAGATTCTCAGCTGAGAATCTGAACTCAGAAGAGTGTGTAGAAATAGAAAAGAGTTTTAGGGACCCTGTCTGCATGCAGGAATCATTTCTGGAATGTGCTGAGTCTTTTAGCTTAACACTTCTACAGGAAAAAACCTAGAACACTGCAGTTTCATTCCTTCAGACTGATTTATAAACCAGATTTTTAGAGCAGAGGAAAAAGTCCAATTTAATATTTTTATATGACTACAGACCATTCAAAGTGTACCAAAGTCATAAATCAGATCCCAGAAACAGAGTTCAGGATTTTATTTTCTGGATGGCCTTTAGGATTCAGTTTTCTGGACTTTTCTACAATCTTGTAGTTGACAGAGAAGACTGGTAAGTAATTTCTTAATTCCAGGAGCTGTGTCTTTGTGAGAAATACAAAATGCATAAAATACTGCAAGACCAGCTCCCCCCAAAAAGACCGAAAATGTGATGTTTGAGTTACAACCATTATGGTTGTTGTAAATCTTGATTAAATTCTTCACCACTGTCTGGCTTTTACACATTCTAAATAATATATTTTCCACCTAAGAGTAAGCAGGATGACATGGGGCTAGGGAGGAAAACACAAGGACAGTACTATGCAAATCTTCCTTCAGAATTAATTTGGGTAAAATTAGTTTTGATATTTTCTCCCCTATCTTACACTTCTCCTGTGAAAAGAGAATGAATGCCAGGATTTCCAGGGTAGAGTACAGAATGGTGGATCAATGCAGGAGTCTGTGGGCAGCTTGCCAGTGTGTACCCGTCACTTTTCTGTAATCCTGTGATCCCTAAATCCTGTTCTGAAAGATAAAACATGGGTCTTTCTCAGTGTGTACATGGGTAAAACAGGAAAGTCAGTGACAGAAAGCCTTCCCAGACATGGTGCTTCAGAAATTTGGATTTGACTGCAACCATGTGCATCACATTCAGTTCAACCCACTGGGCAACACTGAGATTCTTGCCTCAGCCTAAAAATTGTCTCCATCAAATAATGAATCCTTCCATTTGTGGGTGTTTTCCAGAAATCTTCTCAGAAGCCTTGCAATATGTGCAAGAGAAAAAATACTTGCCAGGCTGATGCTGAATTCCACCCTCAGCCAGTCAGAGCTCTCCAGCTGCTGCCCCCACTTAGCTCCCAGTCTTGATCTCTCTTGATTTGAACAGGAATAATTTGGCAATTGCCTTTAAAGGTGCAATTGCCATTTGAGATGAGCATCAAGTCTCTTTTTTTACGTGACCTGTTCCTTCCTCCCTTGCTTTTAACAGGAGTTGTGCAGGTGAACTCATACCTCTAGTGTTCCAGGAGGTTCCAAGAGCTCAGCAGTTGATTTTAGGCTCCCTCTAGGCATGGCTGAGCCAGCTGCCCTGCATGTCTCCTTAGCTTCAGGGTAGAGGCAGGAGAATGTTCCTTTTCTGTCAGTAAATAGCACTCCTGAGTGCTTCCCGGCTGGTGGCCATAGTCCCCTGCAGCATTTTCATTGATTTTGCACAGTGCAAAGAGGGTAATTTCTATCTCAGAGAGCACAGGACTCACACTGGGTTCCTCCAGACTGGGAAGAGCCAGCAGTATGTCAGAATCATTAAGGCTGGAAAAGCCCTCTGTGATCATGGGCTCCAACCATCCCCCAACACTGCAAAGGACACAACTGAGCCATGTCCCCAAGAGCCACATCCACAGAGGTGGTAAATCCCTCCAGAGGTGGGGACTGCAGCACTGCCCTGGGCAGCTGCGCCACCCTGACCAACATTTCCATGGAGAAATTTTTAGAATATCTAACCTAACCCACCCCCCATTCCCCCAACCCCCCGCCCCCAGCACAGCTAGAGGCCATTCCCTCTCTCCTCCTGTCCCTGTTCCCTGGGAGCACAGCCCGACCCACTGGCTGTCCCCTCCTGTCACGAGTTGTGCAGAGCCACACAGTCCCCCCTGAGCCTCCTTTTCTCCAGGCTGAGCCCCTTTCCCAGCTCCCTCAGCTGCTCCTGGGGCTCCAGCCCCTTCCTCAGCTCCATTCCCTTCCCTGGACTTGCAGCCCCTCAAGGTGCTCCTTGTCATGAGGGGCTCAGAACAAGGCTCAACATGCCCCACTCTGGGATAAAATTCCATTCTGGAAAGTAAGAGAGTGAGGCTGAAGCCTTGGGACAGAGATGATCTCAGGACTGCTGTAGGAATATGCTGGGAATCCAGTGAAATCAATATTTGCCATCTTCACAAGGGAAGAAACAAAGTCACGGATTGGTTTATCTGTAGCAAACAGACTCTGGTGCAGCCTGGGGCACTGCTTACCTGTGTGCAGGTGAGGGACAAAGGTGCCTGTGCAATCTCATTTCTGTTCTTCCATCTGACAACTGCCACATATCTGAAGAGCCCAGTCCAAAAGGAAAGACTTCCTACCCCTTTTGCAGGGAAGGAAAGGCTTCAAGGATGTTTGAGGTCACCTTTTTGGTGCTGAGTTTACCAGCTCACAAGCCAAGGGAAGGATTTTGAGTCCTTTTTGGGTGCTTGGTTACACTGAGCTGCAGTGAGCAACAGTCCTTTGTGCTCAGTATTTCTTAGATGAACTGGAGCTGCTGCAGAGTCACTCCAGAAACCTCCTCAGCTCACAGACTTGTCTTCTGGAGCTTTGTCTCTCCCTAGAAAATTAATTCCTCCATTGCATCTCTCTCCATTCATAGGCATATTTTGTGAAATATTCATTTGTTTTCACATTGCACTTCATTTGGCCACCTACATTGACCTCACCATCAGTTCGGGTTTGGAGCACTGATCTTGTGCTGGTCTTTCATAAATATCTGCCCACTGAGTGCTACTTTTTAAACTGGATTATTGCAAGGATGTTCAAATGTTCAAAAAATGAATTAAAACCCCCCATGGGATTATTGAAGCTGTGATCCTTTGGGTGTTTCCCCTCCCCCCTTTTCTACCCACTATCCAGAACAGAAGGAAAAAATCCAATAAATTTGCTTTTAATTTTTCTAAAAAGAAAGTTCCAGTTGTGTGGCCACAGAAATTAGAGCTTAAAGAAAATGTTATAAAACCAGGATTCATTACAAGACCTTGAGAGTGGACATAGCACTCACCCCCATGGAACTGCTCTTGCAGTAGGCAACAAGAAAAACAAAAACCCAAATACCACACATGGTGAATGCTTGGGAGAAAATTCACAAAAAACACACAGTGCAACCAAAAAAAAAAAAAAAAAAAAACAAAAAAAACCAAACCAAATGAAAAAAACTCCAAGTTATTTATTTGTATTAATGTCCTCCATCTGCTTTCTGACTTGTATTTTTTCTAAACTGGATTGAGATCCTAAGGTCAAACACAAAATGAGAAATAAAGTTCAGAGAGTCTGGGGAAAGTGAACTTCACTGTGTATGAGAAAAATTAATGAAAAATTTGGTAATAACTGATTTATCTCTTTCACTGGACTCTTGCTCATCTTTACATTGCATCCCTTTTTCTGTCCAGAATCAAAGTGTTTTTCTTAGACTCCATAATGTAATTTGAAGGACAACTTTGCTGTGTGGTATCATTTACAAATGAAAAGGAAGATGATTTTGTCTGTTGGTTGTAAATTTGCAATGTTTCAGTTCCATCCCAGCTTTATCCAGCTGGTGCAGGTTTCCTGGGAGGTGCTGGCAGCACACAGCCACTGCAGACCTGGGATTTGCTCTTCTTGCTGGACTGCCCTGGGGTCCCTCCCCACCACATACTTCTTACCCAGCCCAGTGCAGTGAGGCTTGGAAAAGAAACTCATCTCCTGACATTCCGGGTTTGGAGCCTGGGCCTGGGCTCTTTGTCCCAAGCCTGTGTCTGCATGTTTGTCCTTTGTGCTCACCCACAGCTCAGAATGCTGGAGTGGCTGCAGCACTGCAGTTGTGAGCATCCTTTGGCACTGCAGGAAGCACCCGCTGGGATTGCTGGATATTCAATCCACAATCATAAACCCATCCACAGCTTAAGGCATTTGCTTTTGCTAACACCACCTCAACCCCCACTGAATTGTTAGATGTAAAACTGTTCCATCTTCAGCAACTACTTTTGTTGTCTCTTTTTCCTTTTGGCCTTCTGGTCCCACTTCACTTTTTATATCGTTCCCTGCTTTTTTCTTTTTATTCAAAGTTGCTCTGCAGAGTGGCTTTGTCCTGCGAAAGCAGTTTGCAGGAGCACCCTCAAAATCTCCAGCTATGTAAAGTGTGTGCAAGGATCTAAGTTTGGGAAGGGTATCCTGTCTAAATCATTATGTTTTACTTGTCCATAAATTTTCAAAATAAATTAATGAAAAGTGAATCAAGTTCCAAGTCTCCCTTCAGCCCCTTAGTTCCTAAATCAAGTTTATAACCACGTGTGACCTTTAAGGTGGAGGTGCCAGGCCCTTGGTTCCTGCAGTGGAGTGTAAATCAGGGGCTGCTCAGCTCAGTTCTGCCTCTGTCCCTGGCTGCTGTGTTTTTCCCCTTTTTGTGATTTTCAATATCTTTTCTGGTTTGGACTTTGAAAAATTTAGGTCATCATGGGCTGAAAGCAGAGGATAGAGGTGATATCTGATTGAAATATGATTTACTGAGGATTCAGTATCCAGTATAGGATTCACTTGTGAAAAGTGACTGATGGAAAAGATTTGTTAAAAGTGTGTGATAATCAGATGTTCTGTGGCACCATGGCCATTTTCAGGGTCCAGCTAAAGGCACTTACAGCATTCACAATTGGGTTAGAAGTGAACATTTTTTCAGCCAAAGGAATTCCTTGAAGTCATTTATTTACTTCAGCAAAAGAAGGAGATCCTCCTGAGGCTGCTACTTCCAGGATTCCTTCTCAAAATCACCCTGTCATTTCATTTTTTGGGGTGTGTGGGGTGTGGGTGTCTCTGTGATGGAGAAATAATGTTCATGGAGCTTTTGTACCATTGGTGTAGAAGCTGCTCTGGCAATTCCCCATGGCTTGTTGAATGCCAAGGTAAATAATAGCCAAAGACATACATATACTATTATTCTCATAATTTCCTGCTTCCCTAAGGCAGCAATAACTTACACACCCTATTTTCCAAATGTTTTTAATTTATTTCTCATGAGCAGAATTATCTCATAAGGAAAACTCCTCCCCTTTGCAACCAGTCCCTGTCTCTTCTTGTCCAGCTGCCATAAACGAAGTGACCAGTCAAGGAAAAAGCTTAGGGATCTCCTGCTCACTTGAACTCCTGGAAGAGAGCACATTCAATCTCCTCAACTCATTCTCCTTGCTGGTCTGGAGCTCTGGAATTCTCTCTTCCCAAGCCCTAATCCTGCATGCAATGCTGCCTGCAACTCTGCAGAGAGATTTCATCCCTTATAATCCCATCTTGTGGTTCTTATACAGCTCCTGCTTTTCTCTCTGAGCCTGGACTGGGATATCCCTGTTATTCCAGTCCCACCTCTGTCATGTGCACCTGGAACTGGATTTGCAGCTTGCCTTTTGCATCAGCCACAAAGCTTCTCCTGAGAAATAGCAAAACAGGGACAAAGCAGCCAGTTCTATGTTTTCTTAACATTGAGGCAGAAGCATTGTTATAGGCCTTCAGTTCTCCTCTGTTAAGGGATACCTTTGTTTTTCTAGTACTTTTTTTCCACTTGATTGCGGTCTATATTGACTCATGAATTGGTTTTGAGAGTGCAGCAAATGATGTGCAGTGATGACTACATGATAATTGAAAATGTAGGAGAAGAGACAACTCAAAATAAAATTCTGAAGATTGGTTAAGCAAATAAAAATACTCAAAAATACCATAAAATTATTTCAGTGAATGCTTAGGTAAAACTGCAGTTTGAAAAGGATGTCCCTAGGCTGGACTGATTCCACTTTGTGACTCTACTCCTGCTTGAACATCCTTTCACATGAAGCTTGGGAGTGGGAGAATCAAGTCCTGAAAGTACATTCATATTTTTCATATTTCCTTCTAATTTTGGGGGTTTGCAGAATATATTTTGCATTGTAGCTGTGAATAGACTGCAGTGGAAAGGCATCTCCTCCATTAGTTTGCAGGAATCTTTGAAACAAAAAGATTATTGTGCTTCCATGCTCAGTCTTGGAAACTAAAAACACAGAAATAAACAGTGAAAATTTGTAGCATTTGTAGAAATGCTGCAAATTGTTATACAAAATAAATTATTGCTACAAACGGGTAGCTACTAATGTTTCTTTTCTCTACACTCATGTAATTTAGCCTGTGAAGTGGTTAAGGGAGCTAGAAAGCAGGATTAGGGCTTTTTAAACATGTTTTCTCTTTCTCAGCCCCATGCACTAACTCAGTGTTGTGGTAACTGGGTTGCAAACACATCTGATATGTTGCTGTTCTCAGGGGTACATGAAGTAAGCAGGTTTTATTAATGTACTGGAAAGTAATCAAGAAAAATAAATTTTCTTCCTCTTTTTATGCTATTTATTGTGTGCTCTGCCCCATTCTCCTCCCTGCAGCTTCCTGCGGTGAGGAGCGTTCTGCTGCCTTGTCTCCTTCCAGCCCCAAAAGCTGCTTTTTTTCTAGCAAAACATGGTGATGGTGGAGGCATGGCTGGATGAGGGAGAGGAGGGGCTGGGGACGAGCAGGGTGGGCACAGCCTGGGCTCTGTGCTCACCTCAGGGGATCCTGGCAGGCAAAGCTCTGTGTTCCTGCAGTGCTGCCTGCCCAGGAAATGGCATTCCAGCAGGGCGATGGAAACAGGAGCATGACACGTGGGATAAATCCATGATGCTTGCATCCATTCTTTGGAACTGAGAAGAAAATTTTCATGTGTTTTTTTAAAATAAGCCCTTTTTTTACTTTGTTCAGTTTAGGCTTTTATAGAACTCTTTTCTCCTTCTTCTTTTGCTTTTTATGACTAAGTTTTTATCCCGCTTTTTGCTTGGCCATTTTCAAGGAACTCACAAGGCTTTAATTCTGATCTAAGACATTTGCTTCTGTGCTAAATAAAGCAGCAATTAATTATTAAAACCATACCTTTTGTGGCTGATCGTTCTCCTTCATAGCTGTTAAACTCTAAGACATATTTTGCTTTTTAATTATTCATATTTTAAAATTTATTTTGTGACTATACAGTAAGTGTTTTGTGGGAAACTGGGAGAAGGATGGCTGCTGCTGGAGACTGTGGTGTGGGTCAGGAACAGTTCCAGCTCCAATACAATCTTTCTGGATGGCTGGCAGTGCCTAGAAATATCCCAAATTTCTGCTCAATGCCTGTGTGAAAGCAGCTGTGGTGTTATTAGTGAGCGGCTTTGGTATTCCCATTCCCTTTATGTCCCTCAGCCCCCTCAGGTGAGACCCCACCTGCAGAGCTGCCCTGGGCCCAGCACAGGAAGGACCTGAGCTCTTGGAGCAAATCCAGAGGAGGCACCAGGATGGTCAGAGGGATGGAGCAGCTCTGCTGGGAGGAAAGTCTGAGACAGATGGGATTGTTCTGTGGGAGAAGAGAAGCTTGGGACAAGGGCCTGGAGTGCCATGGCAAAGGGGAATGGCTTTCTCCTGACAGAAGGTGGGGTTAGGTTCCCTATTAGGAAAAAATTCTTCCCTGTGAGGGTGGAAAGCGCTGACACGTTGCCCGGAGGAGCTGTGGCACCCATCCCTGGAAGTGTGTCTGAGGCCAGGTTAGATGGGGCTTGGAGCAACCTGGGCTAGTGGGAAGTGTGCCCACCCATGGCAGGGTGGGAACAAGATGGACTTTTGGGACTACTCCCACCCAAATCATGATTCTCTTACAGGTCTGACAAGGACACTGCCCTTCAGTGTGTTCAGGGAGCAGTCCCAGAGATCTAAACTGTTCTGCAGCGCCAGAATAACCACAGGCACAAAGCAAGTGAACCAGATGTGCCAACGTGGGGTGCCGGGTGTTCTCCTCTCTCCATGCTGAGAGCCCCTGAACTGGAATGGTACAAACCCCACATCTCTGTATGAACTGAACGACCATTGCTTTGCCCTGAGAAAAACTGGTTTTGTATGATGAGAAAAATGGCAAATTTATTTGCTTAAGGTTTGAAAGATATTTATGAGCTTTGGTAAGGAGGAAATTTCATCTCTGAACAAAGCCTTACACACCAGGTTCTTTGTGAACTGCCTGAAGCCCTTTGCTGTAATTATTCATCTGATTTGCGCAGAGTGGATTGGGCAGAGCCTATTCCTCCCAACAAACTGAGCCTGACTGCTCCAGCAGTGCTCTTTAAGCCTTTGCCTCTATGCTGGAAAAGCCACAGGAGCCCAAGAAGGGGAGATCTGAACTCAGCTGGTGCCAGCAGTCTGTGCTGTTCAGTGTGGGAGTTACGGTGGCAAAGCCACAGCAAAGGGAAACATCTGATGGAACCAGACAGGTCACTGCTGAGTTACAGGGTCCCGTGCTGCTGACAGGGCCATTTTTTTCTAATGAGACTTAAAACTGGAGTTCTGACCTCCCATTGTGTGTTAGCACTTTCTGCAAGGGATGAGAAATTTGGTAGTTGGCTAGATTCCAACCCGCAGCAAGTTTTTATATGTTGCCTGCTGAGATTCCCTCTGCAGTTTCAGGGAGACAGAGTTGCAAACTCTCGTTATTCTGGGGAAGGGGAGACTGAGGGGAGACCCCAAATCAGTCTGTAGCTTCTTCCCAAGGGCAGCTCTGATCTGAGCTTAGGAAGAGGACCCAGGGAAAGGCTGGAGCTGTGTCAGGGAGATTTAGGTTGGATATCAGGAAAAGGTTCTTCCCCCACAGGGTGCTGGGCACTGCCCAGGCTCCCCAGGGAATGGGCACAGCCCTGAGGGTGCCAGAGATCCAGGACCATTTGGACATTGCTCTCAGAGACAGGGTGGGATTGTTGGTGTGTCTGTGCAGGGCCAGGAGCTGGACTGATGATCTCTTGAGATATCCCAATCCAGTTGTTAGCAGAGATACAGCAACTGTTTGACCTGTTCAAAAAGGGATGCACTGCCACAGTAAAGCCCTCTCTGAGTGTACACATGTGTAAGCAATGGGTGGTGGAGAAGGAAAACATATCCTCCTCTTCTCCCACACTAGCTCTGCCTGGACTCTGAGGGCAAGCCTGTCCTTTTGAAGCAAGGATCGTATCAGTTCCAAACAAGAAATTACTTTCTTCCAACTGATTGAGTGATTAGGAAGGTGCATTTATACCCAGCTGCCAGCTTTGGAAGGATTCTTAAGGAGGGAGGTTGTCCCCACAGTTTTGATGTAAAATTATTAAATTATTCCAGAAATATAATTTTAATTTCAGCCTATGTCTCTTTAATGTGAAGAGCCAGGCACTTGTGAGGAGATTCTAAAAGTCTAGAGGCACTGAGTGAACAGCCCAGGGATCAGTAAGAACAGGCACTTCAGGAGAAGAGAGGCTGTGGGAATTTGTTCTTTAGGGCTGGATATGTGTTTTGACTGGGCTAAAATCGATTTTCTTCAGAGAAAAAAAGGCTTGATGGGAGTAAGACACTATTCCTGCACCCTGTGCTTTGCAAACAAGAAACCAAGCTGTCTTGGAAGATTTCCAACATGAAGCAAATGGGTGTACAAAATAAATGGAAGCCCAGTGCACAAGTTCAGCAGTCAAACAGATATTCAGACTCTTGCTGATCATAGGGATTTGTTCATTACCTTGGGCTTAGAACTATTGCAAGGCAAACACGATGCTGTGGGCATTGGGAATGTCTAAATCAGATATCCAGCTCAATGCCTTAACTTTTTTCATTTCTATTACTGGACTACTGGGACAAATTTTGTAAAAGTCTTGGGCATTGGAAGCCGTCTTTTGGCTAGCTGGTTTGCTTTCTCGTATTCTTTTAAAGAAGTCTGCTTCTAATTGCTGGAAGGGCTGCATTGTTTTCCAAACCTCCCTTGGGGGCCCACTTAAAAATTAACATGAATTTCCTCAGTGCTGATGATAGCATTGGGTGCTGGATTCTTCAGCCCAGCTCTGTCTCTCTGGATGTGCTGAAGTCTCTGGTCACCATGTACTGGGATTTTCCAGCATCCATTTTGCCCATCAGACACGGCCTGGCTGCTGCCAGCTGAGCCTGAAGAGCAGTAGAGCTTCATGTTGCCAGCTCTTCCCACACATCTTGTGGTGCCAAAATTATAGAATCATCCTGATCAGCAGAGTGGCATGGAATAACCCATTTTCTCAGGTTAACTGTTTGACATTCCCATGAGTTCCTCTCTACCCTTCGGTGGAACTTCATTGGGTGACTGAATTTCCATACATAGGATCTCCTTGGCATGGATTCCTTCCATTTCAGTGGTTTTATTTCCCTTGTGTGTGCACCTAATTTTAAAGATCTTTCTCCTTGGGATGACAGAATACTTTCTTTATAGTAATTAAGAAATGCTTTTGAATGATTATTCTGGAAAACAGCATTTACCTCTCAGTGGAAGTGATTATGCTACACTACTTGCTAACTGAAAACCAGGGATATTTAATATTCTGGAGACAAGAGGAGACCTGGGGTTTAGTTACAAGAGCACAGTGAATTTGGCAGGGACATTCAGTGTAATGCTGCTCAGACTGCCTATGAGAGCAGCAAGTCTGGAATGTGTGCTGTGCAAGTAAGGAATCAGAGAGATTTCAGCCCAAATTAATTAGCATTATGTAAGTGGAGAAAAAGCAGAAATTTAAAGGGGAGGGAGACATCTGTTATGTCTTTGAGTTTCCAAGCCTGCCTGCAAATACAGGTCTCCTGGAGAGACAGGAGGATCTCCATGCTCTGGAAACAAGGAGTAAGTGATGAGGAGCCACTGGCTGAAATCCAGAGGTGTGGTCAGTGCTAATCCTGGCTCTGTTTTATGAGGGACAGTTTGCTCTTGCAACTCTCTGAGATTATTTATTATTATGTTATGATGGGGATTATATGGCAGCAAACTGACACCTCCCTGTCCTCTCCCAACAAATCCAGGCAGAAGTGGCAATGTCTATCAGACTGATGGGTTAAATTCCCAAACACTCTTTTCTGCAGAACAAGAAGTTTTCTGTGATAGCAAGAAATCCTTGCTGAGGAATGTGTTGTGTTTTCTCCGAGGTGCTGCTGGCAAAGGCACAGTGGCTCTGGAACACTCCTGAATATCCCAGGCAAAGCAGTGATTGCAGTGGCAAGGTGGGAGGTAATGTTCCAGCAATTTGGAAATCACTGTTGAGAGTTATGATGTTTAGCTAAGGAAACACTTCTCTGAAATAAGACATTAAGGCAGACTGACTCCTTCTCCCCCCACTGCTTTCCTCTGGTGGAATCTATTAAAGCATGTTGTGAGGAATAAAAGGAGTGAGGTCAGGTCAGGCTGCATGGCCAGGGAGGTCAGACAGGGTTAAGCAGGTCAGGTCACATTTCTGTGTCTTCTGTGGTTCTCCAGGAATTTGGGGTCACTGCTGAGGAACTGCTATTTGACCAGCTGTTGGTAATTTGAGCATTACACAAGAGCAAGTGAAGTCAAAGATGATTCTTGGAGGTGAATGATAAGTAAAAAGAGGAATGAATGGAACACCAATACATTAAAAAATTAAATCCACCCATCTTTTGTTTTATTCCCATTTTAAATAAGCTGTCATGGTTAGCTGACCTAGAAACAATGACTGTATGTATTTCACTGTGCTTGAGAAATTTCACCATGCAGCAGAGGCTGTGTGTCTGGGAAAGGAGGACAGGCAACTGAGATGTGCACAAGGTGTTGTTCTCCTGCGAAAATTAACTTGTCACTTCAAAAGTGGCTGGGCACCAAGCATGGACAAAAGCTACTTTGAATATCTGCTAAGAGATGGAGCCATGTTGAAGGGCTAAGAATCATCTTTATCCAGTAATTGCCAAGTATTTAATAGCTTTTTAAAAAAAGTATATTATTGTGAGGTGGCTTTCATCACCATTCATCAGGCTGGCAAATGGAGACATCGGGAGGTTAAATAACTTGCCAAAGGTCAGCACAGACCAATGGCAGTGATGGCAGCAGTACCTGGTGCTGAACCTTCCCTGCTGAAATTATTGGCTCTGAAAGAAAGGAAGCTCAAGGGCCATAAATTAACTGCTCTTGAATGATGGAAATGCCAGTGGAATCAAGTAAGAGGAGAAAAACCTGCATCAGCAGCTTAGAGAGGGGAATATAGGGATGGATTTCCTATTCCCTGGAGAATGGAAGAAGGTGGAGTAAAACCTTATTTGTTTAGGAGTTTTTAAACTTTTTTTTTTTTTGTTGTTGTTTGAATTCTGACTAAGAATTTGATGCAGGTGTTCCTAAATCTCTCAGTCTTTGCAGGCCAGTCTCCTTATAAAGTTATGATTTCAGGCCTAAAAGTAGCAACATAGATGGAAAAGCAAATTCCCTTGAGATTTTTAGTTTATACGTGAGTTCTTCTGCACAAGAGATGCATGTGGTTCTCTATCCCCTGACATCCTTCTTTTGGATCTCCTGCTCTTGAGTTCTCCAGCGCCAGTAGAGGTAATGCTGAGAAAGCTCCAAAGCAGTGGGGAGCAGAGGGAATCCCCTGTCCCTTCACATTCAGTAAGCAAAATCATGTTGTGCAAAAAAGAATTTTTTTACAGCCCGGCAATACAAAGTGAGTTTCTGGAAGACAAATTTTGTGTCTGTGTTACTGAAACTGTAAGGACTGACATCCCTGGTTATGTCACTCCAGGATTTCTACTCCAGCTCTGAGTTCCTACTCACTGCTCTCCTCTACCCACTCCTGCTTGGCAGTTCTTCCTCCAAGCATTGGGTTTGGAGCCATGACAGATTTCTGAACAAAACAGCAATTTCTCTGCACTGTGATTCCCACTGTGATTCTGCATTGATGCACCTGCAACCCCAGACTCTGAACATTTCATATCCCTTTGTGCAGGAATGGTTACTTGGGAGTTGGGCTGGAGCTGGAGCAGAAGGAGAAAGTCCAGCAAAATACCATGTTTATTAAAGTATTCAATGAACTTACAATATAAGTTAATTGTATATACCATAAAATGGTACTACTAGAGTAGTTTTATAGGGAGTGAGTGTTTTAAAATCATTTATGCCTAAACACATTTAATTAATGACAGATTTTCTGGTTTCTGAGTGCTGAAAATGCTCCTGCTACAGAGAACAAAAAGAACCATAAAGCTGGTACTACAAGAAATTTTTGATTTTTCTGCTTCACAAACAGGGGAGCAGCCTCATGTGGATATTTGGTGATGGAAGAGTTGGAAAAGCAGGGTTAGAGAGGTAAGAATTTGAAGAAGGGAAAGTTACTGCCTAATCCTGAGGCACAGATCTCCCCCAGACATTTCATCCTGCCAAGGCAGCTTCTCCTATAGTTTGGGGTCTGTGCTCAGTCTGTGCTCTGCCTCTAGAAAACATCTGTGTGAACTCTTTTTTCTCATCTATTTTGGAAAGAACAACACAAGTCAAAAGTTGGTGATGAATTCTGGTGTTTTCTACATGTCAATAAACCAGCCACTTTAGTGTTTCCCTTTGGGTTACGATAAACTTGAAACGTAGATACTCCAGTCCCACTGTCTTATTTTCAGTGGCTCATTAATGATGTGTATGTTGGGTTTTCCTCCATAACATGAACAAGAATAGTTCATTTAAAAACAACACAGGCAAATGCACTCTTTTTATAGCAGGAGGGAGAAGGATAAGTGTCAGTCAAGACTAGTTCCAAATATGTCTCCAACAAGGCCTCCTACAGAATCAGTGGTACTGGCTGTGTGCCATCGAGATTACTCAGGGCTATAACTCTTTAAACAGTGTTTGTTACGAATTTCCACAGGAGAGAAATTTACCAGGGAAGAACAAACAGATCCTGCTATCGGGTTTCCTTACGCTCTGAAGAAGTGCTCTGAAGTGTTCACAGTGTTGCCTCAGATTTTTCAGAGTAGTTTCACTTTCTGGCTGTTGTTTTATCCTGCTCTATTTGCGGGGATGTGAAGTAGCTGAAACAGCTCACCTGTTCCTCCCTGGATTGCCATGTTTTCCAAGGGGGGCTCTTCCTCAGCCTCGGCCAGGGGGTCCAGCAGGGGTGAACAGAAGGCTCCAAATTCGCTCCAAAAAGGCCTAACTGTGGAGATGAGCCAGGCTTGGAAGTGCTTTAGCCGGTGAAAACACACAAGTCTTTATATGTATACCAGTATTAAGCTTCAAAGTTATTCCAACAATTTCATTCTCTGGTTCAGACAAAGCCTGGGAAATATTTCTTCAGGACACAGGCACCCTCCAATCCCCATCATTGGGAAATGGTCTCAAGTTACACCAGGGGTTGTTCAGGCTGGATACCAGGAAAAAATCCTTCACTGGAAGAGTGGTTGAACATTGGAACAGACTCTACAGGGCAGGGGTGGAGTCACCATCCCTGGAAATGTTCAAAAACTAAGTGGAGACTTATGGGCTCTTCATGATGTGTTTTAGTGAGCATGGGGGTCAAAGGTTGGATGCGATGACCTTGGAGGTGTTTTCCAAGCTTAACAATCTTCATCCTGACAACTTTCCTGCCTGTTCTTTGGAGTAGGAGTGTTGAGGTTGTGTTGTACATTCTGGGGGTGGGGGGGAATGAATCTCCCGTACTTGTGCTTAAATGATGCAAAAAACTCAGTGTAAACTCGGGGATGAATTTTACTTGGTGGCAATTCTTGGTTTTATTATAACCTCAAAACATTTGTCTTATGCAGGAATTTCTCATATGGCTTGTCCTTGCTTTTTGGCTTCTCTTGAAAACAGTTGTGAAGATTATTCCTTTAGGTTTACATAATGATGATTTCCTTGAGCATTTATTCAACATAAACCACAAAGGAACAAAAAAATTACTGCCCATAGACAAACCAAGTATTTTAATAATTTATAGTCTTTTAAAAAATGTACATCTGATTATTTTTGGGGGCATCCCTACATGACATTTGCCATTTTTACAGATGCTAGGATGACTTTTTTCTCACACGAAGAGCAGTGTAGCCTTTTTTTGGTGCTGAGAGGACAGAGAGATGGACAGCAGCAGTGGCAGTGGAGGGATGGGAATTGCAGGGACTGAATGCCAGTGGTGTTGCCTTTTGGAACTGTGGCAGAAGAAAGCACAGGGGAAGAGAACAGGCTAAATGACAGTGGCTGGGTTTAGGCAGGGATCAGGGGACTACAGAAGGATTCAGGACTCCATCAGGAAACACTGTGTAATATTAGAGACTGGAGAAATGTCAGGAACAAAGAGGCATCGCATGAAACAAGGTGGAAACTCTGTGACTGAAGCCCAGGGAAGGCTCCAACTTGGCTGGGTGCTTGGGATTTGCTCCTCTTTTCCCTCCTGTTAAATGTTGGGGCCAATGGCCACAAAGGCAGGGACCTCCTGCTCTTGGGTATATCTCTGCTTTTACAGTCCTGTCAAGCAGCACTAATGTAGAGAAGTTGCTGGGAGCTGTTCAGACAGTAATTAAAGCTGTACTGACAATTAAAAGGAAAAAAACTCAGCTATTCTGGTCTCAAAAAGGAACTTAAAATAGAAGATAAGTCAGTTCAAACGTGTCAGTTAAACAGCAGTGCTGGGTCAGCTCCTGCCTGACTTACAGACCTATTAAAATGTCCAATAAAGACATGGCTGTGACCAGGAGAATCCACTCATTGCATAAGGTAACCAAAGCCAGCCCTCAGATAAAACAGTGTGTGGCTGATCTTTCCATCCCACCCTGTTAATTCACTGATTTCAGCAGTAATGCTCTTGGCTCGAGCACCAAACTTGTACAGGAGCACAGGTCCTCTGTTCTCTGCCTGCATCGTGTGTGGCAAAGGGATCTGCTGTGAGGTGTCTCTAGTCCTTGTCTGAATCACAAGAGGCTTCTCTAATCTCTCTCTGGGAATTTTGATACAATCTATTACCTACAGCCTGGTGTGTGAAATGGATTCAAGAGCGAGGCTGGCAGAATTAAAGCACTGGGTGCTTTTAAAAGGGTGAAATTTCCACCTTTCCTATAGTGTATCTTCCTGGGAAAGTTCAGCCTTCCAGGGAGACAACACACCTGTCCCATTGCTCTGCATGGCCAAAGGCAGGGCCACTTCTTAGAGTGTTTTGGGTGTCTGGAGCAATGAACATCAGAGCCCAGGGCGATTCAAGGACAGCCTACCTTGCAAAAGTGTATCCATAGAAAACGGTAAGGATCAGAGTACATCCCTGAACCAGGTAGGACACAAGACATTTACCATAGTCATTCTTCTGGCAGCTGCATGTGGCACAGCCAATACCTTGCTGTGCTTCAAGGGCAGAGCAGACATTTGCCTCTGGAGGAGGATGTGCACATGTTGATCCCACAGGAACAGCTGCTTAATTAATAAAGCCATGAGGAAAATTCTGTCTGGCTTTTTCACTTGCTTTTCTGACTTCAGAGCTGATGAGGCTGAGGAACAGAGGACTACACAGAATCTGTTTGCTGCAATGTCTTGGGATCTTCCAGCAGCAGAAAACATGCTTTTTAATGGCTCTTTTGTAGGGAATAATAGTTGTGCATCTGTACAGAGTTCACAAGCACTGTGCCTTTCCATACAGGTTTAAAAGAACCACATAATATGCAGAGCTTGAAGGGATCCAAAGGATCATTGAGTCCAACCCCTGGCCCTGCACAGTCACCCCAACAATCCCATCCTGTGCCTGGGAGCATTGTCCAAATGCTCCCAGAGCTCTGAAATCCTTGGGGTGTGCCCATTCCCTGGGGAGCCTGGGCAGTGGCACTTGAGCAGCTCCTGCCATGTTAAAACCCCAGCACTGAGTAGCACTTGGGCCATGTCACTCTGCAACAGGAAAACATTAGAAAGTAGGTCGTGGAAATAATTGTGCTGGTTCCAGTATACAATGGGGTCAAAAGTTCAGAGGGAGCTGGGGAATGCAGAGAGTTTCTTCTGCCTGAGTGCTGGACACGAGGTGCTCTCTCTGAGGGGCTGTGGAAGGACGATTTCTCCGAAGTGGGATGTAGCCATCAGCTGGGTTTGATAAAAAATGCAAAATTTACAGAACCATTTCTTCCCAGGAATTTAGTGTCTTCCCTTTCCCAAAGTTCTCTGGAGCAGAGTGGGCAGAAAAAAGGTCTCTATATTCAGTGTGCAAGTCCTACATACTGGAAATAGATCCAGGTTTCTGGACAGCTCTCTGATGGTTTGCTCATTCCCAGTTTAAGAATTTATGCACAGGATGAGGGAGAAAATTGGATGAAGGTCAAGTTTAAGATGAATTTTGGGTTAGAAGTTGTGAGTGTAAATGTTTTTAAAGCTTTTTTTTTTTTTTTACTTACAGATTAAATTTTCTTCAAATTTCAAGTGGGATATTCATGTGATATTTTGGCTGCTCCTTCCCTAGGGCCAGGACATAGAATCAAAATCCGTCCTGTGGACTTGATTCAAACCCAGATGTCATTCTGATGTTTTGGTACAGGCATTTGTATCGATTATAGAATCAGAATCATGGAATGGTTGGGTTGGAAGGACCTTTAAAGATAATCTATTTCCAAACCCTCTGCCACGGGCAGGGACACCTTTCACTATCCCAGGTTGCTCCAAGCCCCATCCAATGTGGCCTTGGACACTTACAGGAAAGAGATAGCCACAGCTTCTCTGGGACCGTGTGCCAGGGCCTCACCACCCTCACAGAGAAGGGTTTCTTCCCAGTATCCCATCTAACCCTGCCCACCGCAGTGGGAAGCCATTCCCTGTGTCCTGCCTTTCCAGGCCCTTGTAAATGGTCTCCATGTTTCTTGCTGATCCCTTCAGGCACTAAAAGGCCACAGTCAGGTCACCCCAAAGCTTCTCTTTCCCAGGCCAAACAATTTCAATAGTTTCACCCTTTCCTCGTGGAAGAGATGCTCCATCTGGATTCCCTCCAACAGCTCCATGTCTTCTCTACTCCTTTCAAAGCAGAAACTCTTTGAAAACTCCCTGGGAAACCCTGGACTACCCTCTGACCTTGGTGTCTATGGCACACAAATGACATAAACCCAGTAACCGGGAGAACTCGGGCTGTGGGAGGGCTCTGCGTAGCATAAGATCCTACTGCTGAATCCTCCTGGCTCCTGACAGGTGCTGGTTTATGTGTGTCCCTACAGGAGGGATGCACATAAACCATCGTGTTTAATAACTGTCAGTGGATCACTCCTCCATGAAATAGCTTAAGTCCTTTCAGATCCTACTGCCTCCAGAACATCCTGCATCAGTGAATCCCACAGTTTCAATTATGAAGAAAAACCCATGTTTTGTCTGGTTTAAAACGGATTTAGCAGATTTCTTCACCATGGCTCCTTAATCATTGTAATGTGAGAAACAGCAAATAATAATATTTCATCCATTTTATCCATGGCACTTGGGATTTACATCTCTGTCTTCATTTTCTCTTCTCTGAGCTGAAGATAATAAGTAAGTCCAGATTTTGTCACTGATGCAGAGTCCTTGCCTGGCTTTGCTCTTCCATTTGTGTGCATGTGAAATGAGGGCAACACTCCCCACACCATAATTGGTGCTTGTAAAGAATTTAAGGACTATTACACAGAAAAGCTGTTATTGTAGCATTCCAAAGGCTGCTTATAAATTTATTCTCAGGGATGAATACAGGTGACTTGAGCATAATTTGGTCATTCTCATCCACAAATGGATTTTCTTACCAAATACAGGTATCAGAGACATCAGCTTCTGCAAATTTGGTCATGTGCATAATTCCCAGGATGCACACCCAAAATTCTCTTGGCTGTGCAATATGACTATTTGCATGTAAGAAAGGCATAGAGTGAGCCCATTCAGAACTAATCAGTATTAACTGAAAGAAGAGTTTCCCACATCTTATTCATCGCCTGCCTCATGACTCACTGCTCTTGCAAGACATCCATCATTCCTGGACCAAATGAAAGGAGAAGTGTGTAGTATTTCTTAAGTCATTTTAGCGTAATTAAATTTTGATTTGTCTCTTTCAAAACCCTTTTTTCCTCGCTAAATCTTAGAAAGAGAGATTACTACAAGAGTTTAAATGGCAACTTTCAAAGTCCTACTGGGCTCTCTTCTGAAGGGTTTGTCTGTAGCTCATTTTTTTAATCTTGAAAGCCTCTTTTTCCCTTTCAGATTGTCTGTGCAGATCACTTTGTTTTACTTAATGTAAATACTCCAGCAAATTTCAGAACCAAATAGTGATAGACGTGATTAGAATCAGAGCTTTGTTAAGTAGCATGACAAGATCCTTTATTTCAGCAAGGGAGATCTATCACCTTGCTTGCAAATTATCTCATGCTGACAGAGTGAAATGTTCTGTAACCTGATGAAAACAGAACATGATCTAACTGTATTGATACAGGGTGGGAGAAATGCACACCGTGTTCAAAACAAGCATGTCAGGAAGAGTTCCTTCTTCCCCTGTTTTCATTTTCTGAGGCAGAGTGAGGTAATTGTTTCTCTGATAGAAAAGTGCAGGCAGTGCCTGGTGGATAGGTGGGTTTTAGTTCTTTGCTTATTAATTGACAGTTCAGGGTCTGTATAACAGGGATGAGGAAGAGCCACTTCATACAGAAAACATCACAGAATGCCATCTTGTGAAATTGGACACTGAAAACAATGTAAAGGCCTTTTTTCAGGGGAACTGATGGATTGTCTACAGGCAATTATTGAGACTGTCCCTTCCCTCAAATGTTTTCGGTGTCAGGGCAAATTTTATTTGCTGTTATACCAAATCTCAGATTAAGTCATTATCTACTTCATCCAAGCCATACAGAGTCTGGATTAATACAGGGGTTGTTGGGGGGAGTGTCAGCCTAAAGGGCATATATATCAACAGAGAAGGAAAAACCCAATGGTGAAACACAGCATCTCTGAGCATTGAAATGGAGCAGAATTTTCTGGGTCAGTGGTCTCGTTCACTTCTTTGCTGGGTACACTGGTTTGCTCAGTGGATGCCAGAATAAGTTGCAATTCACAGACTCAAGTGCCCACATAAAAATCTGTTGGGATTTCTTGAGGTCAGGCAAGGGGGAGCTGCTCAGAGCTGGCTGCTCACACACAGGATTTTACAAATATATGAGCAATATAATTTAGCACTGTGCAGGTTAAAGGAATCAGCACCTTCAAACCAAGGGAAAAGGAGGAGGGACTGCTCCAAGTGTTGTCCAGGCTGTCCTTTGCCACTCTCCCCACAGATTGTTTGATAGTGCGCTTGAGGCTGAAGCCTCTTGCATGGACTCACTGTAGGCAATTTTCAAAGGCAGTTTGCATGCCAAAGCAAATTCTTTTTGAGTTCTGTGGTCGTTGACACTGCCAAAGCTGCCCCCTTACTGCTCCACCACCACACTCCTCACTCCAAGCCATTGCTACAAAACACATTTGTACTGGAGAAATGAATTTCCAGCTGAAACACAACACAAAGCTTCTACCACACTTACTGGGGAAAGCAGAAGTAGCTATTTTTCAGATCATCAGGTGTATCAGTAAATGTACCTACTCCTTGTCAGTGTTTGTTAAACCTATATTTAAACTGGGCTTTGAAATGGCAGAAAATTACATGTTGGGTTTATCATTAAGGGGGTGCTGGGGGAGAGGAGGACAAAGCACTGTCTGGAGTAGGAATAAAGAAAAAGGAAGGGTTTTATCTTTCAAACACTGTCTGCTGCTGTAAAGGTGGAATGGAATGTTCCATGGTCCTTATGCTAGTCTTGACCAAATATGTTAATTCTGAAATTTATCCCAAAATTTGAGTGAGGATGTGTGCACCCACAACTTAAGTCTTGCTGTAATTTCAGCATTTAAATTTTATGTTGCATTCTCTTCTTGTCCTAAACTGACAGGAAATGTTGTACTGATATGACTGCATACTGTTCTTATCAGAATAAAATCTCTGCTAACTTTGTTGATTATAGTTTGCTCCTGAATGGTGCTGGCTTTTACCACATCTATAGTGAAGAGTTATTGCTACACATTAGGTCAAGCTTCCCAAGCAGTTTTGAAAATTAGCAACAAAATAAATATATATGCCCTGTGCCACCACTGCTAGTCTTAGAAATGTGTGGGAACAAAAATATTTAAAAAAATATCTTAGAAAAAAAGTAATTTTTAATTGCTTAGCAAAATAGCAGGGCAATTACTTGGGTTTTTTGCTTCTAAACTCCTCAGTTCTGTATTACCCAGATGATAATTTTCTGCACTTGTATAAAACAAAAATAGTTTTGCTCTAAAAGATGAGATTTGGCACTTAGGGCAAAATTCCCCTCTCCAATCTGCAATGCAGATGCCGTCACCGCAGAGCAGATTCCCAGCGCCTTCCTGCATTCAACTGATGCAGAAAACTTCCCTGACCTCCATGGGAGCTCCATGGAATGGGCCACAGGGGAGAATATTCCCCTGATGTACCTCCCAAGTCCAGAACCAAATCAGGACAAACACTGAATTCTTGCTGGGAGGAGCCATTTTAAGCTGGTTCTTCTGCAACCAGATTTCCTTGGAATAACTGAGCAGGATCTGGTGGAGAAGCTGGGATTTTGGCGAGGCTTTGCACAAGTCTGTGAGTGGTTTCCCTTCCTGAATCGAGGTGACAGCTCTGCAAACCTACGAGTGAAAATTTGCCATCAAACCCAAATCCTGGCAGACTGTGTTGTGTGCAGGAAGAATTAATTTCCCTACAGTGCTGCCCTAAAGTTCCTTGTGTCCTTCCATTTCTTCCATCTTACCACTGTCCCCCCAACACATCCCATCTGTCACATGCCTAAGATAACATGGAAAAATCCTGCAGGGAGCAGCCCCTCGGATGAAGTGGATTTGAATCCTTTTGGTATTTGTACCAGGGAAGGTCCCTTCCCCTGTGGAGGGAGAATGTGTTAAAGCCAGCCCCAGTTGCTGGCTCTGTGTGCCTTGAGGCAATGAAAGCAGGATTTTCTCTTTAAAACACTGCTAATTAGAATGAATAAATCTAATGAAATAGCAACAGTGAATATTAATTGAAATAACCTCACCTAGATGTAGTTTGAATTTTTCAGTTGCTTTTTTGGCTATAAAGTCATACAAATACATTTGTATATGAACATCTATGTCTGGGAAAGTGTGAAAAACCAAAAAATCACAGACACTAATGGAAATTTATTCTTATAGAAATTTCCAGCAGAAATATTTGTTCAGCCATGCTGGAATCAATTTCCTTCTTCTCCCTAAATCATTGTATTTGTGGAAAAGAGGGAGAAGAAAGTCACCTAGTCCAGGTTTCTGGGCCACAGTTGGCAAACAATTGAAGGTACTGGGTGAAATTTTGAAAAATAGTTTTTATTAAAATGAGATCAGAGCCATCCTGCTAAGAATGAGTAGGGCCTGGACACATTAGTAGTTTTAGAAACTGTTACTTCAGTAGTTTTCAAATGTTGTTTCTCTTGGTGCAAGGACTGAAGTCAGTCCAGGGGAGCTCATGAAACAAATCCCTGACATTCAAATTCTTCCTGCACTGCAAACAGAAGGGGCTAAAGCCATGGAGGGAACTGGTGCTGAAAATGGTTCTGGTGCAGTTCCTTCCAGTTTTCCAAGCCCAAGATCTTACCTCTGAAAAATGTATTGTAACATAAAACAAGAGAGTTTGGGTTCTATGGGGAGAATAGGGAGACTTTCTTTGCATCTTATTACTGGCTAACTACTTAAATTTCTGTCTGACTTCTTAAAATGAATTTCCTTTATAGGACAGCAAATGTTAAATGTGGTATCACATACACCTTTGTCTGGAATTTTGTTCTTTATAGAGATGTTATTTTTAAATTTCTTGGATGAGACAAGAGGCCTTTCTGTTTAAGTGCCTCACTTGGTTCTGTGGTTTCTGTGTTAGGTTGCTCCTCTATAATTTTTTTCATAACCTTGGGCAAGTGACTTAATACCTGCATTTCATTCAAACCCAAACTGGGTGCCAAGAGCTGGAAACTGCCTGCTAAGTCTGCCTTCATCACAGACTTGTGGAGTTGCCTCAATAAGAAGGAAATTGCAAGATTAATTAATATCATGTGTTCTGGGACTAATTCACTCCAAAAATTTCATGTGAGACACAATGGAAATAAATTATCAATATTGATTTAAATACATGGTTAGTTTTAAAAGAGGAGGTGCTGTCTCAACATCAAAAAAGGTTCTGAGAGGTTTTGCCTTGCTTACATGATTCATATATTTTAAATGCAGTATTGATCTTTGCCATTCAGTGGAAATGAAGGGATAAAATTCTCCTTTTCAATTGTAGAATAATACAAAAGGAACCACAATTATTTCAAAGCTTTCCCTTTCTACGTTGTAATCAACACCAGGGCTAGAACACACCCCAGACTGTGGTGTGCAATCTTATCAGCTGCAGTGCCCCAGCTCAGAGAGGTCTTCTCTGATCCCCCAGGACAGACTCTGTCCTGTGGGAGAAATTCAGTGAAAATCCTGCTGATCAAGGTCTCTCCCAGGGCATGATTTCCCATCCCCTGCCTGTTACTGCATTACACAAGAAATCTCCAATTTAGCCTCTAATCCTGGCAAGCATTTCTTGGCCCACGTCGCTGTCCTTTCATGTTGGCCAAGTTAAGAGGGGGAGAAGGAGGAGGCTGAAGATGAGCCAGCTGGTTTTAAACCCTTCAGTGCATTCTGTATTCCCTACACGGGGAATAAAGACAAGCTCTGGGCCTCTTGTTTGCTTTCTGGAGAATGGCTGGGTCTTGAGGAACAGAGCTCACGTTCTCTTCAACTTGTGTCTCGTGAGTGTATAGTGCCTAAAGACCAGGAGGGATAAACTTGTGCTCCAAAGGAAGTTGGCAATAAAGTTTGCTCTATAAAAAGAAACCTGCAGTTAGGATCCAGTTTCCTATTCTGAGTAAAGGCAGGGTGTCGAGTCAGAAATTCCGACCCAGCGGGTCAGGAAGGATTCCAGGACATCTTGAATCACAACTCCAATGTTCCCTTCCTTTCACCCTTTGGCCCAAGTCCCACTGGAATTACTACTCAGAACTATTTTATTCAATTCACTCTGTGCCTGGTGCTTGGTGTGAATACACACTGTGTTTTCCAAAGGCTGGAGCTTCTCTTCATGCCTTAACTGGTTACTCTTGATTCTCCTCTACTTATTCTGCACATGAGCAGCTCCCCCCTCCACTCAGAAGACTATTTTGTACCTAAACCACAGGAGACACTGAACTCTACCCTAAATAATAAGTGGCCTTGCTGTTCCCGGTGTCCTTGTTCCTCATATTTCACTTGTATATTATTTGGGTGCTGATTTTATTCCATGCTTATTTCTTAATGAGAATTATTTTGCTAAAGACACAGAAGATTTTTTGGTCATATTTATATTAGAAACTTTTCTCACCTGTCTTTCTGCTTTTGTAATGGCCCAGGTAGAGAATAGGAAATATTTCCCATAGTTGTCATTCTCAAGTGGTGCTGGCTTCCAACTATAAGGTCACAAAAATAGTATAAGAAGCCATAAATTGTATGTACTGTGTATAACATATGGTTCTGTGATACTTTATGATGAGAAGAAGTGAAAATTTCAAATCTGTCTGGAAAGAAGACAAAAGGTAAAATAGGGAAATCACTTGTAATGTAGAATCACTTAAAGCTGGTGAAATGGAGCCAGTGGGACACACTTACCTGGATGGTTCTACTGAACATTTATTGAATCCCACCCTCCTGGTTTCTTCCCCCCAACAGGACACTAAATGAGCTGACAATGGGATTTCTTTCTCTCCACAATTCTGCAAGCAGCACATGCTAAGGAGGAATAGTCCAAAGGTAAAGATAATGCAGTAATTAGCAAAGACAAGAGACACCTAAAAAGAGAAGAAAAGTCTAAAAGGTGCAATAACAACCTTAGAAGGAAAATATCCTTGCAGGTCCGTGGAATTCATGGGATGAGCCTATTCCCCATGGTTTCAGTGGTTCTGTGGTTCAAAGAGATGTGCTTGCACAGGGCCTTACCTGTCTTTAGGTAGAGCAGTCAGTGGCAAAAGAAGGCAAAATAAGTCTGTGCTTTACTCATTAGGCTTTAATAATTCTTCTCTTTTGCCCAATGTATCTCTCACAGTGCTGCACAGTGGGCTATCATCAAAGCAAGGGTGGGGAATGCTCCACCTGGAACAAACACCCTATAATTTAGTACTGAGGTCATTTCCATGGGAGATGTGGGCTTGAACCTCCTCAGGGAGATGTCTCCCCTTTCCCTGCTACCGGAGTGACAGGGGACATTGTCCTAGTGTCTGCAGAGCATGTTTTCAAAAAGGATCACCTCAGGTACCTAAACTAGAGGGGAATGGTCTTGGATGGAGCTCCAGTTCTGCGGCAGGTGAGCAGAGGGGGCCACAGAGGTCAGCACTTTGTACCTGAGGACCACAAGGTTTAAACCTTGCTGGAGGAAGACACTTCAAAAACCTCCCTCCCTTCAGAGTTTCCGCTAACATTTTGTCTCTGTGTCCATCTGCTGAGGAACCAAACCTTCCCCATGAACGTGTGTGCCAAGGACATCCTGAGAGAGCCGTGCCTTCCCTTGGGCAGAGTCATGAACAAGCCTGACCCCACTGCAAGCTCTCCCTCAGCTTTTTCCCAGACAGATTAACACCTCTGGGGGCTCTCAGCCTCAGACCAAACCAGCCATCAGGTTCATGCCATCTCCTCAAACTCTTGACCCTTTGCTACAATTTATCAGGCAGGTATGAAGTGATCAGGAATCCAAGACACATTATTTCAAGTCAATTTAGGACATGTACAACGGACAGAGAGTTTGGACAATGGAGAATCTAGCTGGTTGTTTTTTCTTTGCCTGAGAAAGTCTGGATCAAAAATCCAACGCTGAGCTGCAAGGATTCAATTCCTTTACCCTCCAGGACAGTGGCTGTTATTTTCCTTATTTTCCTTATTTTCCTCATTTGCTGGGCAGTTGCCCACAAAGCTTCAAACTGAGAGTCAGCAGGGAATGTCAGGCTTCCCTTCCCTGCCTTTGCTCGAGCACATGCAGGTTATTTTGGAGGATGACTCCTTTGAAGAAGAAATAATGAACTGTATGAATCAAACATTTTCACAGCGGTTGAAAACTGGAGATTGGCAGAAAAAGGGAGCAGGCAAATATTAAAGACAGTGTAGCAATAACAGGCAGGGAGTAAAGAGAGAGATGGGATAGAAGATAGCAGGGTATGGGGTAGAGTACACAAGCTAAGCAGGAAAATTAAGATGAGGAAAGGAATGTGGAAAAATAGAGAGGTAAAGATTGAGAAATCTGTTTCACCAGGTAAGCAAGCTGAGCTGTCTCACTTTGGGAAAAGGGAAGGTTAGAACTGTTGACTGACCTCTGATGAAATCTAGCATGTACTTTCACAACCTCTTAATAAGAGCAGTAAAGAAGTTGTATTGCATAATGATCTGAGAAATGGATAGTTGTAACACATTCCAGCACTCCAGCTGTGCTGTCACTGCCAGGACACCAAACTCCTCGTTCTGGGTACACTGGGGGTCCGGGGGGCTGCTGCAGGTGCCTTTCACAAGGCAGGCTGTGGCCAAGCCTCACAATTTTAGTGTTTTTCCCTGGAATCTCTGTTGGACTCCTACATGTCCCTTAAATGCATCTTTCTTTCATCTGAGGTTCTCTTATGGAGCTGAAAGAAAAGGTTTGGTGACCGGGTTTGGTGTTTAGCACTCATGGCATAATTGAAATTTCAGGACTTGAGGTGTCATAAAATTTGTCCAAGGAGTTGAAGGCCTGTGGCCAAACACTCACAGCTGATCTGTGGGTTTGTGGTGTGAATGTCCCTGTAAGTGAAGCCTGAAGAGCTGGGGGCTTCCCCCTATTCTTATCCTGAAAAATACCCTTAAATCTGTGTCCCACAGACATTTGCAATGGCCTCTCTGTGCATTCCAGACTTTACAGCTGGCTCTGAGGTGGGGTGACCACACTGCCAAACCCCAAAGCCAATGGATACTTCCCAAAGGCAGAGCCTGAAAACTCCCAGGCTGTGGTTTACTCCTGTGGTGGAGGAGCACACGGAAAGCATTTGTTAAGAAGTGATTCCACCTTCCCCATTGAGTGCTGCATTCCTTTATTCCTCCTTTACATCACACTTGCCTTGTCGTTGTTGTTTATTTGGGCACAAAGTCTCCTGCACCTGCAATCCCATCACAAATCCTCTGCAGGAGAGTGGTTTTTTCCTCCTGATCCTGGAGGCGCTGCTGTGAGAACCTGTGAGAGCACTCCCACAACTCTGCCCCGAGCTGGATGAACCCTGGGCTCAGGGAGCAAACCCCAGACCTGGAGCTGCTCCGCTTTTCCCTCATGCAATCTCAAAACTGCTTCAAACCCCAGCAAAATTACACTGTGTGGTGTCATCTCACAGCCCCTGCCAGTGAATGTAAATGGCATAAAGAGCATGTGGAACAGATGGAACGAGACATGCACGTAAAGAATTAAAGTATTTGTGAGGGAATTTGGCAAGGAGGTTGGAATGCTTCAAGCACTGTGTACGGGGGTGGAGGGAGGGAGACCAGGATGAGTTGTGGGGGCCTCTATGCTGGTGATCCATTTCCTTCAGAAACAGTATGTGACCTATTTCTGTAATTGTGCTAAACATAGCAACAAATATTCCCTTCTTCCCACCTTCCTTCGGGAAACTTGACAACTTCTTTAGCTGGAGAAAATGTTTCCTTGAGGAAAAGCTGTGAGCTGCTTGATTTTGCATTGAAATATTAGATGAAAATAAAGAGAGCAAAGGGAAAAAGGAAGGTCTGGATGGGAATAGGATGGTCTGTTACAATCAGGGACAGTGCCCTCACCTGTGGGCAGTGCAGGGAAGCAGTGGGGAAACAATCTGCAGCTGTTAAATTCACTTACATGAAACGACTTGGAATTTTCATTTTGAAATGGCTTTATGGATAGGCTTAGGCCAATTATTTTAAAAATGACATTTTAGGAGATTTTATATACACACACAAAGAGTGACTTTGAGTGGCTCACCAAACTGGAAAGAAACAGGGTGAGATTTTATGTAAAAGAGACACAGAAAAGCCTCTGGGAAATGGAATAAAAAGTATGGAATTCTGCAGACTCTTTCCTTTTACAATTGCTCAAAGCAAACTTGGTAACTCACATTTTTGATCAATTCATTGCATAACCTTTATCTTGGAAGGTACCTCGAAGTTCATGATAATGGCTTGGACTGGCTTTGAGCAGGGAGCTCTCCATGCCACAGGTAACACTCACACAGATCCGGGTGACAGTTTTGTAATCTCCAGTCTTTCTCAGAGAGAGGTGACAGAAGCCCTGAATCTGAGGATAAATGTTCTTGTTCGCTGCACAAAACATCTAAATTCAGAGATGGGAAAGGCAGAAGCTTTTCTGCAGCCACAGGAAAAGCTGAAATATTAACTAAACAGATTCTTGAAAGAAAAGAAGTGATGAGTTTTGAACAATGCAGACCAGCAGTTTAGGATAAGTTAACACCTGATGGTTTTCATTAAATCCATAACATTTCTCATGGTGCTACTGGACTTTAAAGGAAGCCCCCAGCCAGTGAGATTGCCCCAAAAGAAATCTTGAAAAAACAGTATGAATAGAAGATACCAGTCAGGTTTCCCCTGATAATCATAAAAGGCTCAAATTACCTTCCTTTCCATCCCCAAAGGGGGCATAAATACTTCATTTATGAGATTGTTTACGCATGACTAATCTATTTCTACTTGCTAATTGTAATGACTAATGTGTGTTACAAGACAAATATTAGCTTGTAATAATACCTGAACAAGTAGATTTATAAGCGTTAAGCAAAAATACAAATAATTAGCAGAAGCTGACTGGCATTATCGTCTAATTAAGTGTAAAGACACTTTCTATGTGAAAGCAAAAGCCTGAAGATTTCTCAAGAAGCTGTAGGAATAACTAGGCCATGCTGCTGTTCTCTTGATAAAAGGGCAGGAGTCAGGTAATATTTAATTTTCACGGGAGCTGCATTCAGTCACGCTTCCCCCACTGACGTCAGTGCAAGAAAAGCACTTTTGGCCTGTTCCTACCTGCTGAGGCCATATGTCCACTGGGAAGAATTTGGCAGACATCTCCAAGTAGAAGTAATTACAAGAGACAGGAGCAGTCCAGAGAGCAGAGTTTGGGAGTTATTTCTGCACTGCCCAGCTCCCTGCCTACAGCTCCCAGAGAGGGAGGGCAGCTCACCAAGCACTGGGTGTGATACACAGATATACTTCTGGGCTGCTTTGTTTAAATTAAATGTGAAAACCCTCTTCTTTAAAAGTGGGTTCTCTTTAGGTGAGGTGGAACACCACCTCACTTATTCCAGCCTATGGAATATGTCTGCATTTTCTGGAGATTCCATTATAAGGGGCAGATGGACCAGAGGGGTTTTCCAACTGCTACAATGTAAATTTTGTGTTCAGGTCAAAGCACCACAGCTCATATTATATATGAAAACTGGATTTAAAGGGGCACCATTGAGTGTGGTACCTCCTGAAGGAACAATGAGGGCTTACAGGCCAGAAACTCCCATGGATTGTGCCCTCCTTGCCTGAGAGGCAGGACTGGAGGAGTGATTCCCAGACTGTCCTGGGTGGAGAGATAGCCTGGTTAATCCCAGGCTGGAGCCAGAGCACACACAGGGAGCAGGCAGCACCAGTGATGGGAGAATTTGACCTCAAGAAGCAAGAAGTGTGGGGCAGAAGTGTGACACTGTGACACAGGGGCTGAAAATTGATGGCAGTTGGCTCCAAAGGGACAAATTGGCTCTAAGGGTACAAATTGGATTTTGGCTCATAAATGGTGTAATTACCTCAAAAATAGTATTCTAGAGTAACTTGTTACAATAATAATGTAATCTTTCATTCACCATCTGTGAGTAGCACCTGAAACATTTGACCTGTATCACAGACAGGCAGCCAGGAGTCTTGCCTGAAACCACAAACTGAGCTGAGGGTTGTGCTGGAATTGTTACCCAGCTCTCATGCTTCCAAATCCTTCCTTCCATTTTGACATCATCCAAGTTTCCAGTATGCTGATAAGTGATTGGAATAGTTCACACTGAGGGACAGGATGAGGATCTCCTCCCTGGCAGGTACCACAGGGACACGATGGGTGTGTCTGACCTCCAGCCGCAAATAATTCCAATGCCTGGATGTAGACTGGGAATGTACTCCTCCTGCAAGCCAGGGTCTGCACTCAGTTGAATCTTAGCAAAGATTTTGTGTATTTACAATGTAAACAACAAGAAAACAATGATTTGTGTGCTTTCATCCAGTCCACCTTAGTGGCTTAATATTGAGACCTAGAGATTCGGTAAAATTGCTACTCCTAAGTTTCTCCTTTTACTCAAACTCTACAGTTCTGACGTGAGTTTAGATTTTACACAAACACATTTCTTTCAAATACGGATTTGGAACACCAACTGTGTTTTGTCAAAATACTGTATTAGCTTGAAGGTGTAGAATAGAATTTAGGCTCTGCAGAGCGCTGTGACTTGTAGCTTTGTCAATCATTTTAAAAAATCTCTTTAGCAAAAGCAAGCACATTTCAGAACAAGTTTGTATCCATCAAGCCACAGATCAGCAAGTGCAAACAGCGCTTGTTTCCAAATATGAGGAGGAGGTTTTGTTTAAATCAGCAGAGCTGGTCTTTGTCCATTTTAGGTCCATGTGCCAGAAAACTGAAGATCACCTTTGATTAGACTGGACCAGGATCCTCTGTGATTTCAGAAAATACAGGGCTCATGTGAACCATTCCCTGTTGGATCAGGAGGTGAACCTTGGGGAGGCAGGGACAGCTCCTTGGTTTGCACCAGGGAACACTTTCCTGCCAGGACTGGGTCAGTGTTACCCTTTCCATCTCCTTTGCAAACCCACTCAAATTTTTAATTTTTCTTCTGCATAAAATCTCAGTCAAAGGATTTTCAGCCAAAATGATTGGCTGAGAGGGATTGCAGGTATTCATTCTGTTTTGTGACTTAAACGTGTGCAGGCTCCACACAGGAAAATAATAAATATCCTTGTGAGGCCAAGAGGCTGCAGGCTCCACACAGGAAAATAATAAATATCCTTGTGTAATTCCTTTCTTCTTATGTCAAGGAAAGACAAACATTTCAGTTTCTTCCTGAAATGAGTATCAGAAAAATCCAAAAAAGCAATATTCACAGGGCTGCAGGAAAACAGAAGGCTGAACAGATATCTCTAAACTGAAAGACAGGCTCCCTTTACACAAATATTTCAAGGCATGGATAGTTTCTTGAGTAATCAAGAAAGCAGTTGATTAAATTAAAAGCAGTTGAAATATTTTATTGTATATGAGTATATTATCTTGTAAGGTGAATATTTTAAATTTTTGATAATAGGAGTGGTAGCAAAATAAGATTTGCTCTGTAATTCCATTGTAAATTAGGGCATGTGCAACCTTAAAACCTCAGAAAAATGCATTGTTTCTGTTAATAGGGCTTGGAAACAGGGATGTCAACACAGGGCATTTCTGGAAGTCTTATGGCTCTAATTCCTTTATTCCTTCTCATAATTTCAGAGAAAGCTTTCAGCACAACATTTATCTGCAGCTGATGGATCACTGAATGCTTACAGCTGAAGAAAATGAACATCAAAGATATCCAGTAAATTATTTTAATGGTTGGATCTTTACCAGAGTGAGCTTCGCCTTTTGCATGTTTTGTTTCCCATAAAAATACAGTTCATATATGTTCTGAAGGCAGAATTTAGCCAGAGCTGACTATTTGCTTTGATTTACATTTCTTATAAGTGAGCTGTGAGTGAACTTGACAGCTCCATGGCCGAAGGGAAGTCCTGATACCGAGGTTCCAGAACAAAAGGGCCTTAATGAGGTCACAGTGGTAACAGAATGTAAAACAGAACATTTCTTATTCAATCTCATTATTACTGATGAGACTTCACTGGGTTGTTCAGGCTCCAGCTTGGAATGGGGTGAGGGGAAGCAAAGACAGAAGGAAGAACAGATCTAAATGTGAATAATATAGAAATTATTACAAATATCCCAATGTGTGTGTCTGAGTGAAATGCAGAGACATGGCTATTTGCATTTTAGTCAGTACACCTGACACTGAGCAGCTGGCTTAGTCTGTGGGTGAGTTCTTTTCAGGGGTATGACCTGAACCTCAATCTCTCTTTAAATGGTGAAGTCCATGGCAGTGACATCTACTCCAAACCCTCAGCTCTCCACCCCGTAAATGCTCGCTGACTGTACAGCTGCCCTCCCCTCCTCAGATCCCAAACCTGTGGAATGGTTTGTTCTCTTTTCAGTTTACAACATAGCCTTGTGCTCTCAGAAATCAAGGTGTACAAAATTTAAGAGCACAACAATAAAATATATTTTAATGACAAGAAAAATAAATCTAGAGG
Organism: Onychostruthus taczanowskii; assembly: GCF_017590055.1. Taxonomy (NCBI): domain Eukaryota; kingdom Metazoa; phylum Chordata; class Aves; order Passeriformes; family Passeridae; genus Onychostruthus; species Onychostruthus taczanowskii. The sequence goes on from NW_024500572.1 coordinate 8,767,019, forward strand.
GAAGAGAAGAGGATAAATTGGCAATTCCTTTTAAATAGTGCCTAAAAGGATCTGAATTTGAACAAAAGAATCTGCACAGTGGTTGATGATGGCCTGAAGCTCCAGAGCTGTTGCCTAGAAAGTGTTTTTTACACCTTTCCAGACTGTGGTAACTGTTTCCACCCATGGATATTTGAAGGAGGAATTGTTGGAAGATAACAGAAGGCAAAGAGCTGCATTAATCCAGACTCTGATGTGTCACTGATCATAGACAGGAGTCACAGTTTTTATTCATGTTTTTTATAACATTGTTTGAGAATGACTTTCAAAAACCCCAAAGATTTCTTAGGACTTAAAAGAAAAACTTCACCTTATCTTTTCCCACCACAGGAAAAGAAAATTATCTTTAGAATTCAAAAAAAATATTTGGAGTGATGAATTTCATTTGCCCATTCTTTTCCTGCACTTTGTCCACAAAGGCCATACAGGCAGATTAATTTTTTGTTTGTTTTAATTTTAAACTGCAAAGTAAACCTTGTAAGTTTGGCAGGAGAAGCCCTTAGATATTTCAGTGCAATACTTCTCAATACTTGTTTTTATAGTCATAAACACCTTCTAATGCCAGAGGGGAAGAGGACTTTAATCCAGATAAAATAAGATTCTTAAACCCTGAAAACTGTGCTCAGATTTATGGGCCAATTTTAATATTTGGGCTCCCATGCCAAAGCTGCACATTCCACATGTGCAGCTCAGGGTGTTGCCTGCCTGGCTGATTGCAGGGTCATGGCACACCAAGCTGCAGCACCCATCCAGAGTTACCCCACAACCTATTCCAACATATAAACTCCAAGTTTTGTTCTCAGAATGTGTTTGCCAAATGTTATTTCCATATTTACTTTGCCTTTTTGACTTAAATATTTTTTTCTCTTGTAGTATTTTTATCCTGTGTCTTATTTAACACCTTTTAATAAGCTGAATTCTTACCAAGCGAGCACAACAACATCTGAAAGATGAAATCTCTCTCTTTGATGGTATGAAACCATGACCCAACAGGCCCATCCTCTGCCTGCAGGGCTACTGGGAGCTTCATGTTAGATTATTAAATCCTTCAGAAACTCAGGTATGTTTATTCCTAATGCAAGGTATCTCGCCAAATCACCATTCTTTCCTCTTTTGAGTGCAAAAATAATTTACAATTTAAAAGTATTTGCCATTTAGCTCTGCCTAAATCACACTCCCTTTTTACTCCTGAGTAGTTTCAGTTGTCATTTGCTTCTCTCTGTTTTTCCAAGCAGCTCATTTGCTTTGGTTCTACAGAATATTTAAATGTCAAGTTGCAATAGTGTCTCACAGAAACCAACAGGACAAGCTGGAGCACAAAACTGTTCCTCACTTCCACTTGAAAATAATCTCCTTCCTCTGCCTTCCTTGCAAGGTCTTCTGGCCAGTTCTCTGTCCCACTTGCACCTGAAGCTCCCAAAGCCTCTGTGAAACACAGACCATTCTTATTATTTCTTTTTTAAAAATCGAGTGAAAACCTGCTCACAGGTTTTGACACATTTTGACTGTCAAATGGGTCAGCATATATGGGACTGCCTGAAGCTTGATTTTTAAATCTTATCTCTATTTCCAACAACTTCTATTTTTTAGCATTACAGTTGCTTGAAAGTAACAGTTTGCATTTACTACTTGCTTCATCCCTACCAGTTATACCTGAAATGTCATCTAAATATCACAGAGATGCAGGGAAGGAATCAATCTACTCTGCTCCTGAACTGTTTTTATCCTTTCATCCACAGCCACATTTCTAGAGATTTTCTCGGATTCATTGCTGGCAGTTTAAACTTCACACAGACAAATTTAGCCATCCTTTTTTCCGGGCTGCCTCACACTTCCATCACCAGTACAGGCACCCAGCTACAAGCATTGCTCTTCAGAAGGAGTTGGGCACCTTTGGTACCTTCCTTTCTTTCACTGTTCCTTCTCTGTCCATCCCACTCCTCCCTGCTCTCACTGAGCTCCTGCTGCTCCTCCATCCGTAGCAGAGATGATCTTTTCTCTTTCTAGAAAGCACAAGATTGTTTGTCTCCCCTTGCATGCCTCTGCTTCCTTTCCTGCCTCTCTTCTATCTTTTACAGTCCAGAGAACAAGCATCTTCTAAGATAATTTGTCTGTTTTTTGATAAAAATATGGGAGCACATCTGCTCCTGAGTCAGCTTAGACGTCTCATTCTTGTCATTAGAACTGAGTATTAATTTAAACTTTTTCTCTTCTCACTTTCCTAATGATGTGACCTTCAGATAATGGAAGTCCTCTACAACTGTTTGCAGATTTCTTTCAACATTATCTTGGAGGTGGAAAAACTTCCCCAGATTGGCTTTCCAGGTCATTAATCTTTCCTCAAACTAGTCTGTAATAGGCACTGTTAGTATAGGATCGAGACAAGCAAATAAAATAACTCTCAGGGAATTTTCATGTGTAGGACTCCCAGGAGGATGTGGAGCCCTTGACAAGGCTGGCTGATTCAAAGACCATGGCCTGATCATTGACAGGACCTAAACTATGGGTCTATGAACAACTGCTTTGCAAACAAACCTTTTACTGATGTTTTTAATTTTCTTCTAGAAGTACCCATCCCTTCAGAAAATCAACATGTTCTTTTAAAAATCAGATAACTTTTTATTTTTATCAGGATTAAATAAACCTGCTAATGTAGCTATTCCTGTATCTTAATAAAATTAAATGCAAGTCTACAGGCAATCTGTATCAGTATTTTAAAAAAGAACTATTGGGTATTAGTTTGTTTTGTGCATTTTAAAATTATTTTGATGTTAAAATTAGTTGTTGTTAATTAAGCCAGTGAATTAGTTTGGCTGGTTTGGTTTTGGATTTTTTCCCTCTTAAGTCTCCAATTTGTGGAAGTAAATTTTTTTGGTTTAATAACAAAATAAGTTTGAGTTGTTGTTTATAAACACTTGAAAAAATATGTAAGTATTGAATGAATTGAAAAACACTTAAGAACTTCATGCAATCTCATAAAAAGTGGACAAGGAGACCGCTGAGAACATACCCGGTGTGAGGCTACTCAGCTGTGCTGTATCACGAGAACATACAAAAAGAGATTACATAAATCATGGTCAAAATCTTCTAAAATTCTGTGACTTTTAATCCTTGACAATAAACTTGCTCACTTGAGTACAATTCATTTAAGGGCAACCCAAGAGCAGGGACAAACAGAATTATTTTTTGCTTTTTCCTATATGGAACAGTTGGAGATCACTTGCTTGTGTGATATTCATAATTTGGGTGTCATATCATCCTCTCCTCCCTATTCTTTCCATTACAGGGGAGGAAAACACAGAAAACAGCAAAAATAATACTTGATTAAATGAGACACAAAGCAATCCTTAGTGGCACTGCAGCCACTGGACTTTGTTCCAGTGAGTAACCATAATGTTCAGCTAAAATGCATGGAAAAATATGTTTCACCTGGAGATGAGTTGTCTTTGTCATGGAATGTTCAGTGCTGCTGAGTTTTGACATGGGCAAAGCTTGGCTGAACTCCAGTTCTGCTCCTGGTGTGAGAAGGGCCAAATTCTACACCCAGGGACAGGAGAGCCCTGTCTGAGCCTGCTGCTCCAGCCAGCTGTGTTCCTCCAGGAAATGCTCTTCCCATGGACTGGGTGTACAGCAAAGGGGCCAGACTTTGGGACAAAACAAAGCCAAGCCCCAGTTCACTATTCCATCTTTGCTGGAGCCTCCTGTGACACCTTTGTGTCTTCCCCCATGTCTAGTTTGAAGTTTAAGCAGCACCTGCTGGTGAAAGCAAAGGCTATGGAAGTGCTGAGCCATCCTCCTGGAAGAGCAGGTTTCATCATTGCTCTGAGCTCTGGTAACTTGTTCTAGAATGGAGTAAGCTGGGCTATCACTGTTTGGAGTAATTTTGTCAAGGTGAGGGCTGGCTCATTCTCAGCTCTTTGTGCTGAAGGCTGAGACTGACCCAGCTGATCTCCACGAGCTTGGGAACTTTCAGTGGCTAAACTTTGGAATTGCAAATTAATCCATTGGGAGCATTAATTAAGACTGTATCTTCCCACTATGGAAAAATGGTTATTTTGTATAGTAGAAGCCCCAGTGTTACTCTTCATGTTAATTGACTTTTGAAAAGAGGTAAAAGAAAACAGGGAATAAAACTGGAATGCCCTGGGTTGAGGAACGCGTTCCACCACATACCATCTCAGGTAATTATGCACAAGGAAGTGTCACTTGTGTGTGATATCTGTAAGTGGAACGGTGTCTGTTTGAAATAGTGCTGCTGTCAGGGACAGCAAGAGAACTTCCCTAGTCTGGTACTGGGAAGGGAAGGATTAGGCTGTAATGATTTCCCTTCTCTGTGATAACTGAATGCAATATAAAGTCAAGTACCTGGCAAAGGGTACTTGAAAAGAAATTTTACCTTTTTTTCAGTTTAAAGCCAAAATGGACTTGGCAGCGCAGGGCCGTGGTCAAAATGTGTGACCAGTACTAATTCCAAAATACAAGAACCAGCTACTCAAATTCAGAACATTGCCACAAAACAGGTAATTGAATTGCATTGCATGATTTTTAGTAAAACTAAAGGAGGGGAGATTTAGATTGGATGGTAGGAGGAAATTGCTTATGGTGAGGGTGGGCAGGCCCTGGCACAGGTTGCCCAGAGGAGCTGTGGCTGTCCCACCCCTGGAAGTGTCCAAGGCCAGGTTGGATGGGGCTGGGAGCAGCCTGGGATAGTGGAAGGTGTCTCTGCCTGTGGCAGGGGGTGGCACTGGATGAGTTTTAAGGCCCCTCCCAACCCTGGCCATTCTACGATTTCACAATTTTTAATGTATAAAGTATTTAACATTCATAAGAGTACTGGAAGTTGGCCAAAGCAGCACAGCATGAGTATGTTAACATTTCTCCTCACAAAAATGGACCTGAATCATCAATGGACCCCACATTTTCCTGACAAAATAAAGCATAATAAGTCACCACTACTTGAAGGATCCAGATAAGAGGAATGGTGCTGACTGGAAACACCATTTGGAGGCTAGGCAGCATATGGAAGGAACAGGAATTCTGCAGAGTCCAATCCTGCACAGTATTTATCTGGGTAAGCAATAACACAATTTGCAATTCCAAAATATTTTCTATAATAAGAAAATAATATTTTTTTCCATGGTAATGGATGTTCTTTTATTCCAGAAATAGGATGGATACTTCATCAAATGGTTTGTTGTCCCTGGGCCTCCTGTAGCGATAGGATGGGTGTGTGGTGCTGCAGTGGAGTTACAAAAGCTGTACTATTTTAATGCGGAAGGATGTGGTTTGGGGGTGGTTAATACACATTGCTTGACATATTTACAAGTGTCAGATTGTGTTCTCTGTTTATAAGACTTGTGCCAAAAGGAAGGGGAGTAACATGGGCCAAAGTACTTCCCTGACTGCGGGTGCCAGGACGTAACAAGCAGTTTCAAGGCTGTGACACTTGGACTGAATAAATTGCAATTGTAACTGAACTTGAATAATTTGTATTTGAAAACATTTTTCCTCACAGTATAGGCCCAGTCTTTGCAAGAGAGAATTCCTGCTTGATGTGGCAGGGAAGGGATTGAATGGATGATGGATTTGTCAGAGGAAACACACACAGAGTAAGAACTCTAAGCTGCGTGGAAATTTTCTTTTGGCTTAAATTCTGTTTCTTACTCTGTGTACGTAATTCAGGTAAATGTGATGCCTGTTTGTGGGAGAGATTTGTTACTATGAGGTAAATCCAAACAAACTCCAGTCAGCCATTGCAAGAGATGCTAATCTTAATTTATTACCAAGAAAAGTAAATTGCAAAAAAGACGCTTAAATGAGATTAAAATCATGATAAGGAAAGCTGCCATGGAGCACTGAGTAAGAACTTTTTCCACTGAATCACATCATTGAAAATGTGCTGCATTTCTCTACTAAAGCTCAAGCTGAAATGCTCAATATCTTCACCTGGTAAGCACCATATTTGCTTTCTACCATCTGTGGAACTCTCCAGCCAGGAAGAAACTGGGGCAGGTGAGCTTAAATCTGCTCCCACTGGTTCAAATCAACGGGTCATTGCAAACAATGCAAACATTATTTGTGATGAATTATCTCTTTTAAACCTCTTTTAAATCTCTTTTATCTCTTTTTCTTGCATGATCTTAAGAGTTGGACTCCATGATCCTTGCAGGCCCCTTGCAAGTCAGAATAGTCTGTGGCTCTTCTCCAGACCGTGAATTTCATTTCTTTGTCTAACTCAGGTGTTTTCGAACTCCCTTTATAGAAAACTGACACCGGGCAATGTCCTCGAAGCTGTTCAGGTGAGCGCGGGCGGCCCCAGGGCTGTGCAGAACGCGGGGTTAAACCCGGCTGTGAAGGGGAGCTCGGCGTGCTCTGGTGCGGCAGTGACCGCGGACGGGTTTTGGGGCCTTTTTAAAATTACTGTCAGCGCTCTCAGGTGCTGGGAAAACCCTCCGGTGAACGGCGGGATGGCCGGGATCGTGATTCCCCCGTGACTGGCACTTCCCTCCCGCGGACGGGACAGGGTCCCCGTGCCACGGAACATCCCGAGGTGGAAGGGACCCACCGGGAACATCCATCAGCTCCTGGCCCTGCCAGGGCCACCCCAAAGTCCCATCCCGTGCGTTCCTGAGGGCGTTCTCCGAGAACACCTGGAGCTCTGGCAGCCTCGGGGCCGTGCCCGAAGAAAAAGAAAACCTTTCCCAAATGTCTGGGCAGCACGTTTGTTCTTTTTGCTTTTCCTTGATGGGTAATAAGAGAATTCTGTGTGGTTCAGAGACAGTAAATGGTAACTTTCCTTATCCCGTTCTTTATTTATTTAGTAAAAAAAAAAACCAAAAAACAAAAAATAAAACAAAACAAAAACAAACAAACAAAAAAAAAGCCCCTTTGGTAAACTTGTAACATCACAGAGTGAAACTCTGTTTCCTTTTCCAGTGAGACACTGGTTTTCTGATGTCCCGTGGTACTTTGTGGCTCTTATCTCGTTCTTTATTTATTTAGTGAAAAAAACAAAAAACAAAACAAAACAAAAACAAAAAAGCCCGTTTGGTAAACTTGTAACATCACAGAGTGAAACTCTGTTTCCTTTTCCAGTGAGACACTGGTTTTCTGATGTCCCGTGGTACTTTGTGGCTTTCAAGTGGCCCCCAGGCAGCCCGCTGAGTGTCCGAGCCCCTCTGTGGGCAGAGCCTCGCGCTGCTGTGGCGGCCCGGCCCGGCCCGGCCCATCCCATCCCAATCCATTCCCATCCCATCCCGGCGCTCCCGTGCCGAGGGTCGGGACCCGACCCGGGGCCCCCCCGCCGCTCCCGAGCGCCCCCAGCGGGCGGCGGGCGCAGCGCAGCGGCGGCGGGAGGCGCCCCTGCGCCGAGGCCACGCCCCCGAGCCCGCATCACGTGGTGCAGCGCGGACCAATGGCGCGGCGCGGTGCGGGCCCGGGCGCCATTGCTGTCAGAGCGCAGGAGGCAGAGCGGGCGCGGAGCTGCGGCCGCTGCGGGCACGGCCGGCACAGCGCGGGCGGACAGCGCTCCCTGCCCGGGCCGGGCCGCGCCCGCACCGCCGTCACCCCGCGGGCAGCGCCGACGAGGCGGCGGCGCCGGCAGCGGGAGCGGGAGGAGGAGGAGGAGGAAAACACCATCCACGCACAGCCAGCGGCGGCAGCAGCGAGGGGCGGCCGGGCGGGGCGGGGAGGGGACACAGCGCCCCCCGCCCGCCGACGCCTCCGCACGGGGCCGGGACCGGGACCCCCCCTCGCCTCGCCCGCCCCGCGTCCCGCACGGACCCGCCGCCCTCCGCGCGACCCCCGACCGGGGGGGGCCGCACCTGGACGCGGAAGGGCGGCCCCGGGCCCCCCCTTCCCCCTCTTCTTCTCCCGGCCTGGAGGAGCGGGGGACGCGTCCCCCCCGCTTGCACCGGAGAAGGGCCTCCCGGCTCGAGGATTATCGGCGCGGGGGCGGGTAGCGAGGAGCAGCGCGCCCGCCC
>NW_024500572.1:8775049-8814291 GCF_017590055.1 Onychostruthus taczanowskii
GGGGGTCGCCCCGGGGGTCGCCCGCCTTGCCCCTCGCCCCCCGGCCGTCCCCCCAGACATGCCCCGCCGTGGCGGCCCGGCTCGCCGAGGATCATGACTGCGGCAGCGAACTGGGTGGCGAACGGGGCCAGCCTGGAAGACTGTCACTCCAACCTCTTCTCGCTGGTGAGTGAGTGAGTGAGCGGGCGGGCGGTGGGCGGGTGGGCGCCCGGAGGTGGCTCCGCGCCGGGTTTGCCGGTCGGGAGCAGCTGCCGGGGGTTTATAGGCAGGGCCCGGGGCTGCTCCTGCACTGGCCCCTCCCCCGGCCCGGTCCCCGTGTTTATTTTGCTCCTTAGCGTGGTTTGCTGCGGGTCTGTGTATCGCGCTCGCAGCTGGAGAGCGGGGAGGGGACGGCTCTGTGTCCCCTGCACGACCATCTTCCCTGGGTAAACAGGCTCCTCTCCCCGCCTCCCTTGGCACTCCGTGCCCTGTGCGCTTTGTGCCACCGAACCGGGGGGTTTTCTCTCCTCTCACAATGACAAACGCCATTTCAGCAGCAGCGAACGCTCATGTAGTGTGATCGACTGTCGGACTTAGCTCTGGGCTCCTGTGACGGCGTGTCAGCTGCTGTTACAGCCTGCTCTCCTCTTTGCACACATCGTGCTCGGGGGCAAGAGGTTAAAAAAAAAACCACAAACCTTTTAATTTTTTCTTCTCTGAAGAACAACAGCGTCTGACAGTAGTGTGCCGGATTGTTTGCGTAGATGCTGTCTGCCCATCTCACTGGGAACTTCCGACGTGGATTGCGTGGTTTAATGTTGCAGAAATCATGGTATCAGTTTTGGCTGGCTATAGATCGGCAATTTAAATTTAAAATACGAAAACAATTTGTGTGTAACGGCAAAGTCATTTGGAAATACTTTGCTTTATTTTACCTGGCACGCACAGGAACATTATCCCTTCTGGCTGGGCAACAGCTGAGTGATCGAGAGGGCTGCTGGATCGTCGGGAGCCTTCCAGTGCTACAGGGATAATGTCGGAGGGGAGGAGGGACTTGTTCCGTGCGTGGTGTGGTGGAGTTAAAACCTTGTGATGCAACTTTGGGGGTAGCATGTGTGAAAGGGTTGTGGTGGGTGCCCCCTCCCCGCAGCAGAGCTCTGCCAGAATTGGAGGTGGGTGCATATGTTCTTCTTCTGATAGAACGGAAGAGATTGTTTTTAGCTCCCTTATGAAAATAAGGAGAGAGGAGAAAAAAGGAAATTACTTAGAAATGCAAATGTTTAAGCTCTTTGTTTTATGCTTTTTAACGTTATTGTAGTGTATTTGTTATTTTGTCTCAGAGGGTTGCTTTTGTTTTTTTTTTTTAAATCTACATGCGTTTGGTGTATATTACGCTCATACCTTTTAAGAATCTGGAACAAGAGCTGTAGTCTTCCACTGCTAGAAAACTGCCCCAAGAGCTTGTTCTGTGAGAATGATACATTTCTTACTTTGGCTTTTTATCGAACTGTTACGTTATGTAAGTTTGTATCGGTGCTTCTGTTTGAAGGCATGTAGTAATATTTATAAATATGTAGCAGTGCTCTGTGTGTCGAGATGCGGGAAGGGTGATTTGGGGATTGTTATGGTGATTTTGACTACGCTGCTCTTAGGCGGGGAGGAAAATAAATCGGGCAGCATGAAGGGAACAATCGTATCTGATTGTAGAAGGGAGGCAGTGCAGGGTTTGCTCCTCACAGAGTTGTGAAGTCCCCGTTCATTAATGCAGGCTGGAGTGTGTGTTTGGAGAGGCGGAACTTCTCCTGCAGTTGCAATCTGCAAATCTGTCACTGGTAAAAATAATTGTTGGCATGCAATTAGCATAAATTATAAAGTGAAGCTATTTTATAGTTATTGTGGTTTGGTTGCTTTTTTTCTCCCACCTGACTAGGCTAGGGAAATGTTCAATTTTAAATGGGTGTGTAATATCACTGAAATAAGTTAAACGAAATTCTTTTGCAAGTGGCTTTAATAATAATGAGTTTAATGTGCAACCCTTTAATCTCCCATGTAATTTTGTGGGAGGTATCTGTGCCTTAATGTGGTGCTGTGTATGAAACTCCGTTTTTTTTGTACTCTGGCTGTACAAAAAAAAAAAAAAAGGACTCAAGTAGTAGTATTTTTAAAGTACAGCCTATGTGAAAACTATTAGGAAGATTTATTTTATATTGTGTTAGGGTTTTTTGGGATTTATGTAGCAGAGAAAAATATTGAAAATGGAAACACTGAAAATATGTGGCCAGCACCACTGACCCTTTAACCTCAGATTGTCACATTCATTTCAAAATTTATGAAGTGTTAAAGCTACAGTAGTCTGGATTAGTAGTTAGAGAAACTTTTGCTAATCATTTACTTTTTCAGTGTAACAGAACAAAATCTAAACCAGTAGCTGGTGGGAATCCATTCATTCTTTAACAGCGAGGTAGATTACAAATATTTTGAAAATTGATTCTGCTATTAGAAGTTGGGGGTTTTTCAACTGCAGGTTCTGTTTTGTGTGTGAATCACAAAGAAATGTTCGTGACTGGAGAATTACAGTTCTGAAATAATTATAGTCTACCGTGATACTGTTTGTTCATGGTTTAATAATATTTCTTGCCAGAGACATTTGTTTTGTGGAAGCAGGGATGCTGTCTCCCTGCCCTGGAGAAGCCGGAGCTCTGTGTCAGCTCTGTCTGGTTGCTGTGGTGGATTTGGGTTGGTTTAACAATTCATGATTTCTATTTTTCTGTCAGCTGTAGACACACTCGAGAGGTTAGGAGCCTTTGCTGCTTGTGAATCTTCTGATGGGAAGTGATTTCTTAAAGCTTTATAGTAACTGATTCTCTTTTATTGGTAATGTCCAGACGCTGTGGAGGCACTCAGTGGCGTGGGCTCAGAATGTGTCGCCTGAGGGGAGGGCACGGTCTGAAGTGAAGGTTTTAAAGTTCCCTTTGACTGTGCAGGTGCTGGGGGTGGTGCTGGACTGGCAGAGCTGGGTTCCATGGAATGTCCCTCTGGATTGCAGTGCTTGGCAGCACCGGGTGTGCGTGGTGTTCCAGCAGCGCAGGGATCCAGCTCTGGAAAATGGGTTAGTGCTGGTGTGCTGTGGCAGGCAAAACCCCAGCCAGCCTGCACAGACATCCCCAGTCCTGCTCTAAGTGTGGAGCCTTTCCCAGTAAGGTGATGGAAGGGCTGCTTTGCATCTTTGTTGTCAGAGTACTCCTCAAACAATAACCTGTTTAATCTGCTAAGTATAATAGTCTTGCTCATTAAAAATACACTTTCTGCCTGAATTTGCTGTTCCTAGCACAGAAGTAGGAAAAATTATATTTACCCTCACTCTGTTTTTGCTGTAGTCAAAATGTCTGCTGGTGCTTCTGAAAAGAATGTCTGTTTTGATAAACAGTATTTAATAAGCCATTGTATGGGCCTGTTTATTTAAATACTAATTAAGAGCTGTCTAATAACTATTTAGAGACAAAATGTTCTGAGGTAATATGCTTTGTATTAAAACTTCAGCCTCAGCTGGCAAGCAGTCTTCCTGTGAATAATCCTTAATCATAAAAGTAGTCTTACTGAAATTAATTTGACTTTTCCTGTGAGTAAGTGTTACTCGTATGACAGCAAGGGCTTTCATGAAGATGTTTCGTCAACTATCCAGGCTTTGCTGTCATGGTGGATCCAAAGGCACAAGTCAGTCTTGGGAAATTGGGGTGAAGTTGCATAACATTGGATATACTGGAGCTGGAAAGAGTACAGCCAAGGGTGTTAGGAATGACCTGAAATTCGGTGGAGCTTTCATGGGGTGGAAAGATTTGGTACTGTAGGAATGTTCATGCTGGAAAAGACATGATTGTGTTCTGGGGAAGTGAGACCAGGTTATAGAAGCTGCTATGGAAGATGTCCCATGTTCTTGTAGAAGTGCATTCCTACAGAAACCTGCTGCCAGAAGGGTCCAGGCAGTGGGAATTGTGTTTGCCCTTGTTTAAAAGGCAAAGTTGAAAACAGTGAAGGCTGTTGTTACTGTTAATTTTTGCAGTTCACATCCAGGAACTGAAGTTGTCCCCTTTGATCAGTGAGTTTTGTTGGTGTTTCCAGAATAAAATAAAAGGAGTTAAAGCAACCTGAGGTGGTGTTTGGCTTATTCTCCTAAAGGTTCTTCATGGCATCAGAAAGTGAAGGTTGCAGAGGCTGCTGTGAGCTATTCCTTGGTGTTGCATAATTGTCATTAAAGGACTTCATAGTAAATGTTGGTTGCTCAATGCCTTCAGTAGTAGTGAATTAACCAGTAGTCCTTGCTTGTTGTGTTTTCATAAATGCAGTGCTCCGAGCAGTGGGCTGGGATTTTGGCATGCTCAATGTTCAGCACTGCACAGTGTTTATCTTGCTTGTTTGGAATTTTATGTAGGTGTGAATTTACATGCATAAATAATTAAGAAATGGAATTAACCTCTCAAGTTGTGCAAAAGTATTTGATTCTCTAGTTATCTTTATCCTGAGTTTTATTAGGTAACAAGACAGAAGTAGAGAGATGACATTAGAAAGCTTGTTCACTTCTTGCTAATAAAAGATTATTTCAGGTTTTAAATCACTTCAGTGGTAGGTTTTTATTATGTCCTGTCAGAGTATTTGACAGTTTAATGGGATGTGCCAGGAAGAAGGTTTGAAGAGAACAGACCCAGATTTGCAGAGACTGGGACAGTGACATTCAGTCAGTACCAGGAGGGGTATTGAGGGATCTGTTGGATAGCCAACCTTTTGGGAATATTCCCAAAGAAAACGGGGGGTGCAGGAGTGACATTTGCAGCTCAGACTAAGTGTGCCCCAAGCTAATCAAGAAGAAATATTTGAGTGAGGTTTCCTTGAAATCCTGAGTATCTTGTGAATGCACACATGCCCTGGGGCTGGAAATCCTTCCCCAGAGACTGTCCTGATTCTGGTGGTACTGTGAGTCCGGCTGTGTGACTGCTGTTGGGAACATCAGCACAAAAAACTAATACCCAAGTATCAGGGTAAAGTATTAAAAAATATCCTAGGTAACCACCTTAGGAACAGGAATTTTAATTTATTGTAACACTATCTGGAAATAGATTTTTCTATTTTTCTACATTTTTAATACAGAATTGACATCATAACCCCAGTTCTAATACACCCTCCCCACCCTGACTCATTTGATCTTGAATTTTTTTTGCCTTCTTCTGAGAGTGCTTCCTCATATGAAAGAATAAAGAAAGATCTACAGATATAACTTTTTAATCCTTTCTTCTATTATTTTCCTTCTGGACAATGCAGTTCTTTTGAAGAAAATCTAAAGAAACCAAAGGTTTTGATCTTCAGTGGAAAAAAATAAGTGTGGTTCATATGAGATATATTTGCTGAGTGTGTTAACTTGAGTAACTTTGGTCATTAGATGAAGAAGGAATCTTTATGGATTTTGTTTTAATTTTTTAATCTCTCTAGTTCTCAGAAGCATTACATGAAAGGATGTGTGTGTATGCAGATGCACTGCTTTAAATACCAAACTCCATCAGTGGTAGGGGGCTGTTGCACTTTGTGGTGGGGTGAACACCTGAGCTGGTTTGAAGCTTCCTGTTCACTGAGTGAGAATGCACCTGCTGTCTCCATTTTCCTTGATCTCTCTATGGAATTAAACCCACCTCCCCACCTGCCCCCGTCCACTTTGGCATCGTAGTTGTGGCAGCACATTTTACCAGGGTTTGGGTTTTGCTCTGATCAGAGCAGGGTTGTGCCTACAAATATTTTCTTGCATCCTGTGGCTGGAATGGTTGGCACATTGCTGCATTCCTTCATTGTCTCTCTGCTGTTACACCTGCTCCCTCTGCCTTTTATTTTTCCTTGAGTGCTGGTTCCAGTGTATGCCAGGATCACCTCATTATAAATTTATGTCCTTTGGTTTTTTCTAGTTGTTCCATGATAGCTGTGGAAGGTGACAATTGATGTCCACAGACCTGCAAAACCCCTTTTCCTGAGCTTGTGTGGGATCCTCTGGACAACCCAGTAACACTGGATAGGTGGCTGGGCTGTTCCCACTGTTGTTAAGGCTGACAAGTGTAGTTTATACCAAACTTTGGAGTCTGTGTGTGTTCATTTACTGTTCTGTGGGTGAGTCGTGTACTTCGTTGTGTAGAGTCTGTCACGGTGGCATTTGCATCTTGTTGGTGCCATAGTAACACAAATAATAAGCAAAAATACTGCTCTGACTGAAAACATGCTTGTTTTAGTATTAACTTGCCAGTTTTAAAAGTGCACAAGTGTTTCCAACAGAAGATCCCAACCCAAATCCAGAAGATTTGCTTATAAGGAGTGTGTGTTTACATGGGGGCATCTTTGTTCCTCAGACCAGGCTGTTCCACTGCTTTCATTTTGAGCTCCGAGTATTGCTTTAAAAATAGATCCTCTTTTCTTGAGTTCCCTGACTTCAACTGGTAGTTTTAAAGAGAAACCAGCTAATAAAAGTATTCTGCTCTGCAGACCTCAAAATATGGCTAAAGGCTGGTGTTGGGCTCCCTGTGCACACGGTAGTGGAGTGGGCACACAGGGCAAGGATAAAGGGGACTGGCAGTGACAGCTTGTGGTGTTCCCTCCTGTGGCCCAGCTCGTTACAGAGCTGTGCATTGGTGTGATCCCAGCACTGCAGAATGATAATGAGAGCTGAGCAGAACCTGCTCTGATACCAGGGAAGAAGTTTAGCTTTTCACATTGGGAGGGTTCTCAGCATTTCCTCATGTAGTAAGGAGCTGCCTTACTCAAAAGTGTAAAAGATTTAATCAGTCTTTCCTTTGTGATGTGAATTTTCATTAATTTTGATGAATTCTGACTCTCACTTTCTACTTCAATCTGTAAAAATATGTTATTTCTCATTGAGTCATGTGTGGCTTAATCGATGAGCAGAATTGCAGTAGCACATGTGGACGTGTGGCTGGAGCTTTTAGTGGCATCCTTGCTTTTGTTTCTTTGAGATGGGGAATTTTATTGTGTGGTGCTGTTGTATAAAGTGCCCTGAGGCAATACTTACATTTATGTGACTAACACAGATGAGCTCAAACATACACAATGACCTTGTCCCTATATTAAGGAATGTAATTAATCAGCTTATGAAAATAAAGAAAAATGGCCAGCTTTCTATTACAAAAGTAATAAGATGTGGCACTTGTATTTCTGTATCATTCTTGTGAGTCACTTACCTTAGCTTTCTTTAATCAGCCAGTGTTGCAGCTTAGTGTATCCTTGTTTATGAGAATTAAAATTACAGAGGAAAAAAATTGGGTTCTCCCCCCCTCCTTTACATTTTCATTCCTCCCCCTTCACTCTTCCATGCCTTGGTGGCTCCAGATAGGTTCATAAATTCATATTTAAGCCCGGAGTGTGGATCTGACCTAGTGAAAATCTTTTCCCCCTTCTCTCTCCCAAGGCAGCTCTGTTCCCCTCGTTCCTCTCTCCCCACCACGTTTTGGCAGTGGCATGGATTGAACGGAGATCAAAGTGGCTTTGTAACCACAATCCGTGTCTTAGAGAAGGAAATTTAAAGCTTGTTCAGTAAAACTTTATTTCATTCATCTTTTAGCTTTAAAAGAGCTATGCTGTGGTCAGGGCCTTGTGGTTGCCTGTTCTTATGACTCCATATTTGCCCATAAAATACAATATTTTGTGAGAGCAGAGGATTGAAAGCAAAATTTAAAGGAAAACTCTGCTTTACCTATTGATCAAGCATTGGCAAACTTCCAGTTTTTGATAACAATGCATTCATAGCTGACAGCTATGAGATGTACATTTCAAAATGTGTTGGTTTTTTACATTATAGACTCCTTACTTTTTACTTATAGGAGTCTCTGATTTACTAAGAAGTTTTCAAACCTAGCTTAATATATCTGCAGTCTCTTAGTGTTGGACTTTTATGAGTCTCACTTCATGTATGTCTACAAGGTTACTGGATTTGTAGGTGGCTCTGGTGATACAGAAAATTAATTCCAGGAATATTTTGTAGTGGCCATGTCAAGTATTTTTATAAAAAAGTAATTTCTTTACTGAGAGAAAAGGTGAATTGGTTAAATTACTTTATTCTGAAAAAGCTGTTTTCAGTTTTAGCCCAGTGTTTCTAGTTATTTAATTTTCTGTGTGTATTTTAATAAAATTTTGACTGGAACTCTCTGTGAATTTCCATAATTCCCTCCTGGCAGGAGGTGCTGGATTCTTGTTTTTGCAGGAATGACAGTGAGAGAGCTGGCAAAGTGAATCTACATGACCAGTCATGTAGTGGCTTTATTTACTACTTTCCATATTACAGAAGATTCATAGCCAGGATTCTCCAGGTGGTGGGTGTTGAAGGGCTGAGGGATTTTGGCTGCTGCTGACGGGCTGGGCATCGCTGGGTGTCAGTGATGAGGACAGGGATGAAGAACCAGGGCTGGGGCATGGGGTCCTGTGCTGTTCCTGCCTCTGTCCCAGAGCGGGAGCCTGGGTTGGGCTCCTTTGGGAAGGGAGAAAGGTGTGCAGGGCGGGGATGGACATGGGTTAAAACCGAGCTTTGCTGGGCAGGGCAGGGATGGATGTGGGTTAAAACCGAGCTTTGCTGGGCAGGGCAGGGTTGGACACGGGTTAAAACTGAGCTTTGCTGGGCAGGGCAGGGGTGGATGTGGGTTAAAACTGAGCTTTGCTGGGCAGGGCAGGGGTGGACACAGCTGTAAACCCGTGGGAGCTGCTGTGCTGCTCAGATGTGGGGCACGGGAATGTTTTGAGTCCTCGGTGCAGCTTTTTGTGTAATGGAAGAAAGGGAACCACATTCTTTAACTCACTGTGCCAAAGTTTACTCTGCTCGGGTTGTAACTTCCTCCAGCCCACCCTCCCCCCTGCTTTTTTCTGCCCATATGTCAGATTACTTGGTTTGGGAAACAGCTGATAGTCCATTGTATGACTCTGATGTTTGACGTTTCCTTCCTCTTTCAGTTAAAAAAAAATCTAGAAAAGAAAGTTAAATTTGGAAAGAATTAGAGAAGATTCTTTTGTTTTCTTGCTGATTTGATTTTGTAAATTTTTTGCATGTGTTGGATTGCTTTTCTGTAGTCCAGCTTTTTTTTTTTTTTTTAAAAGGGGACTTTTAAATTTGGAAAATAGGCAGTCAGTTGTGACTCTTTCTGAAGAAAGAAGGCAAACCTCATCATTCACCCTGTCTGAAAACAAGGGAGGAATACTCTGACTGCTGGCAAGTTACATCTTTATTTCCTTTTTTCTGGTGTGCTATTGAAGTTTGCAGTGGTAGTTTCCATTTTATTATCTGTTCTCAACCATCTACTCAGAAGTTAAAATATAATTGATTCCCTTTTGTGAAGAAACTGTCTGAAGTGATGGAGAACTCAGAGATATCTTTCTGTAGAATAGTGTCTGTGACTTGAGCTGTGGGCTGGGTCACTACCTTAACCCAGGGTTTGGTAATATGAAAAGAATTTCTTCAATTCCGTCTGTCTTTTGTCTTGGAGATGGCATTTTGCTTCCAGGCATTGTGTGATTCCACACAGCCTACAGGGGTAAATGCTCAGCTTTGCCCTACGTAAACTTCATTCCACGTAGAATTATGAAGGTTGGAAAAGAGCTCCAAGTTCAAGTCCTCTTCTTCCCCTTTTCTCAGTAATAACACCCAAACCAAAGCAAAACCCAGTCATGTCTTGCTACTTTTGGTGCCATGAATAAATGTTTGGACATGGGTAGGGTTTGTGCAGAACCCCAGATTCCTGCCTATTCAATTTTGTTGTGCAGATTTGCTTTCCTGCTTCCCTTTCTCACTCCTGGTGATGGGATTCTGGCACAGCAGCTTCCCATTTTTTGTGGCTGTGTTGGTGCAAGAGCCAGCAGGACACGTGTGTGGAAGTGCCTGGGTGAGACTCACTGCCACGCTGACCTGGGACAGGGCTGCTGCCATCTTTGTTTCCTTATGTTTATGTCTTGAATATTTTAGGCTTGAAAATATCTTTTCAAGTGATGGCTGAGTCTCAGCCCTTTGGCTTCCAGCCATGCTTATCCCGTTATCCTTTCCCGTCTCTGGACTGGGTTACAGCCTTGACAGTGGAGGGGAGCTGCTGAGCCAGGCACCAGCGTGGGACCATGTTCTGAGTTTGCTGGATTGGTTAAGGGCTGCAGATTTGCTAACCAAAGCCTTCACTGAAGGTGAAAGATGTTGATATAACTCAAAGGTCTTTTATAAAAAATTCTCTCTTTAATTCTTTATTGTTTTTAAATGATTTTCTAAGAATTTTTGCCATTAGTCCTGAATGACTATAACTGCTTTATAGGTGGACATTGGGCCCTGGCTGAGGGTGGCAGCTCTGAGGGTGACCATTGAGTGCTTTGTGTGCTGATGAGATGTCAGTGGTACCTCTTGGTGCCTGGCTAAATGAAGGGGCATGGAACAGCCTTGTGGAATCATAATTCCACCAAAATGTCCTGTCTTAGTGGTGGCCAGTGTTTGTTTGGCCTGCTGGATTTGCTGAAGTGGATGTAGCTGCACTTCCCTTGAATTATCTCCCAAGCTCTCTGTGTATTTGGTTGAGAGGTTTCTTGAACCAGGCAGATGTTTTATAGACAAATTTAAAACTAGGACATAAGTTTTTATCCTGATACAAAAATTTCAGCCACCTAATTTTGGTTTGTGTCTGTGTTCTGCTAAATTAGTTTGATATCTGGAAGAAAACCAGCAGCTGTTCTCTAGAGAACCTCTGTTTCCCTCTTGTAAACCAACCTGACTTATTCCTGGGATTATTTTTTAACTGTATGTATTTTTAACTGTATGGAATATATATTTTTTGACCATTCCTGTAATTCTTCTGGTTCTGATGTTGTGAAACAAGAGCTGCAATTTGTGATGAAGGTGCAGATCTACAGATGAATTGTAATGGCCTCAATTTCTGTGTCAGCTTCTGTTTCTTTCATAAGAATGTCTCACATTTGGTTTTGTTTTGCCAACCTGTTTTTGCAGTGGACTGGAAGAAGATACTTCTCTTTCAGTGTGTCAGTGTGTGCTCATTTTCCTTTTGCTGTGCTTGATTGTAGTCATCTACTTTAGTATTTAACCTTGAAATTCAGTGTGGGTTTGGATCCATATCAGTAATTTGGGTGCTTTTACCAGATTGCTCTTTCTTTTATGCTTGCCACTCAAAAAGCCTTTGTTGGTGACTCCTGCATCTGCCAGAGCTGCTGAAATTTGAGCATTAGTATTGGAGTCCTTTTATATTTTCCACTGGGAAAGATGGTACTTGGTTGCCACCTCAAATTCTTTTTGAGATGGGTCTGATTTTTGTTTCTTTGAAAGAAGCAATTAGTCTTTCTGGCTGCGTCCTCTCCTGCATGGGCAAAGTCGCCCTCACGCTGGGGAGAAAGAGGAAAAAATACCTAATTTCTGTCAATGCTGTTTACTTTTTAGGCACAAGAGCTCATGCTGTTAGTTTGTGGCTTTTGTGAAATCTATTATTGTAGAAATGCCTTGGTTTGCTGGTCCTAGATACTGTGATATGGGATCTCAGATGTCTCCAGGTACAGAAGTCCATCAGGGAGATATCTGATAATAGGATTTTGGTTACAGCTAAATCCTTCTCTGAGACTTGCAAAGGTAAAAGATGACACACAAATGCCCTGACACTGTTGCTTGTCACAAACAGCTCTGGAGTAGGAGCATTTAGATAATCTGTTCCAGGGGGCATGAGGGAAGGAGGCATCATGGATTGCAGGGATTTATCCAGCAAAAAGCTGTTCCAGGGACATGTGCTGCATGCAGTGGCATGCTCACTTTCATGTTGGTTTTAAGAGCCAAGGAATAACAACAAAAAAAAGGTAATTTTTTCATCCTTCATTTTTAAAAGCTTGTTAGTGGCTGCCCTTTATCCCTTTTTTTCCAGCCACTTGACTGTGTGCTTATGCAGGGAGAGGATTAAAGTCAAACATGTCATTCTGCTGCTGCTCAGTTGCATACTAAGAGGGCTGAGGCTGAGTGCTGGGCTCTGAAGCACAAACTATGACATGGTGTTTTTTCTGCTATGGGACACCCATTTCAGAATTAGCTATTTTTTGTTGTGCTATTTTTTGTCTATTCTTCATTTCAGAGTAAGTTTGGAGGACTTTGTGCAGTTATGGCAGTACTTGGCCTCACAGAAATGTCCTTTTGAAGCTCATTCAGTGCATGCAAGGCCTCTGCACTGCCATGTGATCCCTCCCTCTCACAGGGGCAGAAGGGATAAGCCCTGAGGGAAGGGAACACAAACCATTCCTTGCTTTTTTAAAATGGAAAGCATGAAGAGGAGAATGTTAATATGTAGTTCAGGGAACGATCTGATTTCAGGAGACTGCAGGGCTGCCATGGTCAGTCTGCTGTGGGTTTTCAAACCCCAGAGATCTTCAGACCCAGCAGAAAAGATGGGGAATGTCTGTGGACAGGTGCTGGCACTGCTCAGTGTGCTGTGGGAATCAAAGCCTCTTTCAGGGTGTACAAACAGTCTGTAAAGCTGTGAAGAAAATGAATTTTTAGTTAAGCAATCTCCTCTATTCCTTCAATTCACTTGACAGGGACTTAGGCAGATGTTTCTTAATACTTTATTTCACTGCAAGAGGGGATGGTGTTTGCCTCCCCCACAAGCAACACTTTGTTACAGAGTAATTTTCAGTCCTCCTGTCCTCGTCCTTTTGTCCTTCCTTCCTAGTGAAGTGTATCAACATGACATAACTTTTATCTGGTATTTAAATGGCTGGAATGGAGTGTGCAATGATATTTCGTTGCTGTGCGAGGATGATGTAGTGAAATGAGACACTGTAACCAAAACAGATGGTGCTAATCTTGAGTCTGTCTGCAAGATCTTACAGCATTTAATTAAAATGGTGGTGTAATTCCCATGACACCTTTAACTACAGTTTAAATTCTTGGACTATGAACTAAGAGCTTTCTTATGCAGATTTTCACTCATGTGAGTAGTCCTTAGTATGAGTCTCTGGTGGCTTCAGAATAGCTACTCACTTGAATGAAGCTCTCAAGATGAGACACTAATAAAACTGGCAAACATATATATGGCATTTACATGTTTTATGTTCCAATTTGAAGCATAAATTGTAGACTAAAGATATTTAGCAACTACTTTCCTCTGTCGAAGGAAACAAAATTCTAGATTAGAGGAATTGTTTAGACTGAGCCTAACTTCAGAGGCTGGTAAATACAATGTTTTAAGGTACTCTTGGCAGTTTAACATGTTCCCCTCGGTTGGAGGGGCATTTGTTGAAAGCTTTTATATTTCCTTTGTTTAACTGCAATGTGTTCGTAGAAGTGATGAGGTGTGGTTTGGTTTTTACATTGCTTGCATTGGCTTTTAAAGATCATTAAAGAAAGTTATGTTTGAAGCACTGGGCAGACCTGAATTTGTCTGAGTGGCACCTTTTAGGCAAGCAACTGGGAAGTATTTTTATACTTGATTTTTGTTTTGTTTCAAATTGGAGAAGTGTGAAAAATAAAAAGATCTGAAATCTGCCATGTTGAAAGTCTTTGAGAAAGCAGGGTTGAAGCTGAGGGCCTGTGTGATTGATATCTGGTTCTTTTATTCATCATATGATCTTACCTCCTTTCCAATGTATCCTTCCTATTTTGAAAATACCAGATGATTTTCTACACTCTGCAGCCTGACTCTGTCTTAGCTTTTTTTACTTTTCTGTATGATTTGAAACAGAGAAAATAACACATTTATATACTTTCAGTAATTGTTTTTGATGTAGCAAAGCACAAAGTGGTTCAAAAATAGCTCTGTTTTACACTTGATGTGGCCAAATACAAGAATTTGTCCAACTTTTGATACTGTCCCTCTTTCTCCTTCTGTTGTGTCTATATTATTGTATAATCTCTCCAAGGGAGCTCTGTGTATTAAAATGGGTGGAATTACTCAAGTGATCTGGAGAAGTTAATTTAGAGTTGGCCTGTCCATTTCCCATAAAACAGAGGCCAAAAAGCATTTGGTGGAGATGGGAAATAAAAGAGGAGGTGGAAGATGGGTTTGTTTGTGTTCCATCTGCAAGGGCTGCAGAAGAGGAAAGCAGTCACAGTGGCTACCCAGCACTAATTATATCTTCAGGGTTGCTGGGAGCATGCCAGCACCAAGTTGTGCACTGTGAAATGTTACTGGGGAATTGTGATTTTTAGCAGCCTAAACTCTGCCAATCTGAGTGGAGCACGATGAGATCAGCAGAAGAACCTACCAGCCTGCCTATTATTGTGATTTAAGCCTGAAGGGGGAAAAGAATGAGAGCTTAGGTTTTCTGTCTCCTAGGAATTCACAGTCGTGGATGGTGTCCTGGATCCCTGAGCTGTGGCAGGTACATGTGGAGGTGTCTGTATTTAGGGCAGCAGGGTGTGAAGGAAAGTGCTAATTTGCTTTCTGTGTCTCTCTGCTTGTCTGTGTGTGCAGGGGGGATCAGAGGTTTGAGCACTCAGCTCATCTCTTTTGAGGCTGTTTCACTCTGCAGGGTGTGATGATGGTCACTGAAACCTGAGTTTGTGTTCCTTTCCAAGGGACTTTGTGTGATCACTCTAAGGCTATGCATCTGAATAAAGACTTTGGCAATGCACTGTTTTCATTAATGCCTATTTTGGGGGGATATTTTGAGTGGTTTTGGATGCCTGTGTGGAATTTGAACACACTCTTCTACCCTGACAGCTGCTTTTGAAAACATCAGAAACAGATCTTCTTGTGTCTTGGGAATTACTCTGTAAGAAGTTGGATGTTAGTGAAGGGTTTGGGTATTACTGTTAGAGATCCAATTTCTGTTTCTTTACACACTTGGCCCAGTGCATTTAGAACTGGCGTCTCACAAATATTCTGTGTCCAAGTGCAGTTGCTGAACTTAGAAAAAAACTCCATTTCAAAACAGCCCCACTAATCTGAGCAGTTAAACCCTTCACAGCACAGTCCTCCATAACACATGTTCCTTTATAAACCAAAGCAAAAATCTCATTTAATGCATGATTTGCTAACAGTGTTGGATAATAATAAGTATTTGTAAGTTCCTTGTTTTTTTTGGTGAGGCTTTGTAGTTTTAAAAACATTGTAGCAACTGCAATAAGCCAAAACTATGCATATGGGAAGAGATGCAAGAAACACAGTCAGTTACATCACCTGGCGAGAGTTCTGCTTTGTTCTGCATTCATCTCTAGCCAGTTGTGTGTTAAACAGCATGTTCACAGTTTTGGCCTCAGGTTGGCAATTTTGGTTTCTGTCTCAATGTTTCAGGCTGCTTTCAAACCAGCAGTTTTACTAATCAGAGCATCTCTGCCCTCCCTGACCTGCTTTGCTGTCCTCAGATTTCCCGGTACAAGCATCTCTGTGGCTGTTTAATGAATCAGGTGTGGGGACTGATCTGAGTAGAGGAAAAAGTCGTTTAATCCAACCCTTCTGGGTTTGAGTCAGCCCAGCTCAGTGTGAATGTCTGAGCAGCAGCTGAGTGCTGCAGGGAAGGCACCCAGGCCAAGCCTGGTGCTCTGGCACCAGTGCTTGCTTGTGTTGGTTGAGGTGTACAGGAACAGCAGTCTGGGTGTGCTGAAGGTTGTGTTTTATCTGATTGGAGTTGTCCCTGACAGGGGAGATCCCACTCTGCTCTCCCTCCTCTCCTGGGGCTGCTCAGTGATTCCCTGGCTGCAGCGTGCTAAGCCTGGAAATATTTGTGTTTCTCTTGCTTTCTCTTGTTTAAATTGGTGAAGTGATCCCATTCATGGAATGATTCCATGAGCAGTATATCCAGTGTCAGACTGGGACATGGAAATGTGTGGCTGGGGCTGAAGAGGAGGACAAGGCTGTGTTGGGTCAGCCTGTGCTCACTGCCAGTGAAGCACAAATGAAACCACATTTGGATCTTCAGAGCAGTTCTCAGAACCACAGCCCACTGCTTGTCTTGTCTGTGCAAACCCTGCTACAGATGGAAGCCTCTTCAAACCAGGGCTGTTGGTTTGTTTAAAGAAATTAATGTAAATAAATCCCCATGTGGATGCAGATCTTCTCCCTATAGTGTGTTAAATACTTTACACAGAACATCAGTAGAGGCGTAGTGTGTAAGTGTTTTGGGTGTAGTCTGCTCTTGTGTATTCCTTCTGGATTCAAATTTCTACTTGAATTCAGTTTTAATTAACATGAGGACACAATCCAGAAGTTCTGAGGGATTAGTACTGATGCTTACCTATTAAAAATTTAAACAGAAACAGACATATCCCAATACATGTGCTGAACCACATCTCTGCAACTCAAACTGGGAAACGATGTGTGAGAGCTCATTTAATGCTGCTGCTGAGTCCAAAGCCCCAGGACTTCTCTCCCTTTTTTTGGGAGTCTCTGTGTGTGTGGGTGGGCACTGGTGTGATCCAGGTTAGTAGTTTATCATTCCTCACAGTCCACAGAATTACAGACTCCAGGAGTTAGCGCAGAATTAAATTGGGCACAGCTCTGCTGAGTTCGCTGTGCTTTCCTTGACTCTGTTTCGTCCCTCCTCTGGGGGGATGTTGGGGTGATACCTCTGAGCTGGCAGGAAGCCACAGGAGCCTCTTGCTCTTTGAAACAGCCGAGCTCTGGCTTTTGCTGTGTGGATCAAGCGAGTGCTGCTGTTGGGTAACGTCCTTTGTTCAGTTGGGTTTTTTGGTTTTGGTTTTCATCATCTTCCTGTTCTATGCTCTTTGTGACTTAGCATATGTTCTTAGCTGGTTATGGCACAAACATTTAACATCATTTTTTCACAGGTTGTCTATGCTGGCATTAATTCTTGGTGTTTTGTGGTCTGTAGTTACATTCATTGTCCTGCTCCAGAAACTCTGCCCATTCCTTTTCCAAGCTGTAGCTGGGGATGCATGTAGAACAGATGTATATGTTTTGGAGGAGTGCTTTCTTAGACTGTTATTTAGTGTATGAGGTGTTCCAGCACCTCATACACTAAATAACAGTCTAAGCTATGGAAAAAATAACTTCTTCCATTTTGCCTCTTCCTCCTGCATTCTCCTGCCTTTGTCATGCCATGAAGGTGGCGCATGGCTGTGTATCTCAGCCACTCTGGACTATCTTTTCCCATTTCCTTCTCCATAGCTCCCAACCCTGTGGATGGCTGATCAGCATTTCTGTCTGAGTGCAAGAGCTGAGTGCTGGCTGTAGGGAGCCTCCAGCTGGGACAATCCAGGACTGGTGTCCTGCTGGCAGGATATAGGATGCCAGTCCCTTCTGCCTTGTGGAGCTAAAGATGACTGGTGGTTTAGGGGCCTGCAAACAATAAACCAAATTTCCCAGTGTTCCACAGGTTTTTTCCAATTCTCAGTGCAGTATTGAGTGGCCATGTGCCTGGTGAGGCCTCTTCAGAGGTCAATTAAATGGGCAATCTGGACAATCAGTGTTTGGGGGAATAGTCCTTGAGGCAGAGTCCCAAGAGTTGTAGCCATGGGCCAGAGCCCTGCTGTGCCAGGCAGTATGCAGTAATGAGGTGAAACTGTTTTAGAGAATGTCTTTACAAAATCCAATAAATACTTGTGGTTTTTGCTCTGTTGTTGGTATGATGAGCATCACCTTCAGCTCCTCAGCAGTTCACCAGTCAGCTCTTGAACCAGGCAGGCTCCTTTCATCTACTGTGGTGGACAGAAGTAATTTTTAGAGTCTAAACTTGTAAATGGACTAAGTTTGTGGACTTGAAAAAGGAAATCTTTTTGTATATGGTGGGGAATTTTGGTTTTGGAGAAGAAGTTGAATGTCATTACACAGGTGATGACAATGGGAGGAATACATGATCCACAAGTCTTTTGTTTTCTTTAGGAGTAAAAATTCATTCCTGCAGTCAGTGTTTCCAGTGCTGGGTCTTTCCCTTGTCCCTGGCAATGCCCTCTTGTCAGATGTGTAGCTGCTGCCCTGGAGTGTTTGCACTCCTTGTGGCAGACCAGCTGGCTGTTCCTGCAGGAGCACTTGGGAGCTGAGCACCAGCTGCCTCTGGGCAGCCAAGGGAAGGTGTGAACACTGGAAATGGAGCAGTGGAGGGAATAGCAGGAGCAGGAATGTGGTAACAGGTAGAGAGCAGAGTACAAGCCCACTGTGAGCAGGGTATGCACACACCTGTTGTGTTTGATAACAGCCAGACTTTCCTGGGGGTATTGCCTGTCCCTTGCTGGAGAGTGGAGAGAAAGGGGAGGCTACAGCAGGGGTGGGGCAAACTGGGAGTGGAGGAAAATCTCAGAATCACAGAACACCCTGTGCTGGAAGTGACCCACCAGGATCATTGAATCCAACTCCTCGCCCTGCCCAGGACACCTCAACAATCCCACCCTGTGCATCCTTGAGATCATTCAAACACTCCTAGAGCTCTGGCAGCGTTGGGGCCATGCCCATTCCCTGGGGAAGCTGTTCAGCTCCCAAAGAAAACCTTTCCCAAATGTCTGGATAGCAAATATGTTCTTTTCCTTTTTCCTTGATGATTAACAAGAGAATTTTGTCTGGTTGAGAGGCAGCAAATGGCAACTTTCCATATTCTGCTTTTGTTCATTTGAACAAAATAAAAATAAAAACCCCATTTGCTAAACCTGTAATGGCACAATGTGAAACTGTTACAGCTTTTCCAGTAAGTCACTGTTTTTCTTAATTACTGTGGTACTTTGTGACTTTCAAGTGACTAACTTTTGGGCTGACACAAAGCTCATGTGGCCACCAAGCAGCCTGTAGGAAATGAGCCTTATTTCCTCTCCCTGTTTATTTTTTTTTTTCCTTTCTAACTTGTAAGATGACAATAAGGTTGAATGAAACTGTTGGAAATGAATAGAATAGAAATTAATAGAAGTGAGTCAGGTTGTGGTGAAAACCTAAAGGCAGGGGTAAGCCAGGTTTATTCAGTGCTGTTTCTAAATTCTTTTCCTTGAAGGGGAATAAAGGAAAATATATGAATAGGAGGATTTTTGAGCTTGAATTGAGGAATTAACCAATGAAAATAAAACAAACTATGACTATAACTAAATTATTAAGTGATCCAATGACTCTTTTCTTCTTTTTTTGTTTCCCATAGGCCGAACTGACGGGCATCAAATGGCGTAGGTACAACTTTGAAGGCCACGGGGACTGTGGGCCCATCATTTCAGCTCCAGCCCAGGATGATCCCATCCTGCTCAGCTTCATCCGCTGCCTGCAGGCCAACCTGCTGTGCGTGTGGCGCCGCGACGTCAAACCCGACTGCAAGGAGCTCTGGATATTCTGGTGGGGGGACGAGCCCAACCTGGTCGATGTCATCCACCGCGAGCTGCACAGTAAGCCACTCTTTGCTTCTCAATTGCATCAATTTTTTCCAGTGAAAAAGCAATTTTTTGTAATGCTTTAACTTGCTACCTGATGTGATTTTGTCATAATTCGTGTTTTAAGACCTACAGGAAAACAAAAAACCTGTAAGTTTGACTTTTTTTGCTGTGTGATAAAATACAAAGTGAAACTTGAACTCAGACCTGTAGTCAACATCATGACTTGGATTTTTGTGGAACCTCTGAAAGTAAATTCTAGTTCCTAGGAATGGTGTTAATAATAATAATACCCCAGCTCTGGCATAAGGTTGTAGCTGATGGAATAAATCACCTCTCCTGCAGAGTCAGGTGAACTCCATGGCACCCCAGGTAAATCTGTGAGGTCAGGACTTGCTCCTTGCTCGTGCTGCGGGATTTGAGCATGATCCAAGGCGAGTTGCAACAAGTGAGTGGAATAGGAGGCAGGAAGATGCAGGTAGGTCAGAGATGACAGTGATGAGTTGGTGATTATAGGCTTTGTGTAACTGGGATTGTCCTCAGAGTCACCAGCATGTGGAGCCTTAACATGATCAAGTTACTTCTACTGTGTCTGTTGTGATCCTGTTTGGGTTTGACTATATGCAGTGTGAACTATTTTCTTTTTGGTGGTGTATTGTTGCTATGACAAGTCTTAGTTTTTCTGAACTAAAAGGTGTTTTATTAGGCTGATGAATTTTACCTCTATTTTCACCTTGTGTCTTGCAAGAAAACAACTGAAGTTCACTAGTTCTGGAATAATAACAGTAGTTAAAAAAGCCCGAGACAATCATATGGATCAGGTTCTGGTTTCTTGCAGTAATTTTTTATCCTTGTGGCCTTTTGACCTTCTGGTGACTTGGTGATAAAATTTGTTTCAAGTACACAGTATATTTTGTTTATCAAGTGTGCTTGAGTTGTCCCTTATCTCCCACCTGTACCCTGCACTGTTTAGTCCTGGGTTATGGTATATTCATGTCTTTTAGTTCTGTTCAAAGCACCGTTCCAAACTTCCTGCTTTGATGGCTGCCAGATTGTTTATTTGGCACCAGAGCCTGTGAAATCACAGATATGGAGGCCTGGGTACCTTGGGGCGTGTTCCAAGCAGGTAGCCCTGTGATCATGTATAATTAAAGAGATGGCTCACAAGTGCTGTGCTGAGCCATTCCACTGACATTCATTTTTTATGAGGCACCTGTTTTGAATGAGGGAATGGGTAATATTTCTACTTACCCAACAAAGCTTTAATAATATATGCTTTTCTCTTAGTGAAATATAGTTTATTTAATATTTCAAATGCAGTAGATGGGACTTAAGTGTCTTTTTATTTGAGGAGAGTTGCAGGTGATGCTTCTGTTTCTGTTGTAAATTGATGGAGCTTGTTTATATCTGACATCTCGGTTACAACAATGTGATGCTGCTTCCAGTGGTGGTGGTATGGAAATCCACTTAAATGTCTGGACAGCTGAACCTTCTTCTGCTGGGTGCAGTATGGGGCAGAGTATAGCAAAGCAGCACTGTCACACATTGTTTTCCTGGTTCAAAATTATATGGAGTCACAGAATTATTTAGTTCAGAAAAGACTTCCAAGGTCATTGAGTCCAACCTGTGTCAGATCCCCCAGCCAGAGTACTGAGTGCCACATCCAGGTGTTCCTTGGACGCCTCCAGGGATGGGAACTCCACCACCTCCCTGGCAGCCCCAGCCAGTGTTTAACACCCCTTCATGCAGAAATTCCTTGGTGTCCAACCTGAGACTCCCCTGGCACACCTGAGGCCGTTCCCTCTCCTCCTGTGTCCTGGGAGCACAGCCCGACCCATTGGCTGTCCCCTCCTGTCAGGAATTGTGCAGAGCCATAAGGTCCCCCCTGAGCCTCCTTTTCTCCAGGCTGAGCCCCTTTCCCAGCTCCCTCAGCTGCTCCTAGGGCTCCAGCCCCTTCCCCAGCTCCATTCTCTTCCCTGGACATGCTCCAGCCCCTCAAGGTCCTTCCTGAGCTGAGGGGCTCAGAACTGGGGACAGCACTCGAGGTGTTCCTGCATCCAGGCTGGAGCCTTCAAATCAGTAACTTCTAAGTGGAATTCAATCTGAAACTCATTTGTTGTCATGTGTGTAAATCCTACAAGGATAGATTTCCTTGTTCTATATTAAAAGCACATTGAAACACTTGTAGTGACTTATCAGATATAGTTCAAAGTGATGTAAATTGTGTAGGTGTTGTACATTTTCTGCTGATAGAGCTGTTGGGTTCTGTTCAGTACATTTTAGAGTTCAAACACCAGTATTGACTAATATTGAGCCTCAAATTCTGCCAGAACAAGGCATTTATGTCCATTGATTCCTTGGGATAGGACAAAGGACACAGTTTGTGTTCACTGCTTCATGCAGCCAGAAGGCAAAAGGAACAAGTTTATTCTGCTTTTTGTTATAAACAGGCCACAATACTGAGCTATTTGATAGTTGAAATTAGCTTCCTGAAAATATAAAGGGCTTTTCCATGTGGGCATACAAACAGAAAATAGGAAAATTACTGAAGCAGAGTTTTCCTTGCCTGTCAGCTGGGCCAGGGTAACATGATGCCTTTTTCTGGTATAACGTGCTCAGGAAATGAGCTGCTTTGGCTTAAAATGCTGTTCCTGCAGGTTGGATTGTCACTGTGACTTAGAGTTCCATGGCCAGAACTTTGTTCTTGTGCTGTATTCACATCTTCAGGAGTACAAGTCCCAGGAATCTGATGCTGCAAATCCAAGAGGAAGACTAGAGTCTATCCAAAACATTGACATCTGAGATATAGGGGCTATAGGGAATAAAGCCTGTTAGTAAGGTCATGAATTCTTATCATGAATAAAGTTTTGGATTTCTCTTTTCCTGCCTATGACTTGTGCTTTGAAAGTGAAATATTTTAGTGATAATTAAATTTTAAAGAATTTAATTTTTAAATATTATGTTTTATTAATTCAAGTCTAAATTATAATTTTATTTTTTTTTTCTGGATAAGAGAGTCACTCCAATAGTGCTGTGTGATATTTACTGCTTTCAGTAAACAGAGGAAAAGTCCAAACTGAGGCTTTGTTTTCAGAAGCACTTCAAAAACTTTTGCTCATGAACTCTTTCTCTTCATAACACTGAAGATTTGGTAAACAACAAATCTGCCATTAGTAAAAGAATTTCAAATAGTCATAGGGAAAACAACTTAGTGTTGTAAACAGGAGGTATGAGGAGAGCTGTTTATGTAGTAGCTTTCCAAAACTGTGGATAATTAAATGCTGTCATGGGAGATTAAGTAAAAACAATTATTTGCAGAGCAGTTATAGATCAGTGGAGTGGTTGGATTAACCAAGCAGCTGGGAACTTCAGAGGTCTCTCTTGCACATTCTCCTACATTTCTTCTTCCTGCCAGCCTTGACTGTGGTGTTCTGGTTTTTATTGTGCTGGCATTTAAAACTGGATGAGAGGTTGAAGATCTTTATTCAGTCCTGGGTGGAAAAAGCTGATTGGGGTGGGGTCAGTGAGTCGGGAAAAACCGGAGTGGCTCTGTAAATCTGACAAAGTTGGGTGTGCTTAAGTTTGTTGAAGTCTGGTTTTCTGAAGGATAAATGGTATTTAATGATATTGCCTGGAGAGGTTTGGCAACTGTTCCAGGCACAGTACCTTTTCCTATAAATCCATTTTTTTGTGCATCCGACACAAGTGGAAGGAGAGGAGGGAGTGTCTGACTGTTGGCAGCGTTTTTGACAGAAACGTTGTGGATTTGCAAGTTGCAGAGCTCTCATTTGCATTTGGTGACCAAATACCATCTGGAGCATCATGGAGAATTTAGACTCAACTCTTGGGTTTTCTCTCTTCTCCCACCCCTGTCCTAGACCCTGTGGGTTCCACAGAGATTACAGGGAAGGGAGATCTGTTCCTCAGTTCCCATCTTTCCAAAAGCCAAGAGCACTTTGCCCTGACATTTTACACCACTCCAAGAGTTGGACTTGATGATCTTGTGGGTCTCTTTCAACTCAGAATATTCTGTAATTCTCTGAGAGTTTTGTCTATCAATTTATAATCTCTGTTCTGGATTTATGGATATATTCCACTTGGTCTGCTGCATTTGTGGTACAGAATATTGGCATTCTCAGGGATTATGATGTGTACCACTACTGAGAATACAGGTTGGTGATTGTAAGCACAGCACTGGAGGTGGACTCTGGAAGGCTGGCAGGAGACAGGAGCTTGAAAATGAATACATTCTGG
Source organism: Onychostruthus taczanowskii (assembly GCF_017590055.1). Taxonomy (NCBI): domain Eukaryota; kingdom Metazoa; phylum Chordata; class Aves; order Passeriformes; family Passeridae; genus Onychostruthus; species Onychostruthus taczanowskii. The sequence continues at coordinate 8,798,574 of NW_024500572.1, forward strand.
GTGTTTGATAGTCCTTTAGGTAAAACTACATCTTTCTATCAGCTTAGTAGCTTGTGTGCCTGAACTCACTGATTCTGGTAGGTATTTTGGATTTCCATCTATATATTGCACATGATCCATTAATTTCTGGAGCTGCTTCCCCAGAAAAATTATGTTATTTCAATTTCTGCTGTGTAGAATATAAGAATTTGGATGGAAAAGCTTATGAAGAATAGATGATCTTGAATGAATTAGGCAGTTCTTTCCTGAAAGATTATTGTACAGGATCTTTGCAGCTTGGTAAGTTTAAAAACGTAGCTGAAATTTGAGCTATGACAGGAAAAACCTGGAGCTTCGGCTCATTCCTGTTTATGAATTCTTGGCATATCGGGCTGGCGCAGCCGTAATCCCCTGGTGCTGATAAAAGTGAGGAGGGAAAAATGCTGCCTGTAGGAAGAGCTGTGTGCAGGGCACCCACATTAACCCATGTGGTTGTGGCCCAAAAATAATTTCTCTTCTTGTTTCTCTATCTGAAATTTGCTGATTTTTACCTACAGGAAAGCAGAACATTGTCAGCTCTGTTTTTAAGGATCTTTCCTGAGGAGAACAACTTGCCCCAGAACTCAGTTTAGTTGTTTTTATTCCTTCTAGGAAGGGTTCTTGATGCTCTCTTATGAACTGCCAGACTTCAAAGTTTCATTTACCAGTCAAGTCTTCTAAATCAAGTCAATGTTTAACCTGTAAATGTTTAGTAGTTGGTGCTTGTCAGCATTTAGTAGGGATTAAAAGAACAACAATGGAAAACTTGGAAAAAATTATATTTTTTGTTTCCACTAGTGTAAAAGAGAATAAAGTAGTGAAAAATCTACTTTCCATTTTAATTTGGGCCTATGTAAGGTTCTTTCAGGGTACTGTCTTATTTCTGCAATTGTGAGAAAGTGGGAGCTCTGTCAGGAATTAGAGTATTTTCTAAGCTCTGTGTAGTGAGATACGTTAATTATTGAATGAGAAGATGTTCCTGTCTATTCAAACACATTTTAAGTGTGTGAAGCAATGCGTGAAATGAAGACTGAGCCCCCTTGCTGTGAAATGGGTGTTCAAATGAGAATGCTCCTCAGTTTTCATTCTACTGTGAGATTATGGCAGAGGGCAAGAAGGGAGGGAGTTGCTGGAATTGCATTACAGCTGACTTGGAGACTTCCTTGGATTTGCCCAAAGGTTGTTCCTGGGATCCCTGGGCTTTGGTGAAAGCATGGGATGTGTACTACAACAATTTTGTGCACTCTGAGTAACTCCATAAACCCCACAACTCTTGTCATGCCCAGTGGTACCAGGAAAGAGAGCAGCCAGGGCATGGAAAAGCAGTTCATGAACAAGGAATAAAGGATCTGAAATGTAAGGCTTTTGGAAGGCTTTCCATTTAAAAAGCAGCAATGAATATCAAGCAGCTGAGTACCACTTATTAATAATTTGAAGTGAAATCTGAAAATGGTTAATTGCCGGTTCTTGAGCGCAGAGTGGAATTAACAAGTAGGTTCCTGTGACAGAAGACTTTATTGGAATATTAAGTTACTGAAAAGTCTGTTTCTGGCTTGATTATTTTCAATAAGATAAGTAATTTGCATTTTCTTAATTGCCTAGCATAGATTATTCCCAAAGACATGAAAACAAAGTTCAACTTTTCCATTCTTTTGGCCAGAAGATGGGATTGAAAAGTGAATTCCTACTTTCTCAGCCCGCAGAATTGTTCTGTGACCCTTATATCTGACACTGGTAATTGGTGTCCAGTGATTGCCAGTTGAAGTTCAGCTTAGACAAAATAAACTTTTTCTTTTAAGCAGGCATATTAAATGAGGTTATTATGCCATCATTTGGGATTAAGGAATTGCTTCATGGGAAAATGCCAACTCCTTTTATACACATGAAGTTGACAAGAGCCTTATTGTGTCTGGGCGAGATGTCTTCATTTTGTTTTGCTTTCTTTTAAATAAATGTTCTTCCCACCACTTCTACTCCTTTTATTTGAAAGTTGGGTTTTGGGAGTCTTTAAAAAAAATTAAAACTGAGTGTCCTGTTTGGAATTCTGATTGCACTTACCTTTGCCTTAATTCCTCTTTCCTGCAGTGGTTTTGTCTCCACATGAACAGGGAATCTCAGTGTTCAGAGCAGGATCCAATGAGTACATGTGGCATTTGTGAATTCATTACCAATTCTAGTCAAGAAATGGACCTTACTGATCTGTGTGGGTCCATTCCAGCTCAGGATATTCCATGGATCATTCTCACATAGTGTGTTTTCCCTCTTCTTACAGCTGGCAATATATAAAGCTAAAAAGTCTGGTCTTCATTAAAAAGTCTGAAATCTACCAAAGGGCCATATGTAAAAAAGCCTAATGCTTTTTGCTGTTTTATTTTATTTGTATCACTCAAGAATTAATATCTTAATTCTGTTCATGGCTGGGAATTTGGAGGTTTTCCTGTTGATTGCAACAAATTACCTAATGAAAACAGTTTAGAGGAAAGGCACTGATGGAAGGCAAAGCCAAGAAATTCTCTACTGAATCCATGTGCTTCCTCATAATCTGCTTTCCAAATATAAGCTCGGTTTGACAGAAATATTTGAAATTTTGTGTAATTAACCTTTAGGTTTTATTTGCTACACAACAATTCTTGTTTTTCTGTGTTTTTGTGAAAAAAGGAGTTGGTAGTCCAGAGGCAATATTAACAGCTGCCTTCTGGATGGACATTTGGTGGTCCTTTGCAGAACTGTGTCAGCAAGGCCAGACTTAGAGCAAATCCAGGATATTTAAACTGGGATAGAACTGTGGGAGTGGAACTGCTAGGAAAGCACTGGAAATCCAAAGCAAGGTTCCAATACCTGGGAATCCCTTCCAATAAAGCAGAGTGAGGTGTTACTAATGAATCCAGGAGAACTATTGTGCAAAATGGGCTTGGCATTAACTGGACTGCTGAGAACAAATCCAAGTCCAGATTTTGAAGGTAAATAAAATTGATGTGTTACCACAGGCAATTTGGTGAACCACGTAATTAGGTTTTTTTCCATGAAAAATGAGACATTATGCTGCAGCTGCAGCAAAGCAGTATGTAAAGGATTTATATTCTAGTTATATGAAAATTAAACAATCATTAAAAGACTGTATTTTTAAAAGTGCTGCTCAGGGAGGGGGGAAATGAAAAAAAAAATCCAATCAGTAGAATTTATTTTTCAGCAATGTATTGGGCAATATCAGCCACAGTAGTTGATGTTTTTTTCCTTTAGGGAATCTCTTTTTCCAGTGAAATGAACTCACTTAACTGTGTGAAGTAAATCTAAGCTTGAAGTGAAACCTGCATTAATAGGGCTCATTACTAATGTTTGTATTTGGATGTATTGAGTAATTCTAAGAACACAGGGTAAGCTCTACTGGAAAATTCAGACTTTAAAAATAGATGAAATGCCACCTTCTGAAGAAAATTATTAAAAAATTGCATACAATTGTATTTCAGTAATGGCATTTTTAGAATAATTAATGAACTTTAAGTGACAATGATGGTGCTGGATTGCAAACAGAAAACACTGAAACACAGCTCTGCTGATGTTAACACATCATTCCTCTTAAGAGAGAGATGGTTTTCATTATATGAAAGTCACTTTCTTTATAATGAAGTTCCTGTTAAAGGTCATAAATCTTACTACAGAATTCTTGTACCCCAAGCCTGAGACTGGTTTCATTTTAAGTGGGCTTCATTATACACCTGCACTTACTTATCCTGGGATTTGACTGTAATCTGTAGGACAAGTACCTTGGATACCTGGCAGTGTGTCCATGTGGCAATTCCCAGATGTGATCCATGGCTCGGGTGTCAGTGATCAGCCAGGAAAATGGGGGGAGAGGCAGCTTTGGAAATGTGGAGTTTGTTCCTGATGTTCATTGAAATCTCAGGGCCCTGAAACTGGAATATGGCCTTTCCAAAGAAGCAAACAAAACTATATTTGTGTGGAATGGAGAGGAGGAGCAAGTGGAAGACAACTGAGTACATGGGATAGGTTAAAAATGAAGGTGGGTTCTTACCTTTGCTCTTTGCCCGTGGGAAATGGGGGTTTCAGAAGGAAAAGGCTGGAGTTGTGCTGTTAGTTAAATATTAGTCTCTTGGTTAAAAAAACCCCAAACAAACACACTAAGCACCTGTGAGCTGCAGTCACTCCTATAATGATAAGTAGAGCTTTGAGTGGAACATTGATTTTCCAAGGCTGAAATGCTCAGTAGTTTGAAGTGAAGGTACAAGCCAAAGGAAAGGCACGCTGCAGGGTGGGCACAGCTGAAATGCTTTTGCCTGCTTGTTGATGTAAACCACGCTTAAATATGTCCTTGGAGCTGAGCAGAGCCAGCAGGAGCTGCAGCCCAGGTCTGGGTGCTGAGCCCGGCTCAGAGCAGCAAAGGCTGCGGTGCTGCTGGTGCTGCTTTGGTGCCACCTGATTACTGCAGCCGTCCGTGCGCTCCCTCCGCTCGGGGCTGCTGGGAGCCCGGCACAGTTTCAGTTTCTGTTCCAGTGCCGAGGGCTGGGAGCTCCCTGAGCTGCCTCTGCCTCCTCCCAGCCCTGCCTCTGCCTTGGCACGAGCCCGGTGCTGGGCTGGGCCCTGGCACGGGCACCTCCGCCGTTCCCCGGTGTCCCGACAGCCGTTCCTGCTCCCCCTTCCCAGCCCTGATCTCTCTGCTCCTCCTGGACGGTGTTCGCCAGTATTTGCACCAAATCCTAGGACAGTTATTGTTTTGGAATAGTCAGTGAGCCAGAGGAGTCAAACTGAAATGCTTCAACTTTCCACAACAAATTGATGGGTGGATCGTACAAATAACCACGCAAAAGTAGCACCTTAAACTCCTGGAGAAATTGAAGTGTGAATTTACTATATTAAAGTGCTTATATTGATAAACTTGGGCTTAGAAGGAACAGCAAGCAGAAGGTGGCAGGTGTGGCAGTTTCTAAGCAGGGAATAAATATCAGATTTGCAATAAAACATTTCTATTTTGTAGTTGTTCCATGACCTTCTGGTTGCTTCTGAAACACAAGTAATAGAACACCTTTCCCACCAGGGAAACTTCCAGTCACAGGTGATGAAAGGGTCATTGTACAGGATTTTTTTACTGGAATGGCTTTAAGAATTTAATACTTATTCTTTAAAGCTCTCTAAAGAGATGGGAAGTATGGACAGTGTTATTGTGTCAACAGGGCAGCAGCAGGGCTTGGAGTCTGATGGCTTTATGGTTCTGGAGAGCTGGAAGGAAAATTTCTTGGTCCCTTTGGAGTTTGACAAAATTTATTCTATGCAATACTTGGCTACATATGTCAATGAAATTCCCTGGAATCTGTTCTCTAAGGCAGCTGAAGGGGAAGTGTGTGGTGTTTGCTCTGTCATTTTTTTTCATCTCTTCTATATGAAAAGGATGTGATTTCTGATATTGTGGTAATGAGCAGTGTGACTGTAAAGCAAGCTTGGCTTCTGTATTTGAGTGATGTCCTCTGCTCTTATTAAGGGATGGAGGTGATGTAGGACTGTGCTGGGATAGAATGGTCAAGGGCTTAACTGACAATCCTACCCTTTCCAGAGATATTCCTGAGAGTTCTGCCACCTTAACTGGCTGGTGGTCAAGAGGAATCTTTGTTCCTGATGAAAGCTTTATAGGTTTTCTTTAATGTGCAGTTGGCTTATTGGAAGATAACATTTTATTTTTATTTTGTACTAACATTATCATTTGAATAACTTACAAGTAACTTAAGGATTCTCTTGCCATTCCTAGCAGCCCTGGGTTGGAAGACTAATTTGGATTTTCTGTACAAAGCAAAGTAAGATTTCCATTGCTGCACCATACTATAATAAATGAAATACTTCACTAAAACTGGGGTGTCCTGAAGTGATGTCACCATCGTTGCTGCTGCTTCTCTGCTGGTGTTGGTGCTTCCAGCTTCAGTAAGGCCCTCTGGTCCTCTGCACATATCCATGGAATTTGTACCCACAGGGTTTTGCAGTCCAAGTGCAGCAGTTCCCACTCGTTTATTCCTGTTCTTTGGGAAATAGTGTATTCAGGAACTAATAAGCAGGTGAGGTAAAGGTGAGAGTAATAAACAGCAGCGTGCTTGAGAGATCTCCCCAGAGAGCCTTTGTACCTGGACAAGCTGTCCTTGGAAGTGGAAAACTTCCAGACAGATATCCCCTGTCCCAGGTGTATGTGGAATTATGGCTCAGTCCCTCTCTGCCTTTTTCCTAAACTAAACCAGACTGCAGGAAGCATTATTTTATTACTATTTCTTTTGCTGTAAACCACAGTTAAGGCCTGGAAAGCGTGAAGAAAAATGTTTTGCCTGCAAGACTGTTACTGCTTAGTCTAAAAAGTAATGTGCTCTAGTACTGAAATTCCTAATCCCTCCCCTTTTGGGATAGGGGTTCCTGCCTGGCCTTGTCCTGGGAGGTTCTCAGTGAGTCTACAAAGGGGTAATTGGTGAGCAAACATTACAGTCAGCACTGTTTGCTTGTCCTGTCCCAGACAGCTGTTGTAGGATGGCTGAGCCTGGAGGTGAGACTGCTCACATTCAAGGGCTCAGATTATTGTGTGGGAACAGCAGAGACAAAAATCCTGGTGCTTAGAGGTATGCTAAATATGTATTTGTATTAAAAAAAAATGATTACTGCCTTAAAAATAAATGACTTTTGAGTTTAATATGAATTTACATAAGTTCAGTTTTCAGTTCTTCAATGAGTTCTTGCAATTATTTTACACGTTTATTTATTCCTGCCTAGTAAACATGCCAGCAAACCTGTGTTATAAATCTCCTAAAGAAACGTTAATTTGCTTCATTTTCCCTCTTCAGGTACTGACTACAGTTTACATTTTGTCATTAGTGCACTGAACAGGAGTTCCAGTAAGTTTCTGAAATTCAAAATGTTAAAATTAAGCATCAACCCCAAACTGCCACTTGCTGCCTCGTTGGGGTTCCTGCTTGTGCTCCCCAAATGCTGGAAGAAGCAACTGAATTTTAGTAGCTTCTTGTGAATTTACTTGCTTTATTTGACATGTAATCACTTCACTGAAAAAGTGGAAACCTTGGCTTACTGGTACATTGGGAAATCTGGAAGCTCTTCATTGTCCAAGATGCCATTTTCTGGAGCTGGCTGGATATCAGAGCTGTGATGCTGATGTAGCCAAAATAAGAGGGGCTGTGGAGGGAGCTGCCCACAGAGGAGGCTCCTTGATTCATTTCTGTGTGAGTTCAGAATCTTACAGTGCTCAAACTGCTGAGCTTGGGAGTTGTCTGCTGTCATTTGTCTTTGTTTTAATGGGATTAAGTAATTATGTGTGCATTTTCTTTCAACTAACCAGCCTGATAAAAGCAGGCACAACTGAAGAGCCCATAAATTGTCGGCTCTTCTGTTCCAGCAGAAGTGCTTTGATGGCTCTGCAGATTTTACGTCGTGGTGCATATATTTAGCTGCCCTGCAAAGGTGAGTAAGACTAGAGAGTAGTTTATGTAATCGATGAGCTGAGGGTCTCCCCTTGGGAACGTGTCTGGGGGAAAGTGGATCTCAGCTACAGGGCAGGTCTAAAGGAGAAATCCCTGGCACTTCCAAGCAGAAATAGAAGCTGTTCTCCCAAACACTGGAGTAACTTCATTGGAACTAATAATGTCTGGTATTGATATTTTGGCTGTATCAGTCTTGGGTTCAAATTTTGCTGCTGCTTTGCAAAACGTCTGCCTGCGTCCTGCAGCTGTTAAGACTCACTAGTTTTTTGTAAGTTTGACATCCATCTGATTTTTCAAGTAGGAACTGCTCGCTGTATCGTGGCATCTGCAATGCTTTGTGTTTAATGAATTCATCAGGTGTTTGCTATGTGATATCATCTAACCACTTAATTCTTTTCAGAACTTCATTCTTTCTGCATGGCGTGTTTATGCATTCAATTTTATCTTTACTATTAATTCAAATTAAGTCTTGGTTTGAGAGTTTATGTAATCACTTTAATGAAGTGGCTGTGCCTGTTCACTGCTTCTTGTTTATTTTAAATATTGGTCTGGGGAAGTAAAGGTTTTAATGTATTCCAAATTATAACTAGCAGTAACTATGCAATAGTCCTCTATTAATTCAGGTTTAAGATCTCTGCATATAAGATGACTTTTACACTATTGTGCTGTCTCATAATTTCATGTGAGAACAGGCTGCTGTTAATTTGTTTTCCTGTTAGTCCATATGTGTCAGAGGCAAAATTTGTCATTCGGCTTCTGGCCTGAAGTTGTGTTGTCAGCAGGTCCACTTCTTTTCTGGAGTTTCCCTATGACAATTACTGCCTCTGCATTTTTGGGCTTGTGGCCACTTAATCCCAGGTATCAATTCAGATTAACGTGTTAGGTTGAGGAATGAATTACTGCATCCTAAAAATTACTTTTCTTGTCACTTGTACAGTTTGTTAGAAGCTTTCTGTGGTTACTTTGCACATGTTAAGTGGTCTTGGTTTAAGAACAGTGACCTATGATGGAAATCCACAACCTCCCAATGCCTGTGGGGCCAATAATCAGACCAGCCCCCTTGTTTGCCTGTCTTACACGTGGAACTGTTGGTGTCCTGTCTTCCTCCTGCAGTGGACAAGTTCTGTGGGAATGCTGAGCTCTCAGATCCTTACACCCTCCCTCACTGGGCTGCCTGCAGTGGTTTGCAAACCAGACCAGTGGCTGCCCTTGCTTTGGGATCTGGAGCTGCAGATATGACTGGAACCAGGAACTAGGAGCTTTCTCAGCCAAAGCTTTTGTGTTCAGCTTTTCCCCCCTGGCCACCAGCTCTAAACTGTGAAGTTATCCAGGATGTGTGGGCAGGATGTGGGATGGAGGAGGAGGGAGCCCTGGTTTAAGTGCTGTGCTGAACAAGCAAGCAATGCAGATAGTGAATGGAAGGGAAGGTTGGTTATTGCTCCACCTTGTCTCTGGGAGCTGGGGAAATTGGGAAAAGGAGACAGAGCTGGTGTGGAAGTGTTTTAAATTAAACCAGCAGATACCCAGTTTCCCCTCCCATTGCTCACACTACTCCCAGCTATGTCTTTCTGCTAATCTTCACATGATTAAGAATGTTGGATGGTGACACAAAGAACTCTACAAAGTAATGCTTAAGGATATCCTGCTGTGTGCATTTGATGCCACATCTGGGATGAGATTATAAATAAATAAATGAAAAGGAAAAAGAATAAGAGAAAATACAACCCTGAAATCCCATGAACTGTAACTTTTTTAAAGCCTTTGAATATACAGTGCTTGAGGAAAATGGAAGAAGTTAATATATTTTGTACAAATATATTAGAAAATAATACAGAATGCATTTGGAGTACAAAGACTCACAGAGTTTTATTGGCTGTGGTTGTTAGTGTTAACAAAACACACAGGCAGCATGGCCCCAGTCTGTCACTGTGACATGTTGAGCATTTGCAGATGTAAATCCCCATCATATGTCAGAAATGTGACATTTTGCAATCAAATAAAAACACACAGAAACTTGGGATTCACAGAACTTTCTGCCATGTACCATAACTCTGGCCATAGCTTCTGTTCAGCATCGCAGCTGCCCAGTGGATAAAGGGAGTTTTCAAAACCATATGTGCTGTGAAAATAGGGCTGTTTATGTAATGATAGTTTATTTAATGGGAGCTTTGCAAAGAATTGACTGTGTTGTGCAGTGTCCAAGAGGGTGAGACACAAAGGAAGTGGCAGGCACAGCCATCGTAACCTGAAATCCCATCATCAGATTTTTGGGGAAATGGATTCAGTTTTTCAGAAGTCAGTATTTCGTTGCTGCCAAAAGAACCCATTTTGTACATACCAGAAGGGGCAGAGCAATGAGAATTGGTGATTGCCCAGCATTTACTGTTCCTCAATACCAGTGTGATAGTTGGGTTTGTCACTCATCTGCAGTGGGTGCATTGCATGGGTGGCATTAGGTCCTGGTGCTTATTCCTCTCAGGAGGCACCATTTGTTGTGACAACAGGTATTTGTGTCACATGCCCTGGTTTGGGTGTGTGAGGGATGCGCTGCACCCTGACCTTGGTGTGCAAGCACAGCAAACGTGTTCAGCACATGTGGCTGAGTGAGCTGAGCTGGTTGTAGCCAAGTTCTTCCTCTGCAGGGTCAGGGGCAGCTGCCAAACGGCTGCAAATCACCCCTAAATGCTGAGATTCCTGTTTTTCAGCGTGGCTTTGAGGTTTGAAGAGATGTAGCCACTGGAGGTGTGTAGGTTTTGACTGTGGATGCACATTTCTTTTGTGATTCCGTGGATTTTCTACTCTGAACAGCAGTGGTTCTGTGAAGGGCTGCCTGTGCTCCTGGCCCATCCATTAAGTTAGACCATCAACCACCCTTCTCTCTCTCTGAGTTAATAAATATTTTAACATTTCATCAATATTTATTAAATAAAAAACGACCAGCACTACGGAATCCAAATGTAAAGGGGCTTTTTTGGCTGTTATCTGGAATAGAGTTGGGAAAAGATAAGAAGCCTTTCGTGCCTCTTGGATTCCTCTCTGATTTAGCCTTTTAGGAAACGTGGTAATGCTTGGCTTTGTGTTGCTCTGCTTTAAAACTAAACCACCGGATTCTCTGATTTACATAGCAGAAATTATTTTGCTATTATTCTATTTACATTAGTATTTCCTTGTGTATTTGTTAGGCAAATGAATTCCTTGTTAAATGGCTGGGAAGAGGATTTCGAAACACTGGGATTAGTTCCTTTCTTTTGGAAGAAATAGTTAACAAATAGGAAAATGCTCGTGGAGAGCCGAGTTTCTGGCAAGCCCCGCCGGTACAGAGTGTACTGAGCTGGAAATGTTGCCGAGTTAGCACAAACTGTCTGATATAAAAAGCACGTTTTTGTTATAAACACTGCCTGCTCAACAGAGTTGTTGGTCTTACAGAACAGCTTTAAACAGGGACTGTTGCTTTTGAGTAATATTAAATATTTGTCTTCTGGTGAATGTTTTCCTAGGAAAAATCACTGTAGATAGCAAACAAACCAATTCTTTTATTATCCAGTATAAGTGCATTTGAACTTCCTTGTTTTTATCTTGACTGTTTCACTTGCATTTATATGTTTTTGGAGGGGTTATTTTTCACTTGAAAAAGTTTTGGGTTATTTTTCTTCCAAAAAAAAGTATTTGTGCAGGTGTCGTCAGACTTCAAAACAGGCTTTGTTCTTTCTGAGCTTTGTCTTGTTGTTCTTCTGGCTTTGTAGTGACACTTTGTGGCTGTTTCTGTGGTGTTTCAAATGACAGGAGTCACAACAGCAATGGAAAATAGCAACTTAAATAAACACTTTCAGGAAGTATAAAGCAGGGTGAGTGTGTAAACCTTCCCCAGCTCAAACCCTGTACAAATGTTCACTACAGTTCTGCCCTGGGAGTAGGTTTATAGGAGAGAGATATGAGGCTTTTAGATTTATTTTCTGTGGCTTTTTTTCAATAGTAAATGCTGTGAACAAGATGTCTCTAGACACTGTATTTTGTGAACAATCTGGTGAGCATTAACGTATAATAAGCATCAAATTTTCTTTTTATTATACAGGGTGATTGGTGTATTCTCAATTCTAGGCTGTGTCACCATTCCTCACTTGATCCTGCACTGTATAAATTACTTTTTTCTAGCTGTCTCTGTGTTTGCAATCAAGGAGGTGATGCCATCTTTTTTGTGCATTTTCTTTTTTTTTTTTTCTTTTGTTTTGTGTGGTAGTACATCGTAAGAACAGGATGGAAAAAAGATATTTGGAGCCAAGTTCCTTTTTTTTTCGTTATGAGAGCTGGTGTAGAGTTAGGGATGATAATTTCCATCTGTGTGAAGATTTGTGGCTGCGTTGGAAGAAGAGCACAACACATTAATTTAACTTATCTCTTTAAAATTCCTCCCCAATATCCCGTCTATCCCTGCCCTCTGGCAGTGGGAAGCAGTTCCCGTGCCCGGTGCCCGGTCCCTCCAGGCCCTTGTTTCATTTAGGTCATCTGAGTGTCCACTTGGAAGAAACTTTTTGGAGGATAAAAAAACATAGAGGGGCAGCTTTGGGTTTAGATCATAACTGAGCAATGTGTTTATCCTCTCCTTAACAACAAGGCAAATCTAATTACTTAATGCTTAACCAATGAATCAAGGCAAACCTTAATCCATGCCTTTTCTTTTGTGCAAATTAAGTGGGCATGTCATTATTTAAATATCCAGCAAGATTCTGGAAAATTTGATTAAACCTGCTAAGAAAACCTTGTGAAATGCAGGAGAGGTGAAGGAAGAATTACACTGCAATTGAGCATAAATAATTATTTTTATCAAATAGCATTGCTCAGTAATGATGTGTGTGATTATATTTCTTTTCTTCTTTGCTTGTTTTGTTGGGGTTTCTGTTTTTACTTCTGTAAGTGTCAGTCTCCTGCTGTCTGTTCAGAGGAGATGCTGTGCAGTCAAATACTTTTTGAGTAAGGAAAAAAGGAACTTGTTTTGTGCTGATAATCCAGCTAGACTTCAAGGGAAAAAAATATCAAAAGGAAACTTATTAGTAGTCAGCCAATTTTGTTTGGAAATGAAAGATTTGGAAATTACAGGCCAGTCTGAAAGGAAGTTGGAAAACTCTCATTCTCCCTGTAAAACATGGTCTTTTTCACTTTAAATGCTGCATTTTGAGAGCCCCCAAGCTCTCAAAACAGCCAAACCAAGGCTGTTTGTCCTTGCACACTCACCCTGTGTGGATTCCTGTGCCTTGCCACTGGGTAAATGATTAGCAATGGCAAAATGTTACCCAAGAAATACTTTGGAGTGTTAATTGTAAATCTAATTATTTCCTTCTAAAATAAACCTGAAGCAAATTTCTAGTAACTGTTATGAGGAGGAAGGAGAGGTGGGAGTATAAAGTAGCTGAAACTTGGGGTAGTTGAAAGGGGATCTGGTGATTTGGGCAGAAAGGAGACATTCCACTGCAATTCCTAAGACATTTTGGAGGATAATTGAAAGGGAGATTTTGTTTCAGAACACTTCATAGCTTTATTTTAAGCTTTATTTTAAATGTGTTCCATGGAGTCACACAATCATTTAGGCTGAAAAAGACTTTTGAGATCAGGATATTTTGCAGTTTATAATGGAACAGCTCATGGGATCAGGTTGTGAAGCTGATGCATTTCTCCTCAAAAATAGTTTTAATTAAACTGTTTGAATTTTGGATCAAAAAATCTATTTGGAAAACTGAAGGAAATGAAGTTTTGGCTTCCTGGTGGGGGAATGTGTGGGCAGCAGTGGCTCTTGTGCCAATCTGTTCATTTAGTGTGTGAGTATAGATGGGTCAGAACTCGCTTCCTCTGTCACCCAACTCACAAAAAGCTCACAACACCCTTCTCCCCCAACAGCTCACAACTGATTTGAAGTTTCAGCTCCTCTCTTTTTCAATTTAATTTTAAAATTTAAATATCTTGAAATGTATTGGCCAGTGTAATATAATTTCAGCAGTAGCCATGCATGAGTGTAAGAAAGGACTCCCAAAAGAACTCAGGGAAACTTTAAAGTTAGCAACAAAACTGAAAAATAAAAATTTCAAGCAATGCTTGCTACAAATTCTCTTGTTTTGCTACCAGTAATTTAGAGACTCATTTGCTGTTTTCTAAAATACATGAGAAACTACACAGGTAAGGGCTTTGCAAAACAGAAGTTCTGCCAAAGCATAAACAGTTGTGTATTTGTATCCCTGTGAGTCTGCAAACTGGGAAGTCAGGATTATCATTCCTGTTTCAAGCAGGACCTAAAACTTACCCTGAGTTCTTAGTCAGTATCTGGACCTCTGTATGTGTTGACAGCGGATGTAAGAAGTGCTGATGATCATCAGAGGAATAAAGTTTTTCTAAGCTGGGTTAGAAACGACTCCTTCCCACCCCCTTTCAGTGTTTGATGTAAAAAAAGAATCTGGTAGAAGATCTCTTCGCTCATTCTGCCCCAACAAACCACAAGAAGAGAAGCTGTTTTTAACTAGATGACATATTTAGTAGTTGCCTTGCCAAAAAAACTTTTTCCTTTCAAACTGGAAATAGTTTTTTGTTCTGAAATAATGATCTTTATTATCTGCATCATTCTTTTTTCCTCTGAAGCTGGTCCCTTCTTCGTGGAAGTTTATTTTTGTAAGGCTTTTCCAGATTTAGGAACTGCATTTGATGACTCATAGGATTTTTTTTTCCTTTGCTTTCTGCCAGGTAGGAGCAGCTGTATACTTGGTAATTAGTGTACTCTGCTTTTGCTTAACCACTATTCTCTGACTGTATTCTGGCTGAGGGAGGAAAATACTGCATTTTTCTCCTGTTTGTTTTTTGTGTTCAGTCTACAAAAGCGAGTTTTACCAAGCCCTTGAAACAGCCAGAATATTTAAATAGAGCATCGAAGTAAAAGGAGGGCTGTAGAACTGCTGTAAATAATTCTTTTTTTCCCCTCCTCTGTGTTCACTTTCTCTGAGCATGGTCATTCTGGACAGTATTGTAAGAGCACAGAGGCAACAAAAAGCAGATGGTTACTATAGTTTCAGTGAATGGAGCCAGTTTTACTTGGCTGAAGGTATTTTCTAATTTCTGTCCTCTTGCCTAACGTTCATGAAAGGCCTTTCTGAACGCATTGAAGTCCTGACTGTTTTCATACAACATTTGATTTCTTTTACCTATAAAAGCACAAGGACCATCTCTGATGTTTTTAAGTATATCCTTATGCCCAGGGTTTTATTGCCACTGTGGTTGACTTGCATCTGTGGAGAAGCACAACCACTTTCCTTATGCTTTGTCCAGAGAAGATGTGGCTACCCCTGGATCCCTGGCAGTGTCCAAGGCCAGGTTGGATGGGGCTGGGAGCAATCTGAGATAGTGGAAGGTGTCCCTGCCATGGCAGGGGTGGCACTGGATGGGCTTTCAAGTCCCCCCAACCCAGTCCATGGTTCTGTAATTCAGTGACAAACAACACCTGTAACCATGGGCAGAGTTGGATACACTTGCACTTCAGGAATCAAAGCAGCAGCCACAGCTTCCTCGTGCCCAGCTGGGGCTGTGCTATGGGAAATGAATTGGGATGGCGGAGGAAGTGATTAGGTGACGTTTGCAGGAAGCTGCAATATGTCTGTGGTAATCTAGTGGATGATGGTGAGGATGAACCTGTGTTATGATTAAATAGACACTTGAAAATGTGAAAGTTTACTGTTATTTCATTAAATGAGCATCTGTTGCAGCCTTGTTATTTTAAAGCTCATTTTACAGTGCTTAAATCTGATTTTTTTTTTTCTTTTTTTTTTTTTTGCAAATTATATAAAGCAAACCTTCCTCCTTGTCCATATGTGGCTTATGTTGTGAGATCGTAATGTCTTTTGTGTGAAACTTGCTGTGTCCAGCCCCAATACTTTGTCAGGTCTGTGACAGCCAATTTGGTACCTGTGAATAGCTGTGAACCCGACTGAAATTCCTGTCAATTGAGGGGCTCAGGAGGAAGAATTCTCAGCAACAACCTCCCCTCCACCAGGATGAAAGACCTGCACAAACGTCAGACAAGCAGAAATGGCAAGAGATGGCCTTTGCAGTATCTTCAACATCTTCTTTTGCTTAGTGTTTCATATTGAAGCCTGAAACGGGTAGAAGAGGTTTTGCAGAGCATAAGGGCTGACAGCAGCATCCCTAGGTGGGTCTGTGCATTTTGGCAGGGTCAAGCTCCAGCAGCAGGG
>NW_024500573.1:0-465 GCF_017590055.1 Onychostruthus taczanowskii
TCCCCAGCTGTCCCCTCCCCGTGTCCCGTCTCACCCTTGTACTTCTTGGCGCTGGGGATGCGGGTGAGCTTGGTGTCCAGCTCGTCCTCCTCGGAGATCTTGAGCACCTGCGTGCGGTACTGCACCACCTTGGTCAGCAGGTCCGGCCGGCGCGAGATCTCGAAGATGTGCTCGATGTAGGACAGGTTGTCTGTGACACGGGGACAGCGCGGGGACAGCGCGGGGACACACACGGGACACACACGGGACACACACGGGACACGTGCTGGGCTCGGGCCACCCGCGCTGCGGCCGCCGGGGCCCAGAGGGGGCGGGGAGGGGACAGGGGAGGGGACAGGGATGGGAGAGGGATGGGAGAGGGATGGGGACAGGAGGGGGACAGGACGGGGACAGGGGACAGGGAGGGGACAGATGGGGACAGGAAGGGGAGAGGGAGGGGGACAGGAGGGGGACAGGAGGGAGACA
>NW_024500573.1:854-7475 GCF_017590055.1 Onychostruthus taczanowskii
GGAGGGGGACAGGAGGGAGACAGGGGACAGGGGAGGGGACAGATGGGGACAGGAAGGGGACAGGGAGGGGAGAGGAGGCGGACAGGGATGGGGACAGAGATGGGACAGGGGACAGGGATGGGGACAGGGAGGGGACAGGGGAGGGAGAGGATGGGGACAAGGAGGGGAGAGGGATGGGGACAGGATGGGGACAGGAGGGGGACAGGGAGGGGAGAGGGGACGGACAGGGATGGGACAGGGGACAGGGATGGGGACAGGTGAGGGACAGGATGGGGACAGGGATAGGGAGAGGGGTGGGGACAGGGGAGGGAGAGGGATGGGGACAGGATGGGGACAGGGAGGGGAGAGGGGAGGGACAGGGATGGACAGGAGGGGAACGGATGGGGACAGCAGGGGGACAGGAAGGGGAGGGACAGGAGGGGAATGGATGGGGACAAGGAGGGGGACAGGGATGGGAACAGGGAGAGGACAGGGGAGGATGGGGACAGGGACAGGGATGGAGAAGGGAGAGGGATGGGGACAGGATGGGGACAGGGACTGGGAGAGGGCTCAGGTGGTGGGGAGAGGGACAGGGACTGGGGACAGGGACAGGGCTCAGGTGACAGGGACAGGGACTGGGAGAGGGCTCAGGTGACAGGGACAGGGACAGGGCTGAGGTGACAGGGACAGGGCTGAGGTGACAGGGACAGGGACAGGGCTGAGGTGACAGGGACAGGGACAGGGCTCAGGTGACAGGGACAGGGACTAGGAGAGGGCTCAGGTGATGGGGACAGGGACAGGGCTCAGGTGATGGGGACAGGGACGGGGCTGAGGTGACAGGGACAGGGCTCAGGTGACAGGGACAGGGCTGAGGTGACAGGGACAGGGCTCAGGGGACCCGGATGGGGACCAGCCCAGAGCCGGAGCAGCCCCGGGGCGCGGGGAGGGGACAGTGCCGGTGGCACGGGGTGTCCCCGGGTCACACCTCGGTCCAGCTTGCTGTGGCGCTCCAGGAAGGCGAACCAGTGGTGGCCGGTGGCGATGGCGTCCCCCTCGCCGCTGGGGATGTCCTCGCGACACGCCGACTTGAGCTGCTCCAGGTCCTCGGCCGTGATGTTCTGGGCCAGCTCCTCCAGCAGACTGCGGTACTCGGCCATGGCTGGGGACAGGGGACATCGGGGACATTGGGGACATGGGGACATGGCTGGGGACACGGGGACATTGGGGACATGGGGGACATGAGGGACATGGCTGTGGCTGGGGGACAAGGGTGACACATGAGGGACATGGGGGACACAGGACCGGGATGTGGCTGAGGACGGGGGTGACATGAGGGACATGGGCACAGCTGGGGACAGGGGACACGTGGGACATCAGGGACATTAACACTGGGGACATGGGACTGGGAGAGGGGTGACATGAGGGACAGGGGACACTGCCATGGCTGGGGGACACAGGGTGTGAGGGACAGGGGACACTGCCATGTGTGACAGGAGTGACACGGGACAGAGCCACGTGTGACAGGAGTGCTCCTGCTCCCAGCCACAAGTGACAGGGGACAGGGGCTGAGTGTCCCCAGCCTCGATCCCTGGTGTCACGGATGTCCCCAGCCTGTGCCACCAGTGCCAGGTCCAGCCCTGGCCTCTGCCACCTGTGTCACAGATGTCCCCAGCCTCAGCCACAGGTGTCACGAGTGTCCCTGGGCTGTCCCCAGGGCCAGCCTCAGCCTCAGTCCTTGGTGTCACCAGTGTCCCCAGCCTCGATCCCTGGTGTCACAGATGTCCCCAGCCTCAGTCCGTGTCACGACTGTCCCCAGGCTCATGTCCCCAGTGCCAGCCTCAGCCTCAGTCCCTGGTGTCACAGATGTCCCCAGACTCATCCACTGGTGTCACAAGTGTCCCCAAGCTCAGCTGCTCAAGTCACGGCTGTCCCCAGCCTCAGTCCTTGGTGTCACCAGTGTCCCCAGCCTCAGCCACCGGTGTCACAAAGTGTCCCCAGCCTCATCAATTGCTGTCACCAGTGTCCCCAGCCTCAGCCATCCGTGTCACGACTGTCCCCAGGCTCATCCATCCGTGTCACCAGTGTCCCCAGCCTCAGCCATCCGTGTCACGACTGTCCCCAGGCTCATCCATCCGTGTCACCAGTGTCCCCAGCCTCAGCCATCCGTGTCACGACTGTCCCCAGGCTCATCCATCCGTGTCACCAGTGTCCCCAGCCTCAGCCACCGGTGTCACGACTGTCCCCAGCCCGGTCCCCGCTGTCACCGCTCCGTCCCGGTGCCAGCCCAGCCCCCGGCCGTGACTCATGTGACGCTCACGGGATGTGACAGTGACAGTGACAGTGACAGTGACAGGGACAGGGACCGGCGGCGGCTGCTCCGCGTCCCCTCCCCAGCGCGGGGGGGCTCGCAGTGACCCCCCCGAGACCCCCCCCCCTTGGCACTGCCACTGTCACCCCCCCTTGGCATTGCCACTGTCACCCCCCCTTGCACGCCCCTCCCCAAATTCCCACTGACCCCCCCTTGCCCCCCCCCCCCCGTGGGGGGGGGGGGTTGAATGCGAGGCACGGCCCGGACCCACGGACACGGCCCGGACCCACGGACACGGGCCGGACTCACGGACACGGACCGGACCCACGGACACCGCCCGGACCCACGGACACGGCCCCACTGTCCGATCCCGGCCCCACGGACACGGCCCGGACCCCCCCGTGCCCCGCCCTGCCCCACGGCCACCGTGTCGCGGGGGTCCCACGCGTGTCGCGGGGGTCCCGCCCTGCCCCGGCGGCCGCAGCATCCCCGGGCACATCTGGGGCACAGCTGGGCGCGATCCTTCCCCCGCCCCGCCCCAATCGTGCCTCAGTTTCCCCACGCGTGGCACGGGGCACGGGTGGGGCGGGGGGCGATGAGTCCCGGGCCCCCCGCCCCGCTCCCGCCGCCGCCGCCCCCCGGTCCCTCCCGCGGGCCCCCGCCCGTCCCGGAGATGCGGAAGCGGCGCCTCCCGCGGCCCAGTTTGGGACCAGTTCGGCCCCAGTTTGGCCCCAGTTTGGCCCCGCCGGCGGCGCGTGACCGCCTCGCGCGCCCCCTCCCCACGCGCGGGACCCCCCCCCAAACACAGAGATGTCCCCAAACCCGTTTTTTTGGGGGGCAGACGGGGGGGTGTCACCCCGTCCCGGGGGATGCGGTGGCAGCGCCGGTACCGGGCGGTACCGGGAGCACCGGGGGGCACGGCGGGGACGGGACGGGAGCGCGCGGGGACCCGGTGACACCCGCGGGGGGGGTTGGATCTGGTAATGGGATCCCATATTGGGATCTACTAACAGGATCCCATACTGGGGTCTGGTAATGGGATTCCAAACTGGGATCTGGTATTGGGATCTCATACTGGGATCTGGTGTTGGATCTGGTAATGGGATCCCATATTTGGATCTGGTAATGGGATCCCATACTGGGGTCTGGTAATGGGATTCCAAACTGGGATCTGGTATTGGGATCTCATACTGGGATCTGGTGTTGGATCTGGTAATGGGATCCCATATTGGGATCTACTAACAGGATCCCATACTGGGGTCTGGTAATGGGATCTGGTAATGGGATCCACTCTGGGATCTGCTAATGGGATCTCATACTGGGATCTGGCAATGGGATGCCAAACTGGGACTGGGAAAAGGGATCCACTCTGGGATCTGCTAATGGGATCCACTCTGGGATCTGCTGTTGGGGTCTGGTAATGGGATCTGGCATTGGGATCTCATACTGGGGTCTGGTAATGGGATTCCAAACTGGGATCTGGTATTGGGATCTCATACTGGGATCTGGTAATGGGATCTCATACTGGGATCTGGCACTGGGATTGCAGGGATTTGGCCGTGGGATCCCATCCTGGGATCCCATCCTGGGATCTCCCATGGGAATCTTGTCTGGGGATCCCATCCAGGGACCTCAGGGGTCTCGCACAGGGATCTCTCCCATCTCCAGGGATCCCCCTCCCCTGGGGACACCGCCTGGTCCTCTGGGGGTTTCATGGCCTTATGACAGTCACCATCATCATCATCACCATCATCATCATCACCATCATCATCATCACCATCATCATCATCATCATCATCTTCATCATCGTCACCGTCATCATGATCACCATCATCATTGTCTTTGTCATCATTGTTGTCACCATCGCCCTCATCACCATCATCATCATTGTCATTGTTGTCATTGTCATAATCTTTGTCATCATCATCATCGTCATCGTCACCATCATTGTCATTGCTGTCATCTTCATCATCATCATCATTGTCAGTCATTGTCATTGTCATCGTCATTGCCATCATCATCGTCGTCACCATCATCGTCATCGTTGTCATTGTTGTCATCATCATCATCATCATCATCATCATCATCATCATCATCATCATCATCATCATCATCATCATCATCATCATCATCATCATCATCTTGGGATCCACTCTGGGATCTGCTGTTGGGGTCTGGTAATGGGATCTGGCATTGGGATCTCATACTGGGATCTGGCACCGGGATTCCAAACTGGAATCTGGAGCAGGGATCACCTGCTGGGATCTGGTGTTGGGGTCTGGTAATGGGATCTGGCATTGGGATCTCATACTGGGGTCTGGTAATGGGATCACGTGCTGGGATCTGGCACCGGGATTCCAAACTGGGATCTGGCACTGGGATCTCATACTGGGATCTGGCACCGGGATTCCAAACTGGGATCTGGAGCAGGGATCACCTGCTGGGATCTGGCACCGGGATTCCAAACTGGGATCTGACACTGGGATCCCACACAGGGATTTGGCCGTGGGATCCCATCCTGGGATCCCATCCTGGGATCTCCCATGGGAATCATCATTGTCATTCCCATCCAGGGACCTCAGGGGTCTCGCACAGGGATGTCTCCCATCTCCAGGGATCCCCCTCCCCTGGGGACACCGCCTGGTCCTCTGGGGGTTTCATGGCCTTATGACAGTCACCATCATCATCATCACCATCATCATCATCATCATCATCATCATCATCATCATCATCATCACCATCATCATCATCATCATCTTCATCATCGTCACCGTCATCATGATCACCATCATCATTGTCTTTGTCATCATTGTTGTCACCATCGCCCTCATCACCATCATCATCATTGTCATTGTTGTCATTGTCATAATCTTTGTCATCATCATCATCGTCATCGTCACCATCATTGTCATTGCTGTCATCTTCATCATCATCATCATTGTCAGTCATTGTCATTGTCATCGTCATTGCCATCATCATCGTCGTCACCATCATCGTCATCGTTGTCATTGTTGTCATCATCATCATCATCATCATCATCATCATCATTGTTGTCATTGTCATCATCTTTGTCATCATCATCATCATCATCGTCACCATCATTGTCATTGCTGTCATCTTCATCATCATCATCATTGTCAGTCGTTGTCATTGTCATCATCATCATTGCCATCATCATCGTCGTCACCATCATCGTCATCATCATCATTGTTGTCAGTCATCATCGTCATCATCGTCATCGTCTTCATCATCATCATCTTCATCATCTTCATCGTCTTCATCATCTTCCTCATCTTCATCATCTTCATCTCCATCTTCTTCATCATCTTCATCTTCTTCATCTTCATCTTCATCATCTTCATCGTCACCCTGGCCGTCGTCCCCGCTGTCCCCGCTGTCCCCCTCCAGGACCTCCTGGAGCCACTCCAGGACCTCCTCGGGCCCCGGCAGATCCTCCTCGTGCTCCATGTGCAGCCACACGCTGCTGGCCTGGGGACAGGGGACACCGGGGACACGTGGGGACACCGGGGGGTGACACTCACGCGGTCAGTGCCATTGACCACGGGGGTGACATGGGGGTGACATTGGGGTGACACCGGGTGTGGGGGACACCACGGGGGGGGTGACACCGCTGTGGTCAGTGGTGTTGACCACAGGGGTGACATTGGGGTGACACTTGGGGACACTGGAGTGACACGTGGGGGGTAACACTCATGTGGTCGGTGCCATTGACCATGGGGGTGACATGGGGGTGACACTGGGGTGACACTGGGTGACACTCACGTGGTCAGTCCCATTGACCGTGATAGGGGTGACACTGAGGTGACACTGGGGTGACACAGGGTGACACGGGTGACACTGGGGTGACACTGAGGTGACACTCACGTGGTCGGTGCCATTGACCACGCCCAGCTGTGGCCGGGACAGGTCGATGTCAAAGGTGTCCTCCCAGGAGGGGACGAGCTGGGGGAGGGGACAGAGGGGACAAAGGGGTCAGGGTCTGTCCTGGGGAGGGGACAGAGGGGACAGAGTCTGTCCTGGGGAGGGGACAGAGGGGACAGAGGGGACAGAGGGGTCAGAGGGGTCAGGGTCTGTCCTGGGGAGGGGACAGAGGGGTCAGAGCTCCCTGGGGGAGGGGACAGAGGGGACAGAGGGGTCAGGGTCTGTCCTGGGGAGGGGACAGAGGGGTCAGAGCTCCCTGGGGGAGGGGACAGAGGGGTCAGGGTCTGTTCGGGGGGGTCAGGGTCTGTCCCGGGGGGGTCAGGGTCTGTCCCAGGGAGTGGTCAGAGGGGACAGAGGGGACAGGGTGTGTCCCGGGGAGGGGTCGGATCCAC
>NW_024500573.1:8827-12905 GCF_017590055.1 Onychostruthus taczanowskii
CGGGGGGGTCAGGGTCTGTCCGGGGGGGGGGTCAGGGTCTGTCCGGGGGGTCAGGGTCTGTCCGGGGCCGTGGGGGGGTCCCCCCGACCCCCCCGGTACCCCCGGGAAGTCGCCGGGGTCGATCCAGAGCACGCCGAAGCCGGGCCGGTCCCTCCTGGCCTGGGCCACCTCCTTCAGGGTCTCCAGGAACTCGAACCCGTCTGGGGGGGCAGGGGGGATTCAGGGGGGGCTGGGACCCCCTCCCCGGGACACCCCCAATTCCCTTCCCGACCCCCCCTCACCGGGATCATCCCCCTTGGCGAAGGCCACGATGGGGGTCCCGTCCAGGGCGTCCTCCTGGGGAGGCACGGGGGGGTCACGGTGATGGGGGTGTCCCCCGAGTGTCCCCCGAGTGTCCCCCGGTTTTGGGGGTCCCGGGGGGGGATGACGGGCCCCCCCCGCACTCACCCAGCTCCCGGCCATGCTCTGAGCTTTGAGTTTCCGCAGAGTGGCCCTGCCCGACACCCCCCCGGGGCACGGCAGCGCCCCCCAAAACCGGCGGGGGCACCCCCGGGACTGCCGAGGGAAAAGGGGGTGAGGGGGGGGGGTGAGAATCGGCCGTTGCCATGGCAACCGGATCCCCATGGCAACCGGCTCCCCATGGCAACCTGTGCCCATAGCAACCACATCCCATAGTAAACACATCCCCACAGCAACCTGTCCCCATGGCAACCATCACCCATGGCAACCACATCCCCTTGGCGACCATCACCCAGGGCAACCACATCCCCATGGCAACCGGATCCCCATGGCAACCTGTGCCCATAGCAACAACATCCCCTTGGCAACCACATCCCATAGTAAACACATCCCCACAGTAACCTGTCCCCATGGCAACCACATCCCCTGGCAACCTGTCCCCATAGCAACCATCACCCATGGCAACCACATCCCCTTGGCGCTCATCTCGCCATGGCAGCCCGTTCCTATGGCAACCGCATCCCATAGTAACCACATCCCCACGGCAACCACCACCCCATAGTTACCGTCTCCCATGGCAACCGCGTCCCCATGGCAACCGCGTCCCCATGGTGACCGTCCCCACGGCAGCCCCTCCCCTCAGCATCCCGTTCCCATGGCAACCGCCCCCTGCCTCTTTCCCCGCTCCCCCCTCCCCGGGACCCCCCGCTTTGGGGAGGGGTCCGGGTGCCCCCCTGATTTAGGGGGTGTTCCCTTGTTCTCTGGTTTGGGGGCATCCCGCTGCCCCCCGATTTTGGGGAGGGGTCCCCGTGCCCCCCTGTTTGGGGGGTCTCTATACACCGTCAATTTGGGGGGGTCCCGGTTCTCCCCGATTTTTTGGGGGGGTGCCAGTGCCCCCCAATTCGGGGAGGGGTCCCGGTGTCCCCAATTCGGGGAGGGGTCCCGGTGCCCCCAGTTTGATGAGGGGTCCCGGTGCCCCCAGTTCAGGGAGGGGTCCCAGTGCCCCCCAATTCGGGGAGGGGTCCCGGTGCCCCCAATTTGGGGAGGGGTCGCGGTGCCCCCAATTTGGGGAGGGGTCCCGGTGCCCCCAGTTTGAGGAGGGGTCCCGGTGCCCCCAGTTTGATGAGGGGTCCCGGTGCCCCCAATTCAGGGAGGGGTCCCGGTGCCCCCAATTCGGGGAGGGGTCCCGGTGCCCCCAATTCAGGGAGGGGTCTCGGTGCCCCCAATTCGGGGAGGGGTCCCGGTGCCCCTCGATTTTGGGGAGGCTCCCAGTGCCCCTCGATTTGAGGAGGGGTCCTGGTGCCCCCAGTTTGATGAAGGGTCCCGGTGCCCCCGATTTTGGGAGGGGTCCCGGTGCCCCCAATTCGGGGAGGGGTCGCGGTGCCCCCAGTTTGATGAGGGGTCCCGGTGCCCCCGATTTGAGGAGGGGTCGCGGTGTCCCCAATCAGGGGAGGGGTCGCGGTGCCCACCGCCGGCCGCGCTGCAGGAACGCCTCCATCTGGGGGGGGTCCCGGGGGTCCCCCCGGAAGCGCCGGGGCCGCTCCAGGAAGGGCTCGAAGAGCAAAACCCGCTCGGGGCGCAGCCCCAGCGCCCGCGCCGCCTGCAGGGGGTGGGGTCGGGATTTGGGGGGGTCCCGGGGGTCCCGGGGGGTCCCGGGGGTCCCGGGGCTCACCCAGCCCCCCCCCCCGGCGCCCCCCGGCCTCACCTCGGGGTCGAAGGTGGCGAAGAAGAGGAGGGAGGGGTGGAGGCGGCGGGCGGCGGCCGAGAAGGACTGGAAAGCTGGGGGGGGGAACTGGGATTGGACTGGGAATGGGGGATGGGAAACTGGGAATGGGGGATGGGAAATGGGTTTGGACTGGGAATGGGGGATGGGAAACTGGGAATGGGGGATGGGAACTGGAATTGGGGATGGGAAACTGGGATTGGGGGATGGGAAACTGGGATTTAACTGGGATTGGACTGGGAATGGGGGATGGAAACTGGGAATGGGGGATGGGAACTGGGATTGGACTGGGATTGGGGAGTTGGGGATTGGGACACACGTGACACACACAGTGACACACGTGACAGAGGTGACACCCAGGTGACAGAGTGACACACACAGGTGTCAGGTGAGAAAGTGACACAGTTACACAGTGACACACAGTGACACAGTGACACACACAGTGGCCCCCAGGTGACACCCAGGTGACAGGTGACACAGTGACACAGAGACCCCCAGGTGACACACAGTGACACACACAGTGACACAGTGACACGCACAGTGACACAGGTGACAGGTGACACACAGTGACACAGTGACACAGTGACACGCACAGTGACACAGGTGACAGGTGGCACACAGTGACACACAGTGACACACAGTGACACAGTGACACACGCAGTGTCCCCGTGTCCCCGTGTCCCCGCACCCCGTGACTCGGGTCCCCGGAAGAAGCCGATGGCTTTGGGCTCCTCCTCGATGTCCCCAAAGTCCCCGAGCTGCGGCCCGGCCACCAGCACCTGCACGGGGGGGGGCAGCGCCTGGGGGGGCCAGGGTCAGGGGTTTGGGGGGTCTCCCCTGGCTCAGGGGGTTTTGGGGCTCTCCCCGCGGCTCGGGGGGGTTTTGGGGGTCCCCCCGGGCTCGGGGGGCTTTGGGGGTCTCACCTGGCTCAGGGGGTTTTGGGGCTCTCCCCGCGGCTCGGGGGGGTTTTGGGGGTCCCCCCGGGCTCGGGGGGCTTTGGGGGTCTCACCTGGCTCAGGAAGCACAGCAGGGCTGGCACTGCCAGCTCCCCGGGGTACTCTGTCACCGAGTGTCCCCTCAGCAGCGCCAGGCGCCAGCGCCCCCCCAGGCCTGGGGACAGCGGGGGGCTGGGGGCGCGCGGGGACACAGCTGGGGGGGCCTGGGCCCGTTTGGGGGTCCCGGGGCCCGGTTTGGGGGTCCTCGAGCCCAGTTTGGGGGTCCCGGGGCCCGGTTTGGGGGTCCTCGAGCCCAGTTTGGGGGTCCCGGGGCCCGGTTTGGGGGACGATGGGTGAGGTTTGGGGGTCCCTGGGCCTGATTTTTGGGGCCCTGGATGTGGTTTGGGGGTCCCTGAGCCCAGTTTGGGGGTCCCGGGGTGCGGTTTGGGGGTCCCTGTGTCTGTTTTGAGGGTCCCATGTGGTCTCTGAGCCCAGTTTGGGGGTCCCATGGGGTTTCTGGGCCCGGTTTGGGGGTCCCTGGGTCCGGTCTGGGGGTCCCATGTGGTTCCTGGGAGAGATTTGGGGGTCTCTGTGCCCAGTTTAGGGGTCTCTGCGTCTGGTTTGGGGTCCTACAGGGTCCCTGGGCCCAGCTGGGGGTCCCTGCGCCCACCTTGGGGTCACCCAGGTGTCACTGGGGGTGTCCTTGTGCCCATTTGGGGGTTCCCGGGGGGGGTCCCAGTCTGGGGGGTCTCTGGGTGTCCCGGGGATCTCTGGGGGTCCCGGGGGGTCCAGGGGGGTCCCGGGGATTCCCAGGGGGTCCCGGTGGTCCCGTACTCCAGTCCCGGGGGTCGCGGGGGTCTCTGGGGGTCCCAGGAGGTCCCGGGGGTTCCCAGGGGGTCTCTGGGGGTCCCGGGGGTCCCGTACCCCAGTTCCGGCGTTCTCTGGGGGTCTCTGGGTGTCC
>NW_024500573.1:14031-28056 GCF_017590055.1 Onychostruthus taczanowskii
GGTGGTTTGGGGCAGTGCCCCCCAAGTGTCCCCTCGGTGCCCCCCAGTGCCCCCCAGTGCTCCCAGTTCCCCCCCAGTGCTCCCAGTTCTCCCCCAGTGTCCCCTCAGTGTCCCCAGTGTCCCCCCAGTGACCCCCAAGTGTCCTCCAGTGTCCCCGGTGTCCCCCAGGGTCCTGCACTGGCTCTTGTCACCACCCCAGTGTCCCCCGGTGTCCCCTCAGGACCCTCCAGTGCCCCCCAGCCCCTCCCGCTGTCCCCGGGGCACCGGAGCAGCAGTGCCAGCACCGGGAAAGCCGCGAGGTCCCCTCGTGTCACCTCAGTGCCACCCCCGGTGTCGCTCCCAGTCCCTCCCAGTCCCTCCCAGTCCCTCCCAGTCCCTCCCGGTGCCGGCATCGAGCGCCCCCAGCTCCTCCCGGTGTCACCGGGGCGCCACCGGAGCGGCACCGGGAGCACCGCGGGGTCCCCTCGTGTCACCCCAGGGCCACCCGCGATGTCCCCACCAGTGCTCCCAGTGCTCCCAGTGCTCCCAGTCCCTCGTCGGGCCTCGGTGCCCACCTCCAGTGTCCCCAGCTCCTCGGGTCGGTGCTCCCGGTGCCCGGGGCGCCGCAGCAGCACCGGGAACACCTCAGGGTCCCCTCGTGTCACCCCAGGGCCACCCGCGATGTCCCCACCAGTGCTCCCAGTGCTCCCAGTCCCTCCCGGTGACACCGGTGCCCACCTCCAGTGTCCCCAGCTCCTCGGGTCGGTGCTCCCGGTGCCCGGGGCGCCGCAGCAGCACCGGGAACACCTCAGGGTCCCCTCGTGTCCCCTCAGTGCCACCCGCGGTGTCCCCCACCAGTCCCTCCCAGTCCCTCCCAGTGCCCCCAGTGTCCCCGGTGCCCCGGTGCCCCCGGTGCCCGCCTCCAGTGCCCCCAGCTCCTCCCGCTGTCCCCGGGGCTCCGCAGCAGCGCCGGCACCGGGAACTTCTCAGGGTCCCCTCGTGTCCCCTCAGTGCCACCCGCGGTGTCGCCCACCAGTCCCTCCCAGTCCCTCCCAGTGCCCCCAGTCCCTCCCGGTGCCCCGGTGCCCGCCTCCAGTACCCCCAGCTCCTCCCGCTGTCCCCGGGGCTCCGCAGCAGCGCCGGCACCGGGAACACCTCAGGGTCCCCTCGTGTCCCCTCGTGTCCCCTCCCGGTGTCCCCCCCGGTGCCCCCGGTGCCCACCTCGAGCGCCCGCAGCTCCTCGGGCCGGTGCTCCCGGTGCCCGGGGCTCCGCAGCAGCGCCAGCACCGGGAAGCGGCGGCGCAGCTCGGGGAGGGTCCCGGGGGGCACCGGGAGGAGGCGGCTCCGCCCGTCCGGGGGCGGCAGCGACAGAGCCCCCCCGGGACAGCCCGGGACCCCCGGGACCCCCGGGAGGCCCCCCGGGACCAGGGCCAGCAGCGCCAGGAGCCACCGGCAAGGCCACAGAGGGGACATGGGGACAGCGACAGGGAGAGGGAGAGGGACAGGGGACAGGGAGAGGGGACAGGGGAGAGGGACAGGGGACAGGGACAGGGAGAGGGACAGGGGAGAGGGACAGGGGACAGGGACAGGGAGAGGGACAGGGACAGGGGACAGACGGACACGGGTGACACGCCCCCCCCCGGGTTAGTTTTGGGGTGCGGGAGGGGCTCGGGGGGTCCCAAAAGAGGGGGAGGGGATCAGTAATAGGTTTCCTTCTCCACCCAGCCTGCAAAAAAGGGGAGGGGGCGTCAGGGGGACCCCAAATCCCAAATCCAAAATCCCCAAATTCCCAAACCCCTGAATCTCCAAACCCCCAAATCCTCAAAGCCCAAAATCCTCAAATTCCCAAACCCCAAATTCCAAATCCCAAAATCCCCAAATCCCAAAATCCCCAAATCCCAACTCCAAAACCCCCAAATTCCCAAACCCCCAAAATCCCAAAACCCTGAAATCCCAAAACCCCCAAATCCTGAAATCCCAAAATCCCCAAATCCCCAAACCCCAAACCCCCAAATCCTCGGGGATTTGTTTTTTTTGGGGTGACCCCCCCATTTTTATGGGGTTTTCCCCTTGGATTTTGGGTTCTGTCCCCTTTTTTGGGGGGTTCCTATTTTTTAGCGTTCCCATTTTTAGGATTTCCATTTTTTTGGGGGGATTCCCATTTTTTAGGGTTCCCATTTTTAGGATTTCCATTTTTTGGGGGGATTCCCATGTTTTAGGGTTCCCATTTTTAGGATTCTCATTTTTTAGGGTTCCCATTTTTTGGGATTCTCATTTTTAGGATTCCCATTTTTAGGATTTCCATTTTTAGGATTCCCATTTTTAGGGTTTCCATTTTTTAGGGTTCCCATTTTTTTGGGGGTTCCCCTTTTTAGGATTTCCATTTTTTTTGGGATCCCATTTTTTAGGATTCCCATTTTTAGGATTCCCATTTTTAGGACTTCCATTTTTTAGGGTTGCCATTTTTAGGGTTTCCATTTTTTAGGGTTTCCATTTTTTTAGGGTTCCCATTTTTAGGATTCCCATTTTTAGGGTTTCCATTTTTTGGGATTCCCCTTTTTAGGATTTCCATTTTTTTTTGGGATCTCCCTTTTTAGGATTTCCATTTTTTTTGGGATTCCCCTTTTTAGGATTTCCATTTTTTTTGGGATTCCCATTTTTAGGATTTCCCATTTTTAGGATTCCCATTTTTAGGGTTTCCATTTTTTTGAGTTTCCACTTCCCCCCATTTTTTTGTCCCCCATTTCCTCACCCCAATTTTTTTGTCTTTCCCCCCATTTCACTCCCATTCCCCCCCGTTTTATTTCAATTTCCCCCATTTTATTTCCTTTTTTCCCATTTTTTCCCCATTTTCCCCCCCACATTTCCCCCTCCCTCCATTTTTTACGGTTCCCCCCCATTTTTTTGGGGGTCCCCCGGATATTTTTGGGGTCTCACCTCCGGGGTAGCGCCTCAGGATCAGTTTCCTCACCTCATCGTAGGCGAAAATCAGCAGGGAATAGGGGGGGGGGGGGGTCCGGGTGCCCCCCAAATTCGGGGGGTCCCGACCCCCCCCGGGTTAGTTTTGGGGTGCGGGAGGGGCTCGGGGGGTCCCAAAAGAGGGGGAGGGGATCAGTAATAGGTTTCCTTCTCCACCCAGCCTGCAAAAAAGGGGAGGGGGCGTCAGGGGGACCCCAAATCCCAAATCCAAAATCCCCAAATTCCCAAACCCCTGAATCTCCAAACCCCCAAATCCTCAAAGCCCAAAATCCTCAAATTCCCAAACCCCAAATTCCAAATCCCAAAATCCCCAAATCCCAAAATCCCCAAATCCCAACTCCAAAACCCCCAAATTCCCAAACCCCCAAAATCCCAAAACCCTGAAATCCCAAAACCCCCAAATCCTGAAATCCCAAAATCCCCAAATCCCCAAACCCCCAAACCCCAAATCCTCGGGGATTTGTTTTTTTTGGGGTGACCCCCCCATTTTTATGGGGTTTTCCCCTTGGATTTTGGGTTCTGTCCCCTTTTTTGGGGGGTTCCCATTTTTTAGGGTTCCCATTTTTAGGATTTCCATTTTTTGGGGGGATTCCCATGTTTTAGGGTTCCCATTTTTAGGATTCTCATTTTTTAGGGTTCCCATTTTTTAGGGTTCCCATTTTTTGGGATTCTCATTTTTATGATTCCCATTTTTAGGATTCCCATTTTTAGGATTCCCATTTTTAGGGTTTCCATTTTTTGGGATTCCCCTTTTTAGGATTTCCATTTTTTTTTGGGATCTCCCTTTTTAGGATTTCCATTTTTTTTGGGATTCCCCTTTTTAGGATTTCCATTTTTTTTGGGATTCCCATTTTTAGGATTTCCCATTTTTAGGATTCCCATTTTTAGGGTTTCCATTTTTTTGAGTTTCCACTTCCCCCCCTTTTTTTTTCCCCCCTTTCCTTCCCATTTTTAGGATTCCCATTTTTAGGGTTTCCATTTTTTTTGAGTTTCCACTTCCCCCCAAATTTTTTTGTCCCCCATTTCCTCACCCCAAATTTTTGGTCTTTCCCCCCATTTCACTCCCATTCCCCCCCGTTTTATTTCAATTTCCCCCATTTTATTTCCTTTTTTCCCATTTTTTCCCCATTTTCCCCCCCACATTTCCCCCTCCCTCCATTTTTTACGGTTCCCCCCCATTTTTTTGGGGGTCCCCCGGATATTTTTGGGGTCTCACCTCCGGGGTAGCGCCTCAGGATCAGTTTCCTCACCTCATCGTAGGCGAAAATCAGCAGGGAATAGGGGAAGGCACAGAACCACCAGGTGACCCTGGGCAAAAAAACCCCGGTTGTTTTGGTCCCCAGTTCATGCCTTGCTGGAAGATGGAGTTGGGTGGATTTTGGGGGAATTTTGTCTGGTTTTAAGTGGGATTTTGGGGTGGTTTTGGGTGGGATTTTGGGGTGGTTTTGGGTGGGACTTTGGGGTGGTTTGGGGTGTTTTGGTCCCCAGCTCACGCCCTGCTGGAAGAGAGTTGAGGTGGATTTTGGGGGAAGTTTGGCTGGTTTTAAGTGGGATTTTTTGGGGTGGTTTTGGGTGGGATTGTGGGGTGATTTTGGGATGATTTCAGGTATGCTCTGCTGGAAGATGGAGTTGAGGTGGATTTTGGGGGAATTTGGGCTGGTTTTAAGTGGGATTTTGGGGTGGTTTTGGGTGGGATTTTGGGGTGGTTTTGGGTGGGACTTTGGGGTGGTTTGGGGTGTTTTGGTCCCCAGCTCACGCCCTGCTGGAAGAGAGTTGAGGTGGATTTTGGGGGAAGTTTGGCTGGTTTTAAGTGGGATTTTTTGGGGTGGTTTTGGGTGGGATTGTGGGGTGATTTTGGGATGATTTCAGGTGTGTTTTGGGTGGGATTTTTGGGGTGGTTTTGGGGTGTTTTGGTCCACACTTCATGCTCTGCTGGAAGAGAGAGTTGAGGTGGATTTTGGGGGAATTTGGGCTGGGTTTAAGTGGGATATTGGGGTGATTTTGGGTGGGATTTTGGGGTGGTTCTGGGTGGGATTTTGGTGTGGTTTTAGGGTTTTTTGGGGTGATTTTGAGGTGGTTCATGCCCTGCTGGAAGACGGAGTTGAGGTGGATTTTGGGGGAATTTGGGCTGGTTTTAAGTGGGATTTTGGGGTTGTTCGGGATGGGATTTTGGGGTGGTTCTGGGTGGGATTTTGGGGTGGTTCTGGGTGGGATTTTGGGGTGGTTCTGGGTGGGATTTTGGGGTGGTTCTGGGTGGGATTTTGGGGTGGTTCTGGGTGGGATTTTGGGGTGGTTCTGGGTGGGATTTTGGGGTGGTTCTGGGTGGGATTTTGGGGTGGTTTTGGGGTGTTTTGGTCCCCAGCTCATGCCTTGTTGGAAGATGGAGTTGGGTGGATTTTGGGGGAATTTGGGCTGGTTTTAAGTGGGATTTTGGGGTGGTTTTGGGTGGGATTTTGGGGTGGTTTTTGGTGGGACTTTGGGGTGGTTTTGGGGTGTTTTGGTCCCCAGCTCATGCCTTGTTGGAAGATGGAGTTGGGTGGATTTTGGGGGAATTTGGGCTGGTTTTAAGTGGGATTTTGGGGTGGTTTTGGGTGGGATTTTGGGGTGGTTTTGGGTGGGACTTTGGGGGGGTTTGGGGTGTTTTGGTCCCCAGCTCACGCCCTGCTGGAAGAGAGTTGAGGTGGATTTTGGGGGAAGTTTGGCTGGTTTTAAGTGGGATTTTTTGGGGTGGTTTTGGGTGGGATTGTGGGGTGATTTTGGGATGATTTCAGGTGTGTTTTGGGTGGGATTTTTGGGGTGGTTTTGGGGTGTTTTGGTCCACACTTCATGCTCTGCTGGAAGAGAGAGTTGAGGTGGATTTTGGGGGAATTTGGGCTGGGTTTAAGTGGGATATTGGGGTGATTTTGGGTGGGATTTTGGGGTGGTTCTGGGTGGGATTTTGGTGTGGTTTTAGGGTGTTTTTGGGGTGTTTTGTCGCACTTCATGCCCTGCTGGAAGACGGAGTTGAGGTGGATTTTGGGGGAATTTGGGCTGGTTTTAAGTGGGATTTTGGGGTTGTTCGGGATGGGATTTTGGGGTGGTTCTGGGTGGGATTTTGGGGTGGTTCTGGGTGGGATTTTGGGGTGGTTCTGGGTGGGATTTTGGGGTGGTTTTGGGGTGTTTTGGTCCCCAGCTCATGCCTTGTTGGAAGATGGAGTTGGGTGGATTTTGGGGGAATTTGGGCTGGTTTTAAGTGGGATTTTGGGGTTGTTCGGGATGGGATTTTGGGGTATTTTTGAGGTGGTTCTGGGTGGGATTTTGGGGTGGTTTTGGGGTGGTTTTGGGGTGTTCTGTCGCACTTCATGCCCTGCTGGAAGACGGAGTTGCGGCGCGTCTTGCAGATGATGAGATCCGCCCACTGCACCACGACGATGCTGGCGAAGAACGCCGTGTGGCACGTGAACTCCACCACCTTGCGCTGCTCGTACGTCTGGGGAGCGGCAACGGGGAGAAACGGGGAACCGGGGGGAAACCGGGGTGAGCAACGGGGAAACCGGGGGAAAAACAGGGTGAGCAATGGGGAAACGGGGAAGGAAACTGGGGTGAGCAACGGGGAAACCGGGGTGAGCAACGGGGAAACCGGGGGAAAACCAGGGTGAGCAACGGGGAAAAGGGGGAGGAAACCGGGGTGAGCAACGGGGAAACCGGGGAGGAAACCAGGGTGAGCAATGGGGAAACCGGGGAGGAAACCGGGGTGAGCAACAGGGAAACCGGAGTGAGCAACGGGGGAAACTGGGGAGGAAACTGGGAGTGAGCAATGGGGAAACCGGGCGTGAACAACAGGGAAACCAGGAGGAAACTGGGAGTGAATAATGGGGGAAACCGGGAGGAAACCGGGGTGAACAACGGGGGAAATCGGGAAGAAACCGGAGTGAGCAACAGGGAAACCGGGAGGAAACCGGAGTGAGCAATGGGGAAACCGGGGAGGAAACTGGAGTGAGCAACGGGGAAACTGGGGAGGAAACGGGGTGAACAACGGGAGAACCGGGGAGGAAACTGGGAGTGAACAACGGGGAAACAGAGTGAGCAATGGGAGAAACCGGGAATGAACAACAGGGAAACTGGGAGGAAACTGGGAGTGAACAACGGGGAAACAAGGAGGAAACGGGGTGAACAACGGGGGAACCGGGGAGGAAACCGGAGTGAGCAACAGGGAAACTGGGAGGAAACTGGGAGTGAACAATGGGGAAACCAGGAGGAAACGGGGTAAACAACGGGGGAACCGGGGAGGAAACTGGGAGTGAACAACGGGGAAACAGAGTGAGCAATGGGAGAAACCGGGAATGAACAACAGGGAAACTGGGAGGAAACTGCGAGTGAACAATGGGGGAAACCGCGGGTAAACAACAGGGGAAATGGGGGAATGGAGTGAACAGTGGGATAAACCGGGGAGGAAACCGGGAGTGAACAATGGGAGAAACCGGGGAGGAAACTGGGAACCAGAGAGAACAACGGGAGAACCAGGACTGAACGGGAGGAACGGGGCGGAAACGAGGCAGAAATGAGTGTGGAAATTGGGCAGAAATGGGTGTGGAAATGGGATGGAAGTAGGTGTGTAACTGGCGTGTAATTGGTGTGTAACTGGTGTGGAACTGGTGTGGAACCAGTGTGTAGGGTCAGCGTAGGGTGCCTCACCCACTCCTGTCCGTAGGAATCCTCCAGGTTGTTCTTGGAGTGGAGTGTAAGGGGTGTGTAACTGGTGTGTAACAGGTGTGTAAGGGCTGTGTAAGGGGTGTGTAAGGGGTGTGTAGGGTCGGTTTTAGGGTCCCTCACCCACTCCTGTCCGTAGGAATCCTCCAGGTCGTTCTTGGAGCAGAGTGTAAGGGGTGTGTAAAGGGGTGTGTAAGGGGTGTGTAAGGGGTGTGTAAGGGGTGTGTAAGGGGTGTATAACTGGTGTGTAACAGGTGTGTAAGGGGTGTGTAAGGGGTGCGTAGGGTCGGTTTCAGGGTCCCTCACCCACTCCTGTCCGTAGGAATCCTCCAGGTCGTTCTTGGAGCAGAGTGTAAGGGCTGTGTAAGGGGTGTGTAAGGGGTGTGTAGGGTCGGTTTTAGGGTCCCTCACCCACCCTTGTCCGTAGGAATCCTCCAGGTCATTCTTGGAGCAGAGTGTAAGGGGTGTGTAAGGGGTGTGTAAGGGCTGTGTAAGGGGTGTGTAAGGGGTGTGTAAGGGGTGTGTAAGGGGTGTGTAGGGTCGGTTTCAGGGTCCCTCACCCACTCCTGTCCGTAGGAATCCTCCAGGTCGTTCTTGGAGCAGAGTGTAAGGGGTGTGTAAAGGGGTGTGTAACTGGTGTGTGACTGGTGTGTAAGGGCTGTGTAAGGGCTGTGTAAGGGCTGTGTAAGGGGTGTGTAGGGTCGGTTTTAGGGTCCCTCACCCACTCCTGTCCGTAGGAATCCTCCAGGTCGTTCTTGGAGCGGTCGTCCCAGGCCAGGCGGATCCCGAGCAGCGTCCCCGGCAGGAAGCCGTTCTCCGCCAGGATCACGAAGTAGGTGAAGAACCCGCCCAGAGCCTGGATCATCCCTGAGGGACCGGGATGGGGATCAGAGCCATGGGATTGGCATAAAAAACATGGGATTGGATCATGAAGTAGGTGAAGGACCCGCCCAGAGCCTGGATCATCCCTGAGGGACCGGGATGGGGATCAGAGCCATGGGATTGGCATAAAAAACATGGGATTGGATCATGAAGTAGGTGAAGGACCCGCCCAGAGCCTGGATCATCCCTGAGGGACCGGGATGGGGATCAGAGCCATGGGATTGGCATAAAAAACATGGGATTGGATCATGAAGTAGGTGAAGGACCCGCCCAGAGCCTGGATCATCCCTGAGGGACCGGGATGGGGATCAGAGCCATGGGATTGGCATAAAAAACATGGGATTGGATCATGAAGTAGGTGAAGGACCCGCCCAGAGCCTGGATCATCCCTGAGGGACCGGGATGGGGATCAGAGCCATGGGATTGGCATAAAAAACATGGGATTGGATCATGAAGTAGGTGAAGGACCCGCCCAGAGCCTGGATCATCCCTGAGGGACCGGGATGGGGATCAGAGCCATGGGATTGGCATAAAAAACATGGGATTGGATCATGAAGTAGGTGAAGGACCCGCCCAGAGCCTGGATCATCCCTGAGGGACCGGGATGGGGATCAGAGCCATGGGATTGGCATAAAAAACATGGGATTGGATCATGAAGTAGGTGAAGGACCCGCCCAGAGCCTGGATCATCCCTGAGGGACCGGGATGGGGATCAGAGCCATGGGATTGGCATAAAAAACATGGGATTGGATCATGAAGTAGGTGAAGGACCCGCCCAGAGCCTGGATCATCCCTGAGGGATTTGGATTGGGATCAAAACCATGGGATGGGGATGGGGATGGGGATTGAGATCAGAGCCACAGGATTTGGGATCATTTGGACCCTTCACTGACCAATCTGGCTGTAAGCCATTCTGATGCCCCTGAGTGACCCTGAGTGACCCTGAGTGACCACTGAGTGACCACTGACCGATCTGGTTATAGGCCATGCTGATGAGTGACCCTGAGTGACCCTGAGTGACCCTGAGTGACCCCTGAGTGACCACTGACCGATCTGGCCGTAGGCCATGCTGATGAGCCGCTCGTTGACCAGTTTGTCGCTCCGCGGGTTCCGCGGTTGCCGTTTCATGATGTCGCTCTCGGCCGCCTCGTAGGCCAAGGAGATGGCGGGGACCTGAGGGCACAGCGGTGTCACCCGGTGTCACCCGGTGTCACCTGGTGTCACGCAGTGTCACCTGTGTCATCCAAAGTCACCCAGGGTCACCCGCTGTCACCCACTGTCACTGGGATGGTGACCGTGCCCAGGGACAGGAGGGTTTGGGGTCTCTGGGGTGGATTTGGGGTGCCCCAGGAGGATTTGGGATGGATTTGGGGTCCCTGTTTGGATTTGGGGTCCCTGGGATGGATTTGGAGTCCCCAGGAGAATCTGGGGTTCCCAGGAGGATTTGGAGTCCCCTCACCATGTCAATGCCCAGGTCGATGCAGAGGATGGTGATGGTGCCCAGGGCAGTGGGATTTGGGATGGATTTGGGATAGATTTGGGGTGGATTTGAGATGGATTTGGGGTGGATTTGGGATGGATTTAGGGTGGATTTTGGCAGATTTGGGGTCCCCTCACCATGTCGGTGCCCAGGTCGATGCAGAGGATGGTGATGGTGCCCAGGGCAGTGGGATTTGGGGTGGATTTGGGGGGGATTTTGGCAGATTTTGGCGGATTTGGGGTCTCCTCACCATGTCAGTGCCCAGGTCAATGCAGAGGATGGTGACGGTGCCCAGGGGCAGTGGGATTTGGGGTGGATTTGGGGTGGATTTGGGATGGATTTAGGGTGGATTTTGGCAGATTTGGGGTCCCCTCACCATGTCGGTGCCCAGGTCGATGCAGAGGATGGTGACGGTGCCCAGGGGCAGCGGGATGTTGGCGATGATGAAGAGCAGGAACGGGGTGATCTCGGGGATGTTGCTGGTCAGCGTGTAGGCGATCGACTTCTTCAGGTTGTCGAAGATCAGGCGGCCTGCCAGGGGACAGCCGT
This sequence comes from Onychostruthus taczanowskii, assembly GCF_017590055.1. NCBI lineage: Eukaryota > Metazoa > Chordata > Aves > Passeriformes > Passeridae > Onychostruthus > Onychostruthus taczanowskii. The sequence goes on from NW_024500573.1 coordinate 24,590, forward strand.
GGCCCCAAATGTCCCCAGATGTCCCCAGTGTCCCCAGTGCTCCCAGTGCTCCCAATCCTCCCAGTGTCCCTGATATTCCACGAATGTTCCCATTGCCCCCAATGTCCCAATACCTGAAATGTCCCCAATGTCCCAAATATCCCTCCCCAATGTCCACGACGCCCCCAATATCTCAAATGTCTCCAACACTCTCAATATCCCCAATGTCCCCAATATCCCAAATTTCCCAATGTCCCCAATATCCCCAATGTCCCAAATATCCCCAATGCTCCAAATATCCTCAATGTCCCAAATATCTCAAATTTCCCCAATACCCCCAATGTCCCCAATATCCCAAATTTCCCAATGTCCCCAATGTCCCAAATATCCCCAATACTCCCAATATCCCCAACGTCCCCAAAGTCCCCAACACGCCCAACGCCCCCAAGTGCCCCAACGTCCCCAATATCCCCAAATTCCCCAATGACTCCACTGTCCCCAGTTCCCCCAACACCCCTCATGTCCCTGATGTCCCCAAACGCCGGTGGCCGTCCCCAACCTTCCTCGACGCCGGTGACGATGGAGGCGAAGTTGTCGTCCAGCAGGATCATGTCGGCCGCCTGCTTGGACACGTCCGAGCCCGCGATGCCCATGGCGATCCCGATGTCCGCCTTCTTCAGCGCCGGCGAGTCATTCACCCCGTCACCCGTCACCGCCACGATGGCGCCCTGGGGACATCGGGGACATTGGGGACATTGGGGGCACTGGGGGTTTTGGGGACACTGGGGGACGTTGGGGACACTTGGGACATTGGGGACATTGGGGGCACTGGGGGTTTTGGGGCACGGGGGGACGTTGGGGACTCTTGGGACATTGAGGACATTGGGGGCACTGGGGGTTTTGGGGACACGGGAGGACATTGGGGACACTTGGGACATTGGGGACATTGGGGGTTTTGGGGACACGGGAGGACGTTGGGGACACTTGGGACATTGGGGACATTGGGGGCACTGGGGGTTTTGGGGACACGGGAGGACGTTGGGGACACTTGGGGACATTGGGGACATTGGGGGCACTGCAGACATTGGTGATATTTGGGACATTGGGGATGTTGGGGACATTGGGATATGGGGAACATTTGGGATATTGGGGACATAAAGGGCATAGGGGGTGTTGGGGCCATTGGGGTCATTGGGGCCATTGGTGACATGGGGGACACTGGGGACATTGGGGTCATTGGGGGACATGGGGGACATTGGGGACATTGGGAACTTTGGGGACATTGGGGACACTTGAGGACATGGGGACACTTGGGACATTGGGGACATTGGGACATTGGAGGTATTTGGGACATTGGGGATGTTGGGGACATTGGTGACATGGGGGATGTTGGGCACATTGGGGATGTTGGGGACACTTGACGACATTGGGGACATTGGGAATATGGGGAAGATGGGGGACATTGGGGTCATTGGTGGCTTTGGGGACACCGGGGACATTGGTGGCTTTGGGGACACTGGGGACATTGTGGCTTTGGGGACACTGGGGACATTGGGGACACTTGAGGACAATGGGGACATTGGTAATATATGGAACACTGGGGATACTGGGGGAATTGGTGGCTTTGGGGACACCGGGGACATTGGTGGCTTTGGTGACACTGGGGACATTGGGGACACTTGAGGACAATGGGGACATTGGTAATATATGGAACACTGGGGATAGTGGGGGAATTGGTGGCTTTGGGGACACCGGGGACATTGGGCTGAGGCGGTACGGGGCCAGGTGACAGCGGTGACACAGGTGGCAGGGACGGGGCGCTGTCACCTGCCGCTGGCAGCCCTCGACGATGATCAGCTTCTGCTGGGGGGACGTGCGGGCGAAGACGATCTCGGTGTGGTTGCGCAGGATCTCGTCCAGCTGCTCCGAGCTCATGTCCTTCAGGTCCGAGCCGTGCACCACGCACGCCTTGGCCTCCCTGGGGGGGTCACGGGGGGAGGGGTCAGCGCCCCAAAATTCCTGGGAAAACCCCCCGGGACCCCAAAATTCTTGGAAAAACCCCCCAGGACCCCATCCCAAAACCGCCCTCCTCAGCTGCTCCAAGGTCGTGTCCTTCAGGTATGACCAAACACACCCTGGCCTCCCTGGGGGTCACAGGGGGGTCAGCGCCCCACAATTCCTGGGAAAACCACCCAAGACCCCAAAATTCCTGGGAATACATCCAGGACCCCAAAATTCCTGGGAAAAACCCCCAGGACCCCATCCAAACCCCAGCCCCCCACCCAAGGCTGTTCCAGCTGCTCCCAGCTCATGTTCTTCAGGTGTGCCCCATGCACCACACACACTTTGGGGGGGTCCTTGGGAGGTCAGAACCCCAAAATCTGCTCCAGCACCCCAAAACTCCTTGGAAGACCCCCCAGGACCCCAAAATCCACTCAGCTTCCCCTACCTAGCTCACCTGGGGCTCACCTGGGGTTCCTCTGGCTCACCTGGGACTCACCTGGGGTTCACCTGGGCCTCACCTGGAGTTCCTCTCTCTCACCTGGAGTTCCTCTCTCTCACCTGGGATGCACCTGGGGCTCACCTGGGCCTCACCTGTCTCACCTGGGGTTCACCTGGCTGACGGGGATGTTGAGCCGTGCCGCGATGTCCTCCACGGTCTCGTTGCCCTCGGAGATGATCCCCACGCCCTTGGCGATGGCCTTGGCCGTGATCGGGTGGTCCCCGGTCACCATGATCACCTGGGGGACACGGTCAGCACCTGGGGACACCTAGGGACACCTGAGGGACACTTGGGGAACACTTGGGGACACCTGGGAACACCTGGGAGTACCTGGAGGACACCTGGGGACACCTGAGGGACACTTGGGGACACCTGGGGAACACCTGAAAGACACTTGGGGGACACTTGGGACGCCTGGGGACACCTGGTTAACACCTGAGGGACACTTGGGAACACCTGAGAACACCTGGGAATACCTGGAGGACACCTGGTTAACACCTGAGGGACACTTGGGGACACCTGAGAACACCTGGGAGTACCTGGAGGACACCTGGGGACACCTGAGGGACACTTGGGGACACCTGGGGAACACCTGGGAACACCCCAGAATGGTGGGGGGGCAAGGGGAAATGGGGATCCCAGGTGGGCTCAGGAGGGTTTTGGGGTCCTTGGCAGGCTCGGGGGGGGTTGGGGTCCCAGGCCGGGGTTTTGGGGTCCCGGGGGGCTCAGGGTGGGTTTTGGGGTCCCACCTTGATGCCGGCACTCCGGCACTTGCCCACGGCGTCGGGCACGGCGGCGCGGGGGGGGTCGATCATGGACATGAGCCCCACGAAGCAAAGGTCGCTGGTGGGGAAATTCACCTCGTCCGCGTCGAAACGGAACCCGCGGGGGAACTTGTCCGGGGGCAGGTACAGGTGACAGAACCCTGGGGACACCGAGAGGGGACACTGAGACCCCAAAAACACCCCCAGGAACTTGTCCGGGG
>NW_024500573.1:28242-37455 GCF_017590055.1 Onychostruthus taczanowskii
GGTCACAGGGGGGACAGCGCCCCACAATTCCTGGGAAAACATCCAGGACCCCAAAATTCCTGGGAAAAACCCCCAGGACCCCATCCAAACCCCAGCCCCCCACCCAAGGCTGTTCCAGCTGCTCCCAGCTCATGTTCTTCAGGTGTGCCCCATGCACCACACACACTTTGGGGGGGTCCTTGGGAGGTCAGAACCCCAAAATCTGCTCCAGCACCCCAAAACTCCTTGGAAGACCCCCCAGGACCCCAAAATCCACTCAGCTTCCCCTACCTAGCTCACCTGGGGCTCACCTGGGGTTCCTCTGGCTCACCTGGGACTCATCTGGGGTTCACCTGGGCCTCACCTGGAGTTCCTCTCTCTCACCTGGAGTTCCTCTCTCTCACCTGGGATGCACCTGGGGCTCACCTGGGCCTCACCTGTCTCACCTGGGGTTCACCTGGCTGACGGGGATGTTGAGCCGTGCCGCGATGTCCTCCACGGTCTCGTTGCCCTCGGAGATGATCCCCACGCCCTTGGCGATGGCCTTGGCCGTGATCGGGTGGTCCCCGGTCACCATGATCACCTGGGGGACACGGTCAGCACCTGGGGACACCTAGGGACACCTGAGGGACACTTGGGGAACACTTGGGGACACCTGGGAACACCTGGGAGTACCTGGAGGACACCTGGGGACACCTGAGGGACACTTGGGGACACCTGGGGAACACCTGAAAGACACTTGGGGGACACTTGGGACGCCTGGGGACACCTGGTTAACACCTGAGGGACACTTGGGGAACACTTGGGGACACCTGGGGAACACCTGAAAGACACGCCCCATCCCCTTGGGACACCTGGGGAACACCTGAAAGATACTTGGGGGACACTTGGGAACACCTGATAACACCTGGGAGTACCTGGAGGACACCTGGTTAACACCTGAGGGACACTTGGGAACACCTGAGAACACCTGGGAGTACCTGGAGGACACCTGGGGACACCTGAGGGACACTTGGGGACACCTGGGGAACACCTGGGAACACCCCAGAATGGTGGGGGGGCAAGGGGAAATGGGGATCCCAGGTGGGCTCAGGAGGGTTTTGGGGTCCTTGGCAGGCTCGGGGGGGGTTGGGGTCCCAGGCCGGGGTTTTGGGGTCCCGGGGGGCTCAGGGTGGGTTTTGGGGTCCCACCTTGATGCCGGCACTCCGGCACTTGCCCACGGCGTCGGGCACGGCGGCGCGGGGGGGGTCGATCATGGACATGAGCCCCACGAAGCAAAGGTCGCTGGTGGGGAAATTCACCTCGTCCGCGTCGAAACGGAACCCGCGGGGGAACTTGTCCGGGGGCAGGTACAGGTGCGTACCCAGGACCCTCTCCCCGAGCCCCCCCAGCTCCAGGTAGGCGTTCTGGAAGGCCTCGCGCATCTCCTGGTCCAGGGGCTGCTCCTGGCCCTGCAGGAGGATGCGGGAGCAGCGGTCCAGGATGCGCTCGGGGGCTCCCTTCATCACCAGCAGGTAGCCCTGGGGGTCCTCCTCGCGCTCGTGGATGGACAGCTGGACACGGGACGGACAGGGGACAGTGGGGGGACGTGGCACGGTCAGCGTGGGGTCACCCAGAGCCAGCCCGGGGTCACCCCAGGGTCGCACACACGGCCCAGTGCTCCCAGTGCCCATCCCAGTGCCCCATCCCAGTGCCTCCCGTGCCCCCAGTTCCCCATCTCAGTGTTCCCCAGTGCCTCCAGTGTCCCATCCCAGTGTCCCCATTGCCCCCAATTCCCCATCCCAGTGCCCCATTCCATTGCCCCCAGTGCTCCCACTGCACCCAGTTTCCCATCTCAGTGTTCCCCAGTTCCCCCATTTCCCCCACCCATTGGTGTCACCCATTGACCAGCCTGGTGTCACCCATTGACCATCCCAGTGTCACCCACTGACCATCCTGGCGTCACCTATTGACCATCCCAGTGTCACCCATTGACCACCCTGGTGTCACCCATTGACCAGCCTGCTTCCAGGGGATTGGGGTTTTGGAGCATCAGGGTTTTGGAGCATTGTGGTCCCAGGGCACTGGGGTCCCAGGGGATTGGGGGTCCTGGGGTGCCCCCCGCTCACCGGACTGGTCCTCGGTGGTGTCGGCCTCGTGGATCTGGTTGTCGAACCACATGTGGGCCACGGTCATGCGGTTCTGGGTCAGCGTGCCCGTCTTGTCTGAGCAGATGGTGGAGGTGGAGCCCAGCGTCTCCACGGCCTCCAGGTTCTTCACCAGGCAGTTCTTGCGGGCCATGCGCTTGGCAGTGAGGGTCAGGCACACCTGGGGGGCACCCCGGGGTGTCACGGGTGTGGGACCCCCGGTTTGGGGTGTACAGACCCCTCTGACCCCAAATCTGGCACCAGAACCCCTACAGTGTGCCCTCAACACCTGAACCCCGTTGTGGTCACCTGGTCATGGGGGTCAGGCACACCTGGGGGACACCCCGGGGTGTCACGGGGGTGGGACCCCCATATGGGGCCTGTGGACCCCCCCAGCACCCCAAAAGTGAACTCAGTGCCCCCTATCCCCAATTCCAGTGCCCCCTCCCACCGTGACGGTGGCCAGCAGCCCCTGGGCACGTTGGCCACCATGATGTCCATGAGGAAGATGATGGTGTAGCTCTCCTGCCAGTGCGCCCAGTGCCCTCCCAGTGCCCCCAGTGCCCTCCCAGTGTCCTCCCAGTGCCCTCCCAGTGCCCCCAGTGCCCTCCCAGCACCCCCAGCCCCTCACCGTGACGGTGGCCAGCAGCCCCTCGGGCACGTTGGCCACGATGATGCCGATGAGGAAGATGACGGCCTCCAGCCAGGTGTAGCCGAGGATGAGCGAGAGGATGAAGAAGGAGAGGCCGAGGAAGACGGCGACGCCGGTGATGAGGCGGATGAAGTGCTCGATCTCCATGGCGATGGGGGTCCGGCCCACCTCCAGCCCCGAGGCCAGCGAGGCGATCCTGCCCATCACCGTGCGGTCCCCCGTGGAGATGACGATGCCACGCGCGGTCCCTGCGGTGGCACCGAGGTGACAAAGAGCCCAGGGGGATGGCACTGGGATGGGCACTGGGATGGGCACTGGGATGGGCACTGGGATGGGGAACTGGGGGCACTGGGATGGGCACTGGGGGCACTGTGGTTCCCCGTGGAGAAGACGATGCCACGCGCTGTCCCTGCGGTGGCACCGAGGTGACAAAGGGTCTATGGGGATGGCAGGGGGCAGGGGGATGGCACCGGGGACACTGGGATGGGCACTGGGATGGAGAACTGGGGGCACTGGGAAGGGCACTGGGATGGGCACTGGTGGCACTGGGATGGGCACTGGTGGCACGGGTGGCAGTAGGATGGGCACTGGTGGCACCAGTGGCACTGGGATGGGCACTGGGATGGGCACTGGTGGCACGAGTAGCACCTGGATGGGCACTGGGACGGGCACTGGGATGGGCACTGGTGGCACCGCACCACTGTCACTGGGATGGGCACTGGGACGGGCACTGGTGGCACTGGGATGAGCACTGGGATGGGCATTGGTGGTACGAGTGGCACCTGGATGGGCACTGGGACGGGCACTGGGATGGGCACTGGTAGCACTGGGATGGGCACTGGGATGAGCACTGGTGGCACTGGGATGAGCACGGGGATGGGCACTGGGATGGGCACTGGGACGGGCACTGGTGGCACTGGGAGGGGCACTGGGACGGGCACCGGTGGCACCGGTGGCACTGGGAGGGCGCCGGGCCCACCTTCGACGCAGTTGGTGGAGAAGAAGCAGATGTTGCGCGTCTCCAGCGGGTTCTCGTGCGTGAACTCCGGGGAGCGCGTCTGCGGCTCCGACTCGCCCGTCAGGGAGGAGTTATCCACCTGGGGGTCGGGGGTAAGGTCTTATTAGTTTTCTTCTTATTTTGCATTATCCTACCATCTTATAAACTGGCAATACATTAATTTAATTTCCCTGTGTTGAGCCTGTTTTGCTCAAAGATAGTTAGCAAGTGATCTCCCTGTTCTTACCTCAATTTCTGAGCTTTCCATTGTAATTTTTCTCCCTGTTCTGCTGAGGAGGGGATGTGATAGAGCACCTTGGTAAGCACCTGGTAGCCAGCCAAAGGCAACCAACCACAGCACCTTACAAGATGAGGACCAGGTTGATACAAGAAAGCAATCAACTGAGGACAGGAACAACTCTAATGACTATAAAGACTGGTAAGAAAAGAAAACCAGCAAGTTTCCTGTTCTTCAGTCTTAATGCTTTTCATTTAATAGAGCATGTTGAGTCATGTAACTATTCCATGGATAAATTATTAAGGTCACTAAACCCTAAAATCAGTATCTGTTTTTTTGAGAATTGTGATGTAAGTAAACAAGGCACACAAAACCAAGAACTGAACTTTCACTTTTCTCTCATATCCCTGAAATCAAAGACTTAAAGATTTGAGAAGTGGATACTCTTAAAGACGTTTTAATAGGATGTGGTTGACAGAGCTGAGGGTAACCATAGCCCAGCCATGGAGATTGCACAGCTCTGAGCAAGGAACAGGCATCACACAGGACTGAGTGGAGAGTTAAAGTCATCTTATCTGCTTCCTCTCCAGCTGACACATCCACACCGGGTGGCTCACTCACTCTGTCTGTATCACACTTCTCACACAGAGCCTTGTACACAACATTCTGGTTTTGTAGACTCAGCTGGGTGGCATATGATTACTGAATCTTAATTCATTTATTTGGATCAACAGCTGTGTAGCTTCCTACACACCTGGCACTTGGAGCATCAATTTTCATAGAAAGGCTAGATAAAATGGCACTTATTTGATCAGGCAGAGTGAAGACACTTTTGTTATGTGACAAAAAATGGAGCAGCAGTTCATAAATCCCCAATGTCCCCAGTGCCCCCCGTGCCCACCTTGCAGCCATGGGAGGAGATAATCCTCATGTCTGCGGGCACCCTGTTCCCAATGTCCCCAGTGTCCCCAATGTCCCCACTGTCCTCAGTGCACCCTGTGTCCCCAATGTCCCCAATGTCCCCAGTGCCCGCCGTGCCCCCCGTGCCCACCTTGCAGCCGTGGGAGGAGATGATCCTCATGTCGGCGGGCACCCTGTCGCCGCCCTTCACCTCCACCAGGTCGCCCACCACGACGTTCTCGGCGTTGATCTGGATCTTCTCGCCCTCGCGGATCACCAGCGCTTGCTGGGGGGGCACCGGGCACTCAGGGGGTGCCCACCCCCCCGAGACCCACCCCGGGACCCCCGGCCGTGCCCCGCTGCCCACCTGGGGCACCATGTTCTTGAAGGAGTCCATGATCTTGGAGCTCTTGGCCTCTTGGTAGTAGGAGAAGCAGCCGGTGACGATGACAACGGCGGCCAGGACCACCCCCAGGTACAGCTGGCACCGGGGGGGGGCACCTCAGCACCTGGGGGGCACCAAGGAACCCCCCGGGACCCCCAGGGCAGGGTGACAGGGAGGGGACACCCTCGGCGGTTTGACATCCCCCCCACACCCACAGCAGGCCCCTCGAGGGCTGGCACAGGGTGGGGAGGGGACAAGGAGCCACCTGTTTGTGCCACCCCCGGTGCCACTGTCCCCATGGCACCTGTCCCCACTCCCTTGATGTCGCTGTCCCCATGATCCCAGAGCCCCCACAGTGTCCCCCGTGTCCCCACAGCGCCCCTGTCCCCACTCACTGCCGTGCCCCTTGTGCCACCACGATGCCCCTGTCCCCCTCAAGGTCCCTGTCCCCACAACGCCCATGCCACCCCCGTGTCCCACCGTGATGCCCCTGGCCCCACAACGTCCCTGTCCCCCTTCACTGCCAGTGCCCCCATGTCCCCTGTGCCCCCAGTGTCCCCCATAACCCCCATACCCCTGGTGTCCCCAGTGCTCCCCATGCCCCTGATGCCCCCCGTGTCCCTGATGTCCCTGTGTCCCCCTGGTGCCCCTGGTGCCCCTGGTGTTCCCCATGCCCCTGATGCCCCCTGTGCCCCTGGTGTCCTCATGTCCCCAGTGTCTCTGGTGTCCCCGTGTCCCCCTGGTGTCCCCGTGTCCCCCTGGTGTCCCCATGTCCCTGTGTCCCTGGTGCTCCCCGTATCCGTGGTGTCCTAATGCCCCTGAGCCCCCCCGTGCCCCTGGTGTCCCTGGTGTCTCTGTGTCCCCTGTGCCTTTGGTGTCCCTGGTGTCCCCGTGTCCCCAGTGCCCCCGTGTCCCCATGTCCCCAGTGTCGTCCCCAGTGTCCCCATGCCCCCGGTGTCCCCGTGTCCCCGTGTCCCTGATGCCCCTGATGCCCCTGATGCCCCTGGTGTCCCCCGTGTCCACCATGCCCCCAGTGCCCCTGGTGTCCCCATGCCCCTGGTGTCCCCGTGTCCCTGGTGTCCCCATGTCCCCCTGGTGTCCCTGTGTCCCCATGCCCCCAGTGCCCCTGGTGTCCCCATGTCCCCGTGTCCCCCCCGTGTCCCCATGTCCCCATGTCCCCCCAGTGTCCCCATGTCCCCCCGGTGTCCCCTGCCAGTGCCCCCATGTCCCCTGTGCCCCCAGTGTCCCCCATAACCCCCATACCCCTGGTGCCCCCCAGTGCCCCCCAGTGCCCCCAGTGCTCCCCATGCCCCTGATGCCCCCTGTGCCCCTGGTGTCCTCATGTCCCCAGTGTCTCTGGTGTCCCCATGTCCCCGTGTCCCCCTGGTGTCCCCATGTCCCTGTGTCCCTGGTGCCCCCAGTGTCCGTGGTGTCCTAATGCCCCTGAGCCCCCCCGTGCCCCTGGTGTCTCTGGTGTCCCCGTGTCCCCTGTGCCCCTGGTGTCCCTGGTGTCTCTGTGTCCCCTGTGCCTTTGGTGTCCCTGGTGTCCCCGTGTCCCCAGTGCCCCCGTGTCCCCATGTCGTGTCCCTGATGTCCCTGTGTCCCCCTGGTGCCCCTGGTGCCCCTGGTGTTCCCCATGCCCCTGATGCCCCTGGTGTCCCTGGTGTCTCTGTGTCCCCTGTGCCTTTGGTGTCCCTGGTGTCCCCGTGTCCCCAGTGCCCCCGTGTCCCCATGTCCCCAGTGTCGTCCCCAGTGTCCCCATGCCCCCGGTGTCCCCGTGTCCCCGTGTCCCTGATGCCCCTGATGCCCCTGATGCCCCTGGTGTCCCCCGTGTCCACCATGCCCCCAGTGCCCCTGGTGTCCCCATGCCCCTGGTGTCCCCGTGTCCCTGGTGTCCCCATGTCCCCCTGGTGTCCCTGTGTCCCCATGCCCCCAGTGCCCCTGGTGTCCCCATGTCCCCCTGGTGTCAACACGGTGACACCAGGGACATGGGGACAAGGGGACACCAGGGACATGGGGACACTGGGGGGACACAGTGACATTGGGGACACCAGGAACACGGGGACACCAGGGGCACCTTGGAGTGTGGGGGGACACAGTGACACCAGGGACTTGGGGACATGGGGACACAGGGACACGGGGACACGGGGACACAGGGACACAGGGACACGGGGACATGGGGATTGAGGGATGTGAGGGTACAGGGACACGGGGACACGGGGACACAGGGACACAGGGACATGGGGACACAGGGACACGGGGACACCAGGGACATGGGGACACAGGGACATGGGGACACGGGGATACGGTGACACCAGGGACATGGGGACACAGGGACATGGGGATACAAGCACACAGGGACACAGGGACATGGGGACATTGGGATTGAGGGATGTGAGGGTACAGGGACACGGGGACACGGGGACACAGGGACACAGGGACATGGGGACATGGGGACACAGGGACACAGGGACATGGGGACACAGGGACACGGGGACACCAGGGACATGGGGACACAGGGACATGGGGACACAGGGACACGGGGACATCTCACCCGGGACAGGTCCACCTGGTACTTCCTGCCCAGCTCATCCAGGGACAGTTTGTGGTCATCCTGAGGGACAAATGCCAGCCCTGTCACCGCGCCCCCCAGCCAGGGTGAGGGGCCAGCTGTCCCCCTGTCACCCATGTCCAGCTGTCCCCAGAGTCCCACATCGCCCATGTCAGCCGTGTGTCACCTCAGCTGGGTGACGTGGGACAGCTGTCCCCATGACCCCAGTCACCCCAGCAGGGTGGCATGGCTCCATGTCCCCGTGTCACCCACGTCCCTCTGGATGGGATGACACAGCCAGCTGTCCCTGGAGTCCCATGTCACCCACGTCACTGTGTTATCCATGTCACCCATGTCACCATGGTCCCAGTGTCACCCATGTCACCCATGCCCCCTGTGCTTCCCATGTCCCCCTGTACCTGTTGCTGTCCCCCGTGTCCTCCATGTCCCCTGTCCCTGTCCTCATCCCCTTGCTGTCACCTGCCCCCTATTGCTGTCCCCATGTCCCTTCACTGTCCTCATGTCCCTCCCGCTGTCCCCTCACTGTCCCTGTCCCTGTCCTTGTCCCCTGGCTGTCCCTATGTCCCCATGTCCCTGTCCCAGTGTCCCCATGTCCCTGTCCCTGTCCCTCTGTCCCTCTGTCCCCTGTCCCTTCACTGTCCCCGCATCCCCTGGCTGTCCTGTGTCCCCATGTCCTTGTCCCCTGTCCTTGTCCCGTGTCCCCCTATCCCTGTCCCGTGTCCCCATGTCCCTGTCTCCTTGCTGTCCCAGTGTCCCCTGGCTGTCCCGTGTCCCCATGTCCCTGTCCCTGTCTCTGCGTCCCCTGGCTGTCCCGTGTCCCCGTGTCCCCATGTCCCTGTCCCTGTCTCTGTCTCAGTGTCCCCTGGCTGTCCCCATGTCCCCCCGGCTGTCCCGTGTCCCCATGTCCCTGTCCCTGTCCCTGTCCCTGTCCTGTGTCCCCATGTCCCTGTCTCTGTCTCAGTGTCCCCTGGCTGTCCCCATGTCCCCCGCCTGTCCCGTGTCCCCGTGTCCCTGTCCCTGTCCCCACTCACCAGGTTCACCTCCTTCTTCAGCTCGTCCAGCTCCTTCTCCTTCTGCTTCCTCTTCCCGCCGCCATTCTCGGACGTGGTGGCCGCGGGCGAGTACTCGCGGCCGGCCTGCGGGGACCCCCCCGGTGGGCACGGGGACCCCCGCGGCGGGCACGGGGACACCCCGGAGGGCAGGGGACCCCCCCGGTGCCACCCCCGCCCCCCCGGCAGCCCAGGGCCATTACCGTGGGCGTGGAGGTCACGGCCAGCACCGGCGTCACCGTGGCCACCGGCATCGTCGGAGCGGGGGGGGGCGGCGGGCACCGGGCACCGGGCGGGCGGCCCTGGTGTCCCCAT
>NW_024500573.1:38092-47033 GCF_017590055.1 Onychostruthus taczanowskii
ATTGAAGGGTCATTGTGGCCATGGAGGGGTCATTGTGGTCACCAGAGTGGTACTGGGGTCATCGGGGGGTCACTGTGGTCATTGAAGGGTCACTGTGGTCACCAGGGGGTCACTGTGGTCACCAGGGTCACATTGTGGTCATTGAGGGGTCACTGTGGTCACCAGGGTCACATTGTGGTCATTGAGGGGTCACTGTGGTCACCAGGGTCACATTGTGGTCATTGAGGGGTCACTGTGGTCACCAGGGTCACATTGTGGTCATTGAGGGGTCACTGTGGTCATTGAAGGGTCATTGTGGTCATTGAGGGGTCATTGTGGTCACCAGAGTGGTACTGGGGTCATCGGGGGGTCACTGTGGTCATTGAAGGGTCACTGTGGTCACCAGGGGGTCACTGTGGTCATTGAGGGGTCATTGTGGTCACCAGAGTGGCATTGGGGTCATGGGGGGGTCACTGTGGTCATTGAGGGGTCATGGTGGCCATTGAGGGGTCATAGTGGTCATTGAAGGGTCATTGTGGTCATTGAGGGGTCATTGTGGTCACCAGAGTGGTACTGGGGTCATCGGGGGGTCACTGTGGTCATTGAAGGGTCACTGTGGTCACCAGGGGGTCACTGTGGTCACAGGGAGGGTCATTGTGGTCACCAGGGTCACATTGTGGTCATTGAGGGGTCACTGTGAGCATAGGGGGGTCCCCTGGGACACGGGAGTGTCACCGGTAGCCAGGGGGTGTCACCATCAACACAGGGGTGTCACCGTCACTGCGAGGGTGTCACTGTCCCCACAGGGGTGTCACTGTCACCGAGGGGGTGTCACTGTCCCCACAGGGGTGTCAGTGTCCCCACAGGGGTGTCACTGTCACCATGGGCATGTCACTGTCCCCACAGGGGTGTCAGTGTCCCCACAGGGGTGTCACTGGTCACTGAGGGGGTGTCACTGTCCCCACAGGGGTGTCACCGTCACCAAGGGGGTGTCACTGTCCCCACAGGGGTGTCACTGTCACCGAAGGGGTGTCACTATCCCCGAAGCGGTGTCACCATCACCAAAGGGGTGTCACCGTCCCCACAGGGGTGTCACTGTCCCCGCAGGGGTGTCACTGTCACCATGGGCGTGTCACTGTCCCCACAGGGGTGTCACTGGCACCGAAGGGATGTCACTATCCCCGAAGGGGTGTCACCATCACCAAAGGGGTGTCACCGTCCCCACAGGGGGGTCACTGTCCCCGCAGGGGTGTCACTGTCACCGAGGGGGGTCCCCACGCCCATGGGGGGGGTCCCCACCAGCCGGGCAGAGGCGGAGCTCCCCCAGAGCGTCACGGGGCCCCTGCCTGTCTTGGGGGGGTGGCAGTGTCCCCCCTGTCCCCAGGGGTGCCCCGGGGGGGGGCGGGGCAGGAGGGGGGGACGGGGGGGCTGTGCCGGGGGTCCGACTGTCCCCAGGGTCCGACTGTCCCCAGGGATCCAGCTGTGCCCGGGATCCAGCTGTGCCCGGGATCCACGGTGCCCCAGGAGCGGCTGTGCCCAGGCTCCGGCTGTTCCCGGGATCCAAATGTTCCCAAAATCTGGCTGTCCCCAGGGTCCGACTGTTCCCAGGCACCGACTGTTCCCGGGATCCAGCTGTGCCCAGGGTCCGGTTGTTCCCAGGCTTTGGCTGTTCCCGGGATCCAAACATTCCCAAAATCTGGCTGTGCCCAGGCTCTGACAGTTCCCGGGATCCAGCTGTGACCAGGGTCTGATTGTTCCCAGGGTCTGACTGTTCCCAGGGTCTGATTGTTCCCAGGAATCCAAACGTTCCCAAAATCTGGCTGCGCCCAGGCACCGACTGTCCCCAGGGTCTGACTGTTCCCAGGGTCAGGCTGTTGCCAGGATCCAGCTGTGCCCAGAGTCCGGCTGTGCCCACGGTCTGACTGTTGCCAGGACCCAGCTGTGCCCACCCCGCTTTGTTCTGGTGTCTGATTGTTCCCGGGCTCCGGCTGTTCCCGGGCTCTGGTTGTACCCACAGAGCTGTTCCAAGGGACACGGCTGTCCCTGGTGTTCCCTTGTCCCCAAACTCTCTTTGTCCCATGTCCAGTTATCCCCGGTGTCCGGCTGTCCCCAGGCTCCGGTTGTTCCCAGTGTCCGGCTGTTTCCGCTCTCCCGGTGTTCCCAAACTCCAGCTGTTCCCAAACTCCGTCTGTTCCCGTCCCCCCCCTCCATCCCCATCCCAGACACCAGTGACACCCGTGAGTGACACCAGTGACACCAGTCCGCACCAGTTATCAGCTCCCCCAGCCCGCGGCTCCGCTCCCTGCGCCAGCCACGCCCTCCAGCGCCGCCCAGTATCTCCCAGTATCTCCCAGTATCCTCCCAGTATCTCCCCAGTACAGAGCCCGGCGCTCCCCGTCCAGCCCCACACCCTCGGTGCAGACCAGTCCCCCCAGTCCAGACCTGCACCCCCAGTACCTCCCAGTGTGCCCCAGTTTGTCCCAGTCTGCCCAGTACTGCCCATTGTCCCCAGCCCCTCCCAGTCCATCCCAGTCCTCCCAGTCCATCCCAGTCCTCCCAGTCCATCCCAGTCCTCCCAGTCCATCCCAGTCCTCCCAGTCCATCCCAGTCCTCCCAGTCCATCCCAGTCCTCCCAGTCCATCCCAGTCCTCCCAGTCCATCCCAGTCCTCCCAGTCCATCCCAGTCCTCCCAGTCCATCCCAGTCCTCCCAGTCCATCCCAGTCCTCCCAGTCCATCCCAGTCCTCCCAGTCCATCCCAGTCCTCCCAGTCCATCCCAGTCCTCCCAGTCCATCCCAGTCCTCCCAGTTCCCCCAGTCCATCCCGTGGCCAGTTACCCCGCTCCTGCCGCCTTGTCCCCCCCGTCTGCCCCCTCCGTGTCCCTCCGTTGTCCCCCCCTGCCCCCCCAGCGCCCGCTGTCCCCCGGTGTCCATGCAGCGGGGCCGGGCCGCCAGGCGGCAACACATGCGGCCATAGAGGGGCACCCAGCAGGGGCTCTGCTCTGGGGGGACACGGGGACACGGGGGGGGGACACAACACGCGTGTGACACACGGGACACGCACGGGACACGCGTGTGGCACACGGGACACGCGGGGGGCTGGGGGTCCCCGTGTCCCCGCTGTCCCCGGTTTTGGGGGGTCGCAGCCCCTGCCCCTCCCCCCACGCGCGACGGGGGAGGGGGCGGGGTCAGGAGGGGGCGGGGCTTTGGTGGCGCTCAGCCCCCGCTCGGCTCCGCCCGGATTTGTTCGGCTCCTTTCGGATCCGTTCGGTCCCGCTCGGCTTCGGCTCGGCTCCGCCCGGCCTCGGCTCGGCTCCGCCCGGCCTCATTCGGCCCCTTTCGGCTCCGCCCGGCCTCATTCGGCTCCTTTCGGCTCCGCTCGGCTTCGCTCGGCTACATTCGGGTTCTTTCGGCTTCTCTCGGCCCCGCCCGGCTCCTTTCGGCCCCTCTCGGTTCCTCATCCCTCAGCACCGCCCCCCGCCCAGTTTGGGGGGATCCCGTGAGGACATTGAGGGGGGGGTGGGGGCAATGATGAGGGGCCCCAACACCCACCCTAGGGGTCCTCATGTCGTTGGAGAGACCCCCTGCCCACCCTGAGGGTCCCATTGTCCTTGGAGACCCCCTGCCCACCCTGGGTGTCCCCATGTCCTTGGAGACCCCCTGCCCACCCTGGGGTTCCTCACCCAACATCCATTCTGGGGGTCCCAATGTCCTTGGAGAGACCCCTGCCCACCCTGGGGTTCCCCATGTCCTTGAGGGGGTGGCACTGACCCCTTCCTGCCAGCCCTGCAGGATTTGGGGTCAGGGCGCTCTGCCCCCCCCGATTTCACCCCAAATTCCTCAGTGGAGCCTCTGGATTGCCCCTCCCCAGAGGCCCCAAACGCAGGGACGCCCCAAACCCACCGCCCGCACCCCAAAACCAGCTCCACCATCGGAGTGGGGGATCTTCATTCACTGCACCCGGGGCTTGGTGCCTGCTGGGGCTGGCCAAGGTCCTGCTGCTCCCCCCGGGGATTTCGGGGTCCCCATCACCGCACAAACCCAGGGACACCCCAGACCCACCGCCCGCACCCCAAAACCGCCGCCACCATCAGAACTGGGGGGATATTTAATAAACAGCTTCGTGTTTTGGGGCCATCACCGCAACTCGGAGGTCCCGTTGGTCTCGTGGGGGATTTTGGGGTCCCCTTTGCCCCCACAAACCCAGGGACACCCCAAACCCCAGGGACACCCCAAACCCACCACCACCATCATAATGGGGGGGGATTTTTGCTATTTACACCCGGATTTTGGTGACATCACCTCAGCTTGGGGCTGGCCAAGGTCCCTTTGACCTCATGGGGGATTTTGGGGTTCCCCTCTCCCTTACAAAACCAGGGACACCCCACAAACCCAGGGACACCCCCAAAACCACCACCACCATCATCATAACCAGGGGGATTTTTGCTATTTACACCCCGATTTTGTTGTCATCACCGCGACTCGGGTCTGGCCAAGGTCCCTTTGACCTCATGGGGGATTTTGGGGTCCCCTTTGCCCCCGAGCACTGGGACACCCCAAAACCCACACCACCACCACAACAGGGGGATTTTCAGTATTTACAGCCGGATTTTGGTGGCATCACCGCGACTCAGGGCTGGCCAAGGTCCCTTCGCTCTCTTGAGAGGTTTTGGGGTCCCCTTTGCCCCCACAAACCCAGGGACACCCCTAAAATCATCACCGCCATCATAACCAGGGCGATTTTTGCTATTTACACACGGATTTTGGTGGCATCACCTCAGCTTGGGGCTGGCCAAGGACCCTTTGCTCTCCTGAGAGATTTTGGGGTCCCCTTTGCCCCACAAACCCAGGGACACCCCAAAACCCACACCACCACCATAACAGGGGGGATTTTCAGTATTTACACCCGGATTTTGGTGGCATCACCGCGACTCGGGGCTGGCCAAGGTCCCTTTGACCTCATGGGGGATTTTGGGGTCCCCCTCTCCTTTACAAACCCAGGAACACCCCACAAACCCAGGGACACCCCAAAACCCACACCACCACCATAACTGGGGGGATTTTCAGTATTTACACCCGGATTTTGGTGGCATCACCTCAGCTTGGGGCTGGTCAAGGACCCTTTGCTCTCCTGAGAGATTTTGGGGTCCCCTTTGCCCCACAAACCCACGGGCACCCCAAACCCACCACTCACACCCCAAAACCCACACCACCACCATAACTGGGGGGATTTTCAGTATTTACACCCGGATTTTGGTGGCATCACCGCGACTCGGGGCTGGCCAAGGTCCCGTTGCTCTCGCGGGGGGACATTTCGGGGTCCCCCTCGCCCCCCGCGGCCGCCGCCTCGTCCAGGCGGCTGGGGATGGACCAGTAGAGGTGGGCATCGCGGCGGGCGGCGGCGGCTGCCAGCTGGCGGGCGCTGCAGGCCGGGGTGGGCACGGGCACGGTGTGGTGGAAGCCCCCGTAGTCCACCTCATAGAAACCTTCCTCCAGGCTGAGCAGCGGCGTGAAGCGGTGACCCCACAGCACCTCGTCCGCCAGGTATGAGCTGAGCTCCTGGCACGTCATCCCTGGGGGGCACGGGGGTCGGGGACTGAGGGGCACCCCAATATCTGAGTCACTCAGGGCACAGGGACCCCAATTCCTGAAGCCCCCAGGGCACAGGGCACTCTGACCCCACAGCACCTCGTCCGCCAGGTATGAGCTGAGCGCCTGGCACATCATCCCTGGGGGACATGGGGGTCGGGGGTGAGGAGCACCCCAATATCTGAGTCATGGGGACCCCAATATCTGAGTCGCTCTGGGCATGGGGGACCCCAACACCTGATAGTTCCTGCCCCCACAGCACCTCGTCCGCTAGGTATGAGCTGAGCACCTGGCACGTCATCCCTGGGGGGCACGGGGGTCAGGGGGGCTCCCAAAATGGGAGGGGTGAGGGGCACCCCAATATCTGAGTCATGGGGACCCCAATACCTGAGTCACTCAGGGCACGGGGACCCCAACACCTGAATCACTTAGGGCATGGTGACCCCAATACCTGAATCACTTAGGGCATGGTGACCCCAATACCTGAGGAATCCAGGACACGGGAAACCCCAAATCTGGTAGGAGGGGTCTGTGAAACCCCCAAGGTTTGGGGCACCCCAATACCTGAAGCCCCAGGACATGGGACACCCCAAACCCACCTGGGGAGGTCTGTGATGTGCCCCCATTTTTGGGGACCCCAAATCTGGTAGAGGGGGCTGTGAAATCCCCAGCAGAGATGTCCCCATGGAGATGAGGTGTCCCCATGGAGGTGTCACCACAGACATGATGGATCACCATGGAGATGAGATGTCCCCACAGAGACCAAGTGTCCCCATGGATGTTGTCTGTCCCCATGGAGGTGATGGGTCCCAAGAAGATGATGTCCCCATGGAGATGAGATGTCACCAAGAAGATGATGTGTCCTCATGGAGGTGTCCCTATGGAGACAAGATGTCCCCATGGAGGTGATGTCCTCACAGAGGTGAGATGTCCCCACAAAGATGAGGCGTCCCCAGGCAGACGATGTGTCCTCATGGACGTGTCCCCATGGATGTGTCCCACAGAGATGATGTGTCCTCATGGACGTGTTCCCATGGATGTGTCCCACAGAGATGATGTGTCCCCATGGATGTGTCCCCATCAAGATGAGATGTCCCCGTGGAAATGATGTGTCCCCATGGATGTGTCCCACAGAGATGATGTGTCCCCATGGACGTGTCCCCATCAAGATGAGATGTCCCCATGGAAATGATGTGTCCTCATGGATGTGTCCCACAGATGCGTCCCACGAAGACAATACGTCCCCACAAGGACGATGTGTCCCTTGGAGATGACATCCCCGTGGATGTATCCACACAAAGACACCGTGTCCTTGCACCACCGAGGCATCCCCATGCCACCAAAGTGTCCCTGTGCCATCGAGGCATTCCCGTGCCACCGAGGTGTCCCCACACCACCAAGGTGTCCCCATGCCACCAAAGCATCCCTGTGCCTCCAAAGCGTCCCTGTGCCATCAAGGCATCTCTGTGCCACCGAGGTGTCCCCACACCACCAAGGCGTCCCCATGCCACCAAGCTGTCCCCATACCACCAAGGCATCCCCATGCCACCAAAGTGTCCCCACACCACCAAGGCATCCCCGTGCCACCAAGAGTCCCCATGCCACCAAAGTGTCCCCACACCACCAAGGTGTCCCCATGCCACCAAGGCATCCCCATGCCGCCAAGGCGTCCTCGTGACACCAAGGTGTCCCCACACCACCAAGGCATCCCCGTGCCACCAAAGTGTCCCCGTGCCACCAAAGCGTCCCCATGCCACCAAGCTGTCCCCACACCACCAAAGCGTCCCCATGCCACCGAGGTGTCCCCACACCACCAAGGCGTCCTCGTGACACCAAGGTGTCCCCATGCCACCAAGGCGTCCTCGTGACACCAAGGTGTCCCCACACCACCAAGGCGTCCCCACGCCACCAAGGCATCCTCGTGCCACCAAGGTGTCCCCACAGCACCGAGGCGTCCCCACCCCATTTACCTGTAGCCTCCACCATGCCCTCGAGGATGACGACGATCTCGAAGTCGTCCCTCTCCAGCTGCCCCCGCGACACGTCCCAGAAGGGGCTGCGCTCGTCGATCTCGTGGCTGATGATGAGCGGCGACACCAGGAAGAGCCGGTCGTCGCCGGTCTCGAAGCCCACGCTCAGGTCGGTCTGGTCGAGCGGGATGAACTCCCCCTCCTGCGTCTGCTTGGACTGGATGAGCTTGGCGCGGATGGAGGCCTCCACGATGTGCGAGTCGCGCAGGTCGCCCACGCGGAACATCAGGCACAGGCGGTCGTCGCGCAGCGACACCACGGCGTGCGAGGAGAACACCAAGGTCTCGGCGCGCTTGTTGGGCTGCGAGATCTTGACGAACATGCAGCCCACCATGAAGGCGTTGACCATGGAGCCCAGGATGGCCTGCAGCAGCAGCAGCACGATGCCCTCGGGGCACGTGTCCGTGATGACGCGGTGGCCGTAGCCGATGGTGGTCTCGGTCTCGATGGAGAACAGGAAGGCGGACACGAAGCCGTTGAGGTTGTTGACGCACGGCGTCCAGGTGTGGTCGCCCAGGTGCTCCAGGTCGCCGCGGCTGTAGGCGATGACCCACCAGATGAGGCCGAAGAAGAGCCAGGTGAGGGCGTAGGCCAGGATGAAGATGAGGAGGCTGAAGCGCCACTTGAGGTCCACCAGGGTGGTGAAGATGTCGGTCAGGTAGCGGTAGGTCTCGCGCACGTTGCCGTGCTGCACGTTGCACTTGCCGTCCTTCTCCACGTAGCGCTGGCGCTTCCGGGCCACCGCGCCCCCCCCGGCCCCCCACGGGCGGCGTTTGGGGGCTTGGGGCGGCGGGGGAGGGGGCTTGGCCTCAGCGGGGACCCCCGTGGGGACCCCCTCGGGGACCCCGCAGAAGGCGGCGTTGTCCTGAGCCATCGGCGGCGGCTGTGGGGGGACAGGGGGGGTGAGGACTGGGGGGACTGGGATGGGAGTGGGGGGAGGAATGAGGAGATGGAGACCTCAGACTGGGGGGACTGGGATGGGGAGGGGGGGGATGGAAGCGCCAAACTGGGGGGACTGGGAGGGTGGAGTGGGAGGGAATGGGGGGATAGAGGTCGCGAACTGGGGGAACTGGGACGGAGGAATGAGGGGGTGGAGCCCTCGGACTGGGGGGACTGGGAGAGAATGGGGGGATGGAGGTGCCAAACTGGGGGGACTGGGAAGGAATGGGGGGATTGCCCCCTTCACGCCCGCGTGTTCAACCCCCTCTGGGCCTTGCACACTCGCCGAGCTCCCCCCTTGCACACTCACCCGGGGCGAGCACGCGCGGCCGGGTCACGCGCACCCCCACACCCCCAGCCCCTCTTACACACGCGTGTGCCCCGGTTGGGGGGGCGGGGGGCCGGG
>NW_024500573.1:47136-47347 GCF_017590055.1 Onychostruthus taczanowskii
GCCCAACCCCCCCCCCCGCCCCCCGGGATCGGATTCGCCCCCGATAATTAGCCCCAAATCATTAGCCCGGGGGTGCTTCTCATTAACCCAGCCTCAAGCCCCCACCCCATCATTAGCCCAGGGGTCTCCCTCATTAGCCCAGCCCCCCCGCGCTAGCCCAGGGCTGCCGCTCGCTAGCCCAGCTCTCTCGGATTAGCCCCCCCCCCCTCGT
>NW_024500573.1:48346-55145 GCF_017590055.1 Onychostruthus taczanowskii
CACGGACACGCAGACCCACCGACCGCCCACCCACGGACACACGGACACACTGACCATCCAGCCACGGACACACAGACACACTGACCAACACACTGACCAGCCACCCACGGACACACGGACATGCAGACACACTGACCGGCCACCCACGGGCACACGGACACACTGACCAACACACTGACCATCCATGCACGGACACACGGACACACTGACCAACACACTGACCAGCCACCCACGGACACACGGACATGCAGACACACTGACCAGCCACGCACGGACACACGGACATGCGGACACACTGACCAATACACTGACCAGCCACCCACGGACACACGGGCACACTGACCATCCAGCCACGGACACACGAACACAGTGACCGGCCACCCACGGACACACTGACCAGCCATGCACGGACACACGGACATGCGGACACACTGACCAATACACTGACCAGCCACCCACGGACACATGGACACACGGACAGTCGCACACACCCCACGGTCCCCAGGCCCCCACGGCCCACGCGTGACCCCACACGGGGATGCTCAGGGTGGGGATGAGGAGGGGTCGCATCCCCAGGACCCCCGTGCGTGGGTGGGGGCTGCCGTGACCCCGGGGCCTTGGCGGGACCCCCCGGGACCCTCCCGGTAACGGTGTAGCCCCAGGGACTCCCCGGTGCCTGCGGGGGGGGGACCCTGCCCGGACCCTCCGGGACCCCCCTTGGAGGTTCCAGTGCCGAGGGGACCCCGCCGAGACCCCCGGTGTCCCCGCTGGGACCCCAAGTGACGGTGCCGGTGCCTGGACATCACCACCGGGACCCTCCGATGACCCCGCCGGGACCCCCAGAGCAGGTGCCAATGCCTTGACATCACCACCGGGACCCCCAGCGCCGGTGCCGGTGCCCGGGAGACCCTTTCCGAGCCCCCGGTGCCCCCGCCGGGACCCCCAGAGCAGGTGCCAATGCCTTGACATCACCACCGGGACCCCCAGCGCCGGTGCCGGTGCCCGGGAGACCCCGCCGAGACCACCGGTGCCCCCGCCGGGACCCCCAGCATCGGTGTCGGTGCCCGGGAGACCCTTTCCGAGCCCCCGGTGCCCCCGCCGAGACCCCCATTGCCGGTCCCCATGCCCGCACACCCCCCTATCCCCCCAGGTGCCCCCACCGGGGCCCCCATTGCGGTGCCGGTGCCCGCGGGCGGGGTCCTCCAGCCCCCCCCCCCGTGCCCGGTAACGTGACCCGGTGCCGGCCGGCTCCTTTTCCACCCCATTAACCCCCGGCCCGCCCCCGGCGGCTCCTCCCCGCCCCGGGCCCCCCCGGTTCCGCGGGGGGGGGGGGCCCGTCCCGCCGCCGCGGCCCCGCCGAGCCATAAAACCCATGGGGAGCCGGCCCGGCTGAGCACGGCGGGACCCGCGACCCCCCCCAGCAAGGTAAGGGCGGCCGGGGGGGTCCCCGGGGGTCCCCCGTCCCCTCCCGGGGGGTCCCGAGGGCAGCGGGCACCGGCCGGTGGCGCTGGGATGGCACCGGCACTGCAGAGAGGAGCCCCGTGACCCCTTGTCCCCCCCATGGTGCCACCACAGCCTCGATGTCCCCACATCCCCGTGTCACCATCACCCGTGACTCCGTGAGGCCACGTCCCCGTGTCCCTGTGTCCACCCGTCGCTGGGTCCCCAAATGGCCGTGTCCCCAAGTCCCTCATGCCCACGTCCCCAAATCCTTGTGTCCCACATTCCTACGTCCTCGTTTCTGTGCATCCCCGTGTCCCCATGTCCCCATGTCACGTACTGCCATGTCCCTGTGTCCCTGTATCCCCATATTCCCCTATCCCAGTGTCCCCATGTCACATACTGCCATGTCCCTGTGCCCCTGTATCCCCATATTCCCAGGTCCCCATGTCCCCATGTCTCCATGTCACGTACTGCCATGTCCCTATGTCCCTGTATCCCCATATTCCCATATCCCAGTGTCCCCATGTCCCCACACCCCCATATTCCCATGTCCCCATGTCCCCACACCCCCATATTCCCATGTCCCCACACCCCCATGTCCTCATGTCACGTACCACCATGTCCCTGAGGCCCTGTATCCCCATGGCCCCCTGTCCCTGTGTCCCTGGGATATGGGATATGGATTCCCACACATCCCAGTGTCCCCACAGTCCCACGTCCCCAAGTCCCTGTGCCCCACAGCGATGTGTCCCCATTCCCCTGCGTCCCCGTGTCCCCACACCCTCAGATCCTGTGTCCCTCTCCCATGTCCCCAACAAGCTGTGCCCCACGTCCCCATGTCACATATCCCCATGTCCTCTGTCCCCTTGGCCCTTGTCTCTATATCCCATGTCCCCGTGTCCCTGTGTCCCCATGTCCCCATATCCCCCATCCCCATGTCCCTGATTCCCTGTGTCCCCCACCTCTCTATCCCCATGTCCCCGTGTCCCCTGTGCCCCATGTCCCCATGTCACAGGCCCCAGGTCCTACGTCCCCAAGGCCCCTGTCCCTTTATCCTCATGTCCCAGGTGTGGGTTATCCTGGAATGTTGGTTATCCCAGCCGTGGGTTATCCTGGAATTTGGGTTATCACAGGATGTTGGTTATCCCAGGTGTGGGTTATCCCAACTGTGGGTTATCCCAGGCATGAGTTATCCCAGAATTTGAATTATCCTAGGTGTGGGTTATGCCAGGTGTGGGTTATCCCAGAATTTGAATTATCCCAGGTGTGGGTTATCCCAGGTGTGGGTTATCCCAACTGTGGGTTATCCCAGCTGTGGGTTATCCTGGAATTTGGGTTATCCCAGGATGTTGGTTATCCCAGGATGCAGGTTATCCCAGGTGTGAGTTATCCCAGAATTTGGGTTATCCCAGAGTTTGAGTTATCCCAGAATTTTGGTTATCCCCTGTGTAGGTTATTCCAAGTGTCCCAGGTGTGGATTATCCCAAAATTTGAGTTATCTCAGGTGTGGTTATCCTGGGATGTGGGTTATTCCAAGTGAGGTTTATCCTGGGATGTGGGTTATCCCGGGATGTAGGTTATCCCAGGTGTGGGTTATCCCAGGTGTGGGTTATCCCAAGTGTGGGTTATCCCATGCATGGGTTATTCCAGCTGTGGGTTATCCTGGAATTTGTGTTGTCCTGGATGTAGACTATCCCAGGTGTGGGTTTTCCCAGGTGTGGGTTATCCCGGGTGTGGGTTATCCCAGGTATGGGTTATCCCAGGTGTGGGTTTTCCCAGGTGTGGGTTATTCCGGGTGTGGGTTATCCCAGGTGTGGATTATCCCAGGAGTGGGTTATCCCAGGTGTGGGTTATCCCGGGTGTGAGTTATCCCAGGTATGGGTTATCCCGGGTGTGGGTTATCCCAGGTATGGGTTATCCCGGGTGTGGGTTATCCCAGGTGTGGATTACCTCAAATGTGAATTATCCCAAATGTGGGTTATCCCGGGTGTGCGTTATCCTGGGTGTGGGTTATCCCGGGTGTGCGTTATCCCGGGTGTGCATTATCCCGGGTGTGAATTATCCTGGATGTGCCCTAAGGCTCCATTTTGGGGTCCCCCGATGCTGTGAGGGAGATCCTGGGACCCCCATCCTGGCCTTGGTCATGCTGGGGGCACCACCAGGACCCCCGTGGTCACCGTGGGGAGGGGGGACATCCCCCAGGACCCCCAGTGGGGACATGGAGGGGACGGGGGTCCCCCAGGACACACAGTGGGGCCGGAGTGGGGGCCTGGGACCCTCATGGTGGCACTGACAGCGGCAGGGGACCCTGGGACAGTGACAGTGACAGGGACCTCTGTGACCCACACTGGGGTGGGTGATGGGGGTCCCTGTGCCCCCGTGGGGGCCATGGCAGTGTCAGGGGAGCCCTGTGGTGACAGTGACAGTGATGATGGGGGTCCCTGTGCCCCCTCGGTGGCAGTGGGGGTCCCTGTGCCCCCCTTGGTGACAGTGCCATTAACCATGGGGGTCCCTGTGCCCCTTCAGTGGCATTGACAGTGACAGTGGGGGTGTCCCTGTGTCCCCTCGGTGGCAGTGGGGGTCCCTGTGTCCCCCTTGGTGACAGTGCCATTAATGATGGGGGTCCCTGTGTCCCCTCGGCAGCATTGACAGTGACAGTGGGGGGGTCCCTGTGTCCCCTCGGTGGCACTGGGGGGGTCCCTGTGTCCCCTCGGCGGCACTGACAGTGACAGTGGGTGGTCCCTGTGTCCCCTCGGGTGGCACTGACAGTGACAGGGGGGGGTCCCTGTGTCCCCTCGGCAGCACTGACAGTGACAGTGGGTGGTCCCTGTGTCCCCTCGGGTGGCACTGACAGTGACAGGGGGGGGTCCCTGTGTCCCCTCGGCGGCACTGACAGTGACAGTGGGTGGTCCCTGTGTCCCCTCGGGTGGCACTGACAGTGACAGGGGGGGGTCCCTGTGTCCCCTCGGCGGCACTGACAGTGACAGTGGGTGGTCCCTGTGTCCCCTCGGGTGGCACTGACAGTGACAGGGGGGGGTCCCTGTGTCCCCTCGGCGGCACTGACAGTGACAGTGGGTGGTCCCTGTGTCCCCTCGGGTGGCACTGACAGTGACAGGGGGGGGTCCCTGTGTCCCCTCGGCAGCACTGACAGTGACAGTGGGTGGTCCCTGTGTCCCCTCGGGTGGCACTGACAGTGACAGGGGGGGGTCCCTGTGTCCCCTCGGCAGCACTGACAGTGACAGTGGGTGGTCCCTGTGTCCCCTCGGGTGGCACTGACAGTGACAGGGGGGGGTCCCTGTGTCCCCTCGGCAGCACTGGGTTATCCCAGGTGTGGGTTATCCCAGGTGTGGGTTATCCCAAGTGTGGGTTATCCCATGCATGGGTTATTCCAGCTGTGGGTTATCCTGGAATTTGTGTTGTCCTGGATGTAGACTATCCCAGGTGTGGGTTTTCCCAGGTGTGGGTTATCCCGGGTGTGGGTTATCCCAGGTATGGGTTATCCCAGGTGTGGGTTTTCCCAGGTGTGGGTTATCCCGGGTGTGGGTTATCCCAGGTATGGGTTATCCCAGGTGTGGGTTTTCCCAGGTGTGGGTTATCCCGGGTGTGAGTTATCCCAGGTATGGGTTATCCCGGGTGTGGGTTATCCCAGGTGTGGATTATCCCAGGAGTGGGTTATCCCAGGTGTGGGTTATCCCGGGTGTGGGTTATCCCAGGTATGGGTTATCCCGGGTGTGGGTTATCCCAGGTGTGGATTACCTCAAATGTGAATTATCCCAAATGTGGGTTATCCCGGGTGTGCGTTATCCTGGGTGTGGGTTATCCCGGGTGTGCGTTATCCCGGGTGTGCATTATCCCGGGTGTGAATTATCCTGGATGTGCCCTAAGGCTCCATTTTGGGGTCCCCCGATGCTGTGAGGGAGATCCTGGGACCCCCATCCTGGCCTTGGTCATGCTGGGGGCACCACCAGGACCCCCGTGGTCACCGTGGGGAGGGGGGACATCCCCCAGGACCCCCAGTGGGGACATGGAGGGGACGGGGGTCCCCCAGGACACACAGTGGGGCCGGAGTGGGGGCCTGGGACCCTCATGGTGGCACTGACAGCGGCAGGGGACCCTGGGACAGTGACAGTGACAGGGACCTCTGTGACCCACACTGGGGTGGGTGATGGGGGTCCCTGTGCCCCCGTGGGGGCCATGGCAGTGTCAGGGGAGCCCTGTGGTGACAGTGACAGTGATGATGGGGGTCCCTGTGCCCCCTCGGTGGCAGTGGGGGTCCCTGTGCCCCCCTTGGTGACAGTGCCATTAACCATGGGGGTCCCTGTGCCCCTTCAGTGGCATTGACAGTGACAGTGGGGGTGTCCCTGTGTCCCCTCGGTGGCAGTGGGGGTCCCTGTGTCCCCCTTGGTGACAGTGCCATTAATGATGGGGGTCCCTGTGTCCCCTCGGCAGCATTGACAGTGACAGTGGGGGGGTCCCTGTGTCCCCTCGGTGGCAGTGGGGGTCCCTGTGTCCCCCTTGGTGACAGTGCCATTAATGATGGGGGTCCCTGTGTCCCCTCGGCAGCACTGACAGTGACAGTGGGTGGTCCCTGTGTCCCCTCGGGTGGCACTGACAGTGACAGGGGGGGGTCCCTGTGTCCCCTCGGCAGCACTGACAGTGACAGTGGGTGGTCCCTGTGTCCCTTCCGTGGCAGTGGGGGGGTCCCTGTGTCCCCTCGGCGGCAGTGGGGGTCCCTGTGTCCCCTCGGCGGCACTGACAGTGACAGTGGGGGGGTCCCTGTGTCCCCTCGGCGGCACTGACAGTGACAGTGGGGGGGTCCCTGTGTCCCCTCGGCCGCCCTGGCGGTGTCGCGGGCCCCCCGGGACCCCCGCGCTGGCGGTGGCGGGCGCGCGGGGCTCTGCATCTTAACGAGGGCTCCGTCAAAGCGCCTTTGTCCCCCCGCCAGCCCCATTGAAACCTCGGCTCCGGCCGCACAATGGCCCCACTGTCCCTGTCCCCGTCCCTGTCCCCCCCCCCGTGGGGGGGGAGAAAGGGGAGGGTTCAGGAGCCTAAAGAAGGGGGGCAGGGCCCCAAAGAGGGGAGCAGGGGTGTGCAGAGACCCCCAAAGTAGGGGGTGAGGACACGGTGGCTTTGGGGACACGGTGGCTTTGGGGACACAGTGGCTTTGGGGACACGGCAACTTTGGGGACACGGTGGCTTTGGGGACATGGGGGCGCCTTTAGGGGGCACAGTGACTCCAGGGACATGGGGGACCCTGGGCACCCCAGGAACTTGAGGGCACGGTGTGGCTTTGGGGACACGGGTGGCTCTGGGGACACGGGGGTCTCTGGGGACACGGGGGGTTCTGGGGACACGG
>NW_024500573.1:55966-60367 GCF_017590055.1 Onychostruthus taczanowskii
CAGGTCACCGGCAAGCTCACGGGGGGCTTTGGGGACACGGGGGGCTCTGGGGACACGGGGGCTCTGGGGACACGGGGGTCTCTGGGGACACGGGGGGCTCTGGGGACACGGGGGTCTCTGGGGACACGGGGGGCTCTGGGGACCCCCAGCAGCTCCAGGACACGGGGTGGTTTTGGGGACACGCAGTGGCTCTGGGGACACAGCGGCTCTGTGGGGACACGGTGGCTCCAGGGACCCCCAGAGCCCCCCCGGAGCAGCTCCGTGTCCCCTCTTTGGGGACAGCGATGTCCCCTCTGTCCCGGCTGCCACCGTCCCTTCCAGGACATTTCTCTGGCGCAGCCGCGACAGTGGCAGTGCCACTCGTGTCCCCAGCCTTGGCCGGCGCGGGGACATCGGGCTCCAAGGAGACCCCCCCGTGGTGCCAGCACCTCCCGGTGTCCCCGTGTCCCCGTGTCCCCGGCACGCTGCCCTTCCGCGGCGGAAACGGTGGCGGGGCCAGAGGCTGGCGGGGGCTGAAAGGGCCTTTTTTGGGATGGGGACACCGGGACACGGGGACACCGGGGAGGCGCCTGGCGCTGCCCCCGGCCATTTGTCCCTGTCACCTCCCATTCATCCCCTTCCTCTTCCTCCCGGACGCCAGGGACACTTCCAGGGCCACCACCGGAGCTGCCAGGGGACAGGGGAGGGGGACACGGGGGGGGAGGGACATGGGGATCACCCCCTGGTTCCCCCCT
This sequence comes from Onychostruthus taczanowskii, assembly GCF_017590055.1. NCBI lineage: Eukaryota > Metazoa > Chordata > Aves > Passeriformes > Passeridae > Onychostruthus > Onychostruthus taczanowskii. The sequence goes on from NW_024500573.1 coordinate 56,701, forward strand.
GATGTCATTCTCCTCCTGTCCCTCCCATGTCCCTCACCTGTCCCAGTGTCCCCTGCAGGTGCCCCTCTCCACCTCTCCCTCCAATGTCCCCGTGTCCCCACAGATGACGTTCTCTACCTGTCCCTCCCCTGTCCCTCACCTGTCCCCATGTCCCTCAAGATGATTCCCCTCACCTGCCCCTCACATGTCCCCGCTGAGCACTCCCTCTGCCTGTCCCTGTGTCCCCCTTGATGACCCTGTCACCTGTCCCTCCCCAGTCCCTGCCCTGTCCCTCACCTGTCCCCGTGTCCCCACAGATGACATTCTCCACCTGTCCCTCCCCTGTCCCTCCCCTGTCCTGGTGTCCCCACAGATGACATTCTCCACCTGTCCCTTCCCTGTCCCGGTGTCCCCACAGATGACATTCTCTCCCTGTCCCTCCCCTGTCCCGGTGTCCCCACAGATGACATTCTCTCCCTGTCCCTGTCCCTCCCCTGTCCCGGTGCACATACAGATCACATCCTCTCCCTGTCCCTCCCCTGTCCCGGTGTCCCCACAGATGACATTCTCCCCCTGTCCCTGCCCTGTCCTCATGTCCCCACAGATGACATTCTCCACCTGTCCCTGCCCTGTCCCCATGTCCCCACAGACGACATTCTCCCCCCTGTCCCTCCCCTGTCCTGGTGTCCCCACAGAAGACATTCTCTCCCTGCCCCTGTCCCTCCCCTGTCCTGGTGTCCCCACAGAAGACATTCTCTCCCTGCCCCTGTCCCTCCCCTGTCCTGGTGTCCCCACAGAAGACATTCTCTCCCTGCCCCTGTCCCTCCCCTGTCCTGGTGTCCCCACAGAAGACATTCTCTCCCTGTCCCCATCCCTCACGCGTCCCCGTGTCCCCACAGATGACGTCCTCCACCAAGGTGTACTACAGCCAGACCACGCAGACCGACAGCCGCCCGCTGATGGGGCCGGGGCTGCGGCGGCGCCGCGTGCTGACCAAGGACGGCCGCAGCAACGTGCGCATGGAGCACATCTCGGACAAGCGCTTCCTGTACCTCAAGGACCTGTGGACCACCTTCATCGACCTCCAGTGGCGCTACAAGCTCCTGCTCTTCTCCGCCACCTTCGCCGGCACCTGGTTCGCCTTCGGCGTGGTGTGGTACCTGGTGGCCGCGGCGCACGGCGACCTGCTGGAGTTCGAGCCGCCCGCCAACCACACGCCGTGCGTGATGCAGGTGCACACGCTGACCGGCGCCTTCCTCTTCTCCCTGGAGTCGCAGACCACCATCGGCTACGGCTTCCGCTACATCAGCGAGGAGTGCCCGCTGGCCATCGTGCTGCTCATCACCCAGCTGGTGCTCACCACCATCCTGGAGATCTTCATCACCGGCACCTTCCTGGCCAAGATCGCGCGGCCCAAGAAGCGCGCCGAGACCATCAAGTTCAGCCAGAACGCCGTGGTGGCGCAGCACGACGGCAAGACCTGCCTGATGATCCGCGTGGCCAACATGAGGAAGAGCCTCCTGATCGGCTGCCAGGTCACCGGCAAGCTGCTGCAGACCCACCTCACCAAGGAGGGCGAGAGCGTCCGGCTCAACCAGCTCAACGTGGACTTCCAGGTGGACACGTCCTCGGACAGCCCCTTCCTCATCCTGCCGCTGACCTTCTACCACGTGGTGGACGAGGCCAGCCCGCTGCGGGACGTGTCCCTGCGCTCGGGGGACGGCGACTTCGAGCTGGTGGTCATCCTGAGCGGCACCGTGGAGTCCACCAGCGCCACGTGCCAGGTGCGCACGTCCTACCTGCCCGAGGAGATCCTGTGGGGCTACGAGTTCACGCCGGCCATCTCGCTGTCGGCCAGCGGCAAGTACGTGGCCGACTTCAGCCTCTTCGACCGCGTGGTCAAGGTGGCGGCGCCCTGCTGTCACCACGAGGCCGTGCGGTTCGGGGACCCCGAGAAGGTCAAGCTGGAGGAGTCGCTGCGGGAGGCGGAGCGGGAGGGGGAGGGGGCCCCGCTCAGCGTCCGCATCAGCAACGTCTGAGGGGGGACAGAGAGGTGACATCGGCGCCGGGGTGGCGGCGCCGGGGCGAGGGGTGGCTCCCAGGTGGCACCGGGGCGAGGGGGTGGTGGTGGATGGTGGCGATGTCGCCAGGTTCAAGGGGACAGCAACATCTGGGGGTGTCACCGGGTTCAAGGGGACACCAACATCTGGGGGTGTCACCGGGTTCAAGGGGACACCAACATCTGGGGGTGTCACCGGGTTCAAGGGGACACCAACATCTGGGGGTGTCACCAGTGCTGGAGGTGCCACCAGCCCCAAAGGGACACCAGTATCTGGGGGTGTCACCAGCCTCAAGGGGACACCAACATCTGGAGGTGTCACTGGATTCAAGGGGACACCAACATCTGGGGGTGTCACCAGTGCTGGAGGTGCCACCAGCCCCAAAGGGACACCAGTATCTGGGGGTGTCACCAGCCTCAAGGGGACACCAACATCTGGAGGTGTCACTGGATTCAAGGGGACACCAACATCTGGGGGCGTCACCAGCCCCAAAGGGACACAAACAACTTGAAGTGTCACCAGCCTCAAAGGGACATCAACATCTGGGGGTGTCAACGGATTCAAGGGGACACCAACATCTGGGGGTGTCACCAGCCCCAAAGGGACACAAACAACTGGAAGTGTCACCAGTGCTGGAGGTGCCACCAGCCCCAAAGGGACACCAACATCTGGGGGTGTCACCGGGTTCAAGGGGACACCAACATCTGGAGGTGCCACCAGTCCTGGAGGTGTCATCAAGTCTGGAGGTGTCACCAAGGCCTGGAGGTCTCAGGTGTCACCAGCCTCAGAGTGTCACCAGATCTGGAAGTGTCACCAGTCCTGAAGGTGCCACCAGCCCCAGACTGTCACCAGCACCTGGAGGTGTCGCCAGCCTCAGAGTGTCACCAAGTCTGGAAGTGTCACCAGCCCCAAGGGGACACAAATAGCTGGAGCTGCCGCCAGTCCCAAAGTGCCACCAACCCCTGGAGGTGTCACCAACATCTGGAGGTGCCACCAGCCCCAAAGTGACACCAGTGCCTGGACGCATCACCAATGCTTGAAGGTGACATCAGCCCAGACGTGACACCAGTCCCACGATGCCACCAATGCCTGGACGTGTCACCAAGCCCTGGAGGTGTCACCACCAACATCTGGAAGTGCCACCAGCCCCAAAGTGCCACCAACACCCAGAAGAGCCACCAGCCAAGACTCCACCAATGCCTGGAGGTGTCACCAAGCCCTGGAGGTGCCACCAGTCCCAAAGTGCCACCAAGCCCTGGAGGTGACACCAATGCCTAGAAGTGTCACCATCTGGAGGTGCCACCAAGCCCTGGAGGTGACACCAGCCCCAAAGTGCCCCCAACCCCTGGAGGTGCCACCAGCCCCAAAGTGCCACCAAGACCTGGAGGTGACACAATCCCTAAGATGGCACCAGTCCCCGGAGGTGACACCAGTCCCCGGTGCCCCAAAGTGCCACCAACCCCTGGAGGTGACACCAGCCCCGAAGTGCCACCAACGCCTAGAATTGCCACCAACCCCTGGAGGTGCCACCTCCCCTGAAGTGTCACCAACCCCTGGAGGTGCCACCACCCCCAGGGCGCCGCTGCTCCCCCCCTGCCAGGGGAAACTGAGGCAGGAGACCCCCCCCC
>NW_024500573.1:60750-76838 GCF_017590055.1 Onychostruthus taczanowskii
GGCCCCCAGTGTCACCCCCAATGTCCCCAGGTCCTCCCCAATGTCCCCAGTGTCCCCCCCAGTGTCACCAGTCCAGGTAAAGGACACAGGTTTATTTCCAGTACCCCCCCCACGCTCCCAGTACAGGGGGGCCACTGGGACCAGTGGGACACTGCTGGTGTCCCCAGGTGGTGGCACCAGCCCCGCCCCCTCCCAGAGCCCCCCCGGGGGACAGAGAGGGGACGGGGGGGGACAAAGGGGACAAAAAGGGGGACAAGGGGGGAATGGGAGGGGACGATGGGGGGGACAAGAGGGCACAAAGAGGGGACACGGGGACCCCCCCCAGGTTCCAGAGGCAGCGGCGGCGAAGGCACCGGTGAGGCTTTAAAAAACCGCGGAGAAAATCCCGCGGGAATTCCCAAAAATCCCGCGGGAATTCCCAAAAATCCCGCGGGAATTCCCAAAAATCCCGCGGGAATTACAAAAACCCTGCGGGAATTCCCAAAATCCTGCAGGAATTCCAAAAATCCGGCGGGAATTCCCAAAAATCCTTCAGGAATTCCCCAAATCCTGCAGAATTCCAAAAATCCTGCGGAACATCCCAAAATCCCGCGAGAATTCCCAAAATCCCGCGGGAATTGGGAGAAAGTGTCCAGGGGTGGCGGGGACGGCTTCACACCAGGAACGAGGAGGTTTGCTTGAACTCGCCCTGCGGGGACACGGGGACAGCCATGGGGCCATCAGTGGGGACATTGATGAGGACATGGGGACAGCCATGGGGACACGGGGACAGGCATGGGGACATCAGTGGGGACAGGGACGGGGACACAGGGACATCGATGGGGACAGCCAAGGGGACAGCCATGGGGACATCAGTGGGGACACGAGGACATCGATGGGGACAGCCATGGGGACATGGGGACAGCCATGGGAACATTGATGAGGACATGGGGACATTGATGGGGACAGCCATGGGGACATGAGGACATTGATGAGGACATGGGGACAGCCATGGGGACATCAGTGGGGACATGGGGACATTGATGAGGACATGAGGACATTGATGGGGACAGCCATGGGGACACGGGGACATTGATGGGGACAGGGACGTCCATGGAGACATTGATGGGAACATGGGGACAGCCATGGGGACATGGAGACATCGATGGGGACAGCCATGGGGACATCAGTGGGGACACTGGGACATTGATGGGGACATGGAGACATGGGGACAGCCATGGGGACATTGATGGGGACATCCATGGGGACAGGGACAGTGATGGGACATCAATGGGGACATCAGGGACAATAACGGGACATTAACAGGGACATCAGTGGGGAACAGAGGGACACCACTGGGGACACAGGGGCACTAAAAGGGACATCAGAGGGGACAATGGGACATCAATGGGGACATCAATGGGGACAGGGAGCCCCCTCCCTCCAGCACCACCCCCAGGGACACCGGGGACATTAATAGGGACATGGTGACATCACTGGGGACATGGTGACATCACTGGGGACATCACTGGGGACATGGTGACATCCATGGGGACACCACGGGTGACACCATCCCCCCCCAGGACCCTCCTGCCAAGGGACACCGGGGTGTCCCTCTGCCTCTGGGGTGTCGCCGCCAGGGCGGTGGCAGGTCCCGGTGTCCCCGCGGTGTCCCCGCGGTGTCCCCGCGTCCTCACCTCGCTGCGCCGTGAGGGCTGGCTGTAAATCACCTTCTTCCCGCCGGCACTGCGGGAAAATCGGGATTTTTGGGAAGTGCCACCCCGCTGTGTCCCCTCTGTCCCCACCGAGGGGACACCCCAGGGACAGGGGTGACACCGGGGTGACACCGAGGTGACACCGGGGGGGGGGTGGGGTCACCCAGGAGGAGGAGGAGGTGGCTCTGGTGTCACTCACTCTGTTTTTTCTGGAAAAAAGAGGAAAAACGGGGATCAGGGAGGGGAGGGGACACGGGGGGGACGTGACTGGGACACGGGGACTGGGACGTGGGGACATCCCCAGGGACAGGGGCCATTCCCAGTCCCTCCCAGTCCCCCCCAGTCCATCCCAGTACCCCCCAGTTCATTCCCAGTCGCCCCAGTTCCATTCCCAGTCCCCCCAGACCAGGATCGGGGATCCCACAGGATTGGGGAATCCACAGGGATCAGGGGGATCCAAGGGGATCCCACAGGCTTGGGGGGATCCAATGGGATTGGGGGGGATCCCACGGGATCGGGGGATCCAAGGGGACTGGGGGATTCAAGGGGATCCCACAGTATCAAGGGATCTGGGGGGGATCCAACAGGATTGGGGGATTCAAGGGGATCCCACAGTATCGGGGGATCCAATGGGATCAGGGGATCCAAGGGCATTGGGGGGATCCCACGGGATTGGGGTGATCCAAGGGGATCAGGGGGATCCCATGGGATCTGGGGGATCCAAGGGGATTGGGGAGATCCAAGGGGATCGGGGGGATCCAAAGGGATTGGGGGAGATCCCATGGGATCAGGGGGATCCAAGGGATCGGGGGGATCAGGGGCATCCCACGGGACTGGGGGGGATCCAACAGGATCAGGGGGATCCACTGGGATATGGGGATCCAGGGGGATCCCATGGGATCGGGGGGATCCATGGGGATCAGGAGGGACTGGAGAGATCCCACGGGATCAGGGTGGATCAGGATGAGGATGGGGATTGGGATGGGGATTGGGAATGGGATTAGGATCAGGATTAGGATGGGGATTAGGATTGGGATCAGAATCAGGATTGGGATGAGGATGGGGATTGGGATGGGGATCAGGATTGGAATCAAGATGGGAATTGGGTCTGGGATCAGAATCAGGATTGGGATGGGGATCGGGATGGGAATTAGGAGCAGGATCAGGATTGGGATTGGGATGGGGACTGGGATTGGGATCAGAATCAGGATTGGGATGAGGATGGGGATCGGGATGGAGATTAGGATCAGGATCAGGATTGGGATTGGGATCAGGACGGGGATTGGGATGGGGATTTGGATCGGGATCGGGATCGCTCCTCACTGGCTTCCATGCGGAAGACGTCGGATTTCTGGGGGGTGCCCACGTTGTTGGAGGCCTCGCAGTGATAATCGCCCGTGTCCCAGCCCCCCACGGGCTCAAAGACCTGGAACGGGGCAGGGGTCAGGGAAAAATGGGGAAAAATGGTGAAAAGGGGGGAAAATGGGGGAGAAAGGGGGGGAAATGGGGAGAAAATGGGGGAAAATGGGGAGAAATGGGGGAAAATGGGGGGAAAACAAAGAGGAAAACAGGGATAATGGGAAATGGAGGGAATAGGGAAAAAAAACAGGGATAAAAGGGGGGAAAAGCAGGGGGAAAAATGGGGAGGAAAATGGGGGAAATGAGGAGAAAATGGGGGGAAAATGAGAGGGAAATGAAGGGGGAGTGGAGGGGGGAAAGGGGAGAAATGAGGGCAGGAAAATGAGAGAATTAGAGGATGACGGGGGAAAAGGGAGGAAGAGAGGAAAGCAGGGAAAAGGGACAGGAGAAGGGGAGGAAAACAAGGAAAAGGACAGGGAAAGAGGGAAAGGGAGAGGAAAACAGGGAAAAAGGGCAGGAAAAGAGGGAAAGAGGGAAAGGGAGAGGAAAACAGGGAAAAAGGGCAAGAAATGGGGGAAAGGGAGAGGAAAACAGGGATAAAGGGCAGGAAAATAAGGAAAGAGAGAAAGGGAGAGGGGCAGGAAAAAGGGGAGGGGAAAGGGACAGGAAAAAGGGAGGAAAATAGGGAAAAGGGCAGGAAAAGGGCAGGAAAAGGGGGAAAGGGAGAGGAAAACAGGGATAAAGGGCAGGAAAATAAGGAAAGAGAGAAAGGGAGAGGGGCAGGAAAAAAGGAAGGGGAAAGGAACAGGAAAAAGGGAGGAAAACAGGGAAAAGGAGCAGGGAAAGAGGGAAAAGGGGCAGGAAAAGAGGGCAAAGGGCAGGAAAAGAGGGAAAGGGCAGGAAAAGGGGGAAAGGGAGAGGAAAACAGGGAAAAGGGCAGGAAAAGGGGGAAAGAGAGGGTGAAGGGCAGGAAAGGGGCACGAACACAGGGAAAGGAGCAGGAAAAGGGGGAAAGGGAGAGGAAAAAAGGGAAAAGGACAGGAAAAGGGAGAGAAGAACAGGGAAAAGGGGCAGGAAAAGAGGGAAAAGGACAGGAAAACAGGGAAAAGGGCAGGAAAAGACGAGAGGAAGAGGGAGAGGGAGAGGGAGAGGGGCACGCCTGCCCCGGCACTGACCAGCTCCCCCGAGCGCGGGTCCAGGCTGTAGGAGGAGTTGCGGAAGGCGGGGCTGGATTTGGGGTCCTGGGGCAGCTCGGTGCCGTCCTTGTACCAGCGGAAGGTGGGGGGCGGCGAGCCCTGCGCCTCGGAGCAGCGCAGCACCGCCCGCGCGCCCACCGTGGCAGAGCTGGGCACGTGTGCCAGCGGCTTCCCCGGGGGCACTGCGGGGACAGGGACAGGGATGGCACCGCCCGGGGGGAAAACAAGGGGAAATGGGGGAAAAATGGGAAATGGAGGGAATAGGGAAAAAAAACAGGGATAAAAGGGGGGAAAAGCAGGGGGAAAAATGGGGAGGAAAATGGGGGAAATGAGGAGAAAATGGGGGGAAAATGAGAGGGAAATGAAGGGGGAGTGGAGGGGGAAAAGGGGAGAAATGAGGGCAGGAAAATGAGAAAATTAGAGGATAACGGGGGAAAAGGGAGGAAGAGAGGAAAGCAGGGAAAAGGGACAGGAGAAGGGGAGGAAAACAAGGAAAAGGACAGGGAAAGAGGGAAAGGGAGAGGAAAACAGGGAAAAAGGGCAAGAAATGGGGGAAAGGGAGAGGAAAACAGGGATAAAGGGCAGGAAAATAAGGAAAGAGAGAAAGGGAGAGGGGCAGGAAAAAGGGGAGGGGAAAGGGACAGGAAAAAGGGAGGAAAATAGGGAAAAGGAGCAGGGAAAGGGGCAGGAAAAGGGGGAAAGGTAGAGGAAAACAGGGAAAAGGAGCAGGGAAAGAGGGAAAAGGACAGGAAAAGAGGGAAAGGGAGAGGAAAACAGGGAAAAGGAGAGGAAAACAGGGAAAAGGGCAGGAAAAGAGGGAAAGAGAGAAAGGGAGAGGGGCAGGAAAAAAGGAAGGGGAAAGGAACAGGAAAAAGGGAGGAAAACAGGGAAAAGGAGCAGGGAAAGAGGGAAAAGGGGCAGGAAAAGAGGGCAAAGGGCAGGAAAAGAGGGAAAGGGCAGGAAAAGGGGGAAAGGGAGAGGAAAACAGGGAAAAGGGCGGGAAAAGGTGGAAAGGGAGGGTGAAGGGCAGGAAAGGGGCACGAACACAGGGAAAGGAGCAGGAAAAGGGGGAAAGGGAGAGGAAAACAGGGAAAAGGACAGGAAAAGGGAGAGGAGAACAGGGAAAAGGAGCAGGAAAAGAGGGAAAAGGACAGGAAAAGAGGGAAAGGGAGAAAGGGAAAAGGACAGGAAAAGGGAGAGAAGAACAGGGAAAAGGGGCAGGAAAAGAGGGAAAAGGACAGGAAAAGAGGGAAAAGGACGGTGAAAGGCAGGGAAAGGAGCAGGAAAACAGGGAAAAGGGCAGGAAAAGACGAGAGGAAGAGGGAGAGGGAGAGGGAGAGGGAGAGGGAGAGGGAGAGGGGCACGCCTGCCCCGGCACTGACCAGCTCCCCCGAGCGGAGAGGGAGAGGGAGAGGGAGAGGGAGAGGGAGAGGGAGAGGGGCACGCCTGCCCCGGCACTGACCAGCTCCCCCGAGCGCGGGTCCAGGCTGTAGGAGGAGTTGCGGAAGGCGGGGCTGGATTTGGGGTCCTGGGGCAGCTCGGTGCCGTCCTTGTACCAGCGGAAGGTGGGGGGCGGCGAGCCCTGCGCCTCGGAGCAGCGCAGCACCGCCCGCGCGCCCACCGTGGCAGAGCTGGGCACGTGTGCCAGCGGCTTCCCCGGGGGCACTGCGGGGACAGGGACAGGGATGGCACCGCCCAGAGTCACCGTGGGGATGGTGACAGCACCACCCGGAGTCACCACAGGGACAGGGACAGGGACAGTGATGGCACTGCCCAGAGACACCCAGACATGGGACAGGGACGGTGATGGCACTGCCTGGAGTCACCACGGGGACAGGGACGGGGATGGCACCACCCGCGCGCCCACCGTGGCAGAGCTGGGCACGTGTGCCAGCGGCTTCCCCGGGGGCACTGCGGGGACAGGGACGGCACCGCCCGGAGTCACCACGGGGACAGGGACGGTGATGGCACTGCCCAGAGTGACCCCAGGGACGGTGACAGCACTACCCGGAGTCATCCCAGGGACAGGGACGGTGATGGCACCGCCCAGAGTCACCACGGGGACAGGGACAGGGATGGCACCGCCCAGAGTCACCACGGGGACAGGGATGGTGATGGCACTGCCCAGAGTCACCGTGACATGGGACAGGGACAGTCATGGCACTGCCTGGAGTCACCACAGGGACAGGGAAAGTGATGGCACCGCGGAGAGTCACCATGGGGACAGGGACAGGAGCAGTGACAGCACTGCCCGGAGTCACCGTGACAATGGCAGGGACAGTGACCAGCACCACACAGAGCCACCCCAGGGATGGAGACAAGGCCAGGGCTGGGGACAGGGGACAAGGCCGGGGCTGGGGACAGGGGACAAGGCTGGGGCTGGGGACAGGGGACAAGGCTGGGGCTGGGGACAGGGGACAAGGCCGGGGCTGGGGACAGGGGACAAGGCCGGGGTTGGGGACACGGTGGCCTCACCCTGGACGATGAGGTTGACCTCGGACTTGGCGATGTGGCTGCCATCCCCCACCACCTCGCAGATGTACTTCCCGCTGTCCTCGCGCGTCACCGACTGGAACCGGATGGACGTGGGCGAGAACTGGACACGGTCCCGGTACGGCTCTGGGGGACACCGAGCTGGGACACCGGGGACAGCACGGGGACACCCCCATGGCCCCACAGTGACCCCCCGGTACGGCTCTGGGGGACACCGAGCTGGGACACCGGGGGACAGCACGGGGACACCCCCATGGCCCCACAGTGACCCCCCCCCAGTGTCCCCACGGGCTCAGGGCCTCTCTGATGTCCCTACAGAGCCCTGTGGTGTCCCCCAATGTCCCTGCTGCCCCCAGTGTCCCCAGTATCCCCAATGTCCTCGCTGTCCCTAATGCCACCAGTATCCCCTGATGTCCCCAATGTCCCTGCTGTCCCCAGTGTCCCCTGATGTCCCCAGTGTCCCCGCTGTCCCCCGCTGTCCCCCCGTGTCCCCGTACCCGTGAGCTCCCCCCCGTAGTAGATCAGTGCCAGGGACGAGCCCCTCTGGAACTTCCACTCGATGCGGGCGCTGCCGGAGCTGGAGCGGAACGCGGCGCAGCGAATCTCCACGGCTGGGGCGGAACGGGAGCGGGGCAGAACCGGGTCAGAATCGGGTCAGAATCGGGGCAGAACCGGGGCAGAACGGGAGCGGGGCAGAACCAGGGCAGAACCGGGTCAGAACCGGGTCAGAACCGGGGCAGAACGGGAGCGGGGCAGACAGAACCGGGTCAGAAAGAACCGGGGCAGAACCGGGTCAGAACGGGACAGGTCAGAACGGGAATGGGTCAGACAGAACCGGGGCAGAACCAGGTCAGAACGGGAGCGGGGCAGAACTGGCTCAGACAGAAGCGGCTCAGACAGAGCCAGGTCAGACAGAGCCAGGGTCAGACAGAACCGGGCCAGAACCGGGTCAGACAGAACCGGGTCAGAAAGAACCGGGGCAGAACCGGGTCAAACGGGACAGGTCAGAACAGGAATGGGTCAGACAGAACCGGGGCAGAACCGGGTCAGAACGGGACAGGTCAGAACGGGAATGGGTCAGACAGAACCGGGGCAGAACCAGGTCAGAACGGGAGCGGGGCAGAACTGGCTCAGACAGAACCGGCTCAGACAGAGCCAGGTCAGACAGAGCCAGGGTCAGACAGAACCGGGGCAGAACGGGAGCAGGGCAGACAGAACCAGGTCAGAACCGGGTCAGACAGAACCGGGGCAGAACGGGAGCAGGGCAGACAGAACCAGGTCAGAACCGGGTCAGACAGAACCGGGTCAGAACAGGACCGGGTCAGACAGAACCGGAATCGGGTCAGACAGAACCGGGTCAGACAGAACCGGCTCAGAACCGGCTCAGAACAGAACCAGAACCGGGTCAGACAGAACTGGGGTCAGACAGAACCGGGACCGGGTCAGACAGAACCAGGACTGGGCTCGGCCAGAACCAGGACCAGGAATGGGCTCAGCCAGAACCGGGCTCAGCCAGAACCCGGCTCAGCCAGAACCGGGCTCAGCCCAAACTCCGCTCTGTCAGAACCAGGATCGGTTCTGGGACCACCCAAACCGGGACCACCCAAACCAGGCTGGCCCCAAACCGACCCCCCCAAACCTCCCTGGGTGGAGCCCCCCCTGCCGGGTTCGGGGTGGTGACACCACGGGGACACCGGGGACACTCACGTTTGTGCTCCGGCACTTCCTGGTCCTCCGAGGTCACCTGGGCTGCGGCCAGCGCGGCTGCGGGGACACCGGGGCGGGAATGTCACCGGGACACCGGGGCGGGGACATTACCGGGGACAGCGGGCTGGGGACGTCACCGGGACACCGGGGCGGGAATGTCACCGGGACACCGGGGTGGGGACGTCACCGGGACACTGGGGCGGGAATGTCACAGGGACACCGGGGTGGGGACGTTACTGGGGACACTGGGGCGGGAATGTCACCGGGGACAGCGGGGTGGGGACGTTACCAGGGACACCAGGGTAGGAATGTCCCCGGGGACACCGGGGTGGGGACATTACCGGGGACAGCGGGGAGGGACGTCACCGGGACACCGGGGTGGGGACGTCACCGGGAGGCCGGGCAGGGCCACCGGGAGGTCACCGAGAGCTGGGGCAGGGCCACCGGGGCCAGGAGGTCACCGGGAGCCCCGGGCATGGCCACCAGGAGGTCACCGGGAGCTGGAAAATCCTGTCCGGCCACTCCCGCCCTGCCCAGCTCCTGCCCAGTTTCTGCCCAGTTCTTTCCCAGTTTCTGCCCAGTTCCTGCCCAGTCTCTGCTCAGTTGTTTCCCAGTTCCTGCCCAGTTCTTTCCCAGTTCTTTCCCAGTTTCTGCCCTGTTCTTGCCCAGTTTTTGCCCATTTTCTACACATCTTCTACCCAGTTCCTGCCCAGTTCTTTCCCAGTTTCTGCCCTGTTCTTGCCCATTTTCTACCCAGTTTCTACACAGTTCCTGCCCAGTTTCTGCCAGGTTCTTTCCCAGTTTCTGCCCAGTTCTTTCCCCATTTTCTATCCAGTCTCTGCCCATTTCCTGCCCAGTTTTTGCCCATTTTCTACACAGCTTCTACCCAGTTACCACGCAGTTCCTGCCCACTTTCTACCCAGTTCTTTCCCAGTTTCTATCCAGTTCTTTCCCAGTTTCTGCCCAGTTTTTTGCCCATTTTCTACTCAGTTTCCACACAGTTTCTGCCCAGTTCCTGCCCAGTCTCTGCTCAGTTGTTTCCCAGTTCCTGCCCAGTTCTTTCCCAGTTTCTGCCCAGTTCTTTCCCCATTTTCTATCCAGTCTCTGCCCATTTCCTGCCCAGTTTTTGCCCATTTTCTACACAGCTTCTACCCAGTTACCACGCAGTTCCTGCCCACTTTCTACCCAGTTCTTTCCCAGTTTCTATCCAGTTCTTTCCCAGTTTCTGCCCAGTTTTTTGCCCATTTTCTACCCAGTTTCTACACAGTTCCTGCCCAGTTCTTTCCCAGTTTCTGCCCTGTTCCTGCCCAGTTTGTGCCCATTTTCTACCCAGTCTATGCCCAGTTCTCTCCCAGTTTCTGCCCATTTTTTGCCCAGTTTCTACGCAGTTCCTGCCTATTTTCTGCCCAGTTCCTGCCCAGTTCTTTCCCATTTCCTATCCAGTTTCTAAGCAGTTTCTGCCCAGTTTCTACCCAGTTCTTTCCCAGTTTCTGCCCTGTTCCTGCCCAGTTTGTGCCCATTTTCTACCCAGTCTATGCCCAGTTCTCTCCCAGTTTCTGCCCAGTTTCTGCCCATTTTTTGCCCAGTTTCTACGCAGTTCCTGCCTATTTTCTGCCCAGTTCTTTCCCAGTTCCTGCCCATTTCCTGCCCAGTTTCACAGGAAACCGCCGGGAATGTCGCAACTCCCGGAGCTCCGCGTGCGCGGGGACACGCCCGTGTCCCCCCCGGTGTCCCCCCGGTGTCCCCCCGGGGGACACCGGGGCGGGAATGTCACCGGGACACCGGGGTGGGGACGTCACCGGGACACTGGGGCGGGAATGTCACAGGGACACCGGGGTGGGGACGTTACTGGGGACACTGGGGCGGGAATGTCACCGGGGACAGCGGGGTGGGGACGTTACCAGGGACACCAGGGTAGGAATGTCCCCGGGGACACCGGGGTGGGGACATTACCGGGGACAGCGGGGAGGGACGTCACCGGGACACCGGGGTGGGGACGTCACCGGGAGGCCGGGCAGGGCCACCGGGAGGTCACCGAGAGCTGGGGCAGGGCCACCGGGGCCAGGAGGTCACCGGGAGCCCCGGGCATGGCCACCAGGAGGTCACCGGGAGCTGGAAAATCCTGTCCGGCCACTCCCGCCCTGCCCAGCTCCTGCCCAGTTTCTGCCCAGTTCTTTCCCAGTTTCTGCCCTGTTCTTGCCCAGTTTTTGCCCATTTTCTACACATCTTCTACCCAGTTCCTGCCCAGTTCTTTCCCAGTTCTTTCCCAGTTTCTGCCCTGTTCTTGCCCAGTTTTTGCCCATTTTCTACACAGCTTCTACCCAGTTCCTGCCCAGTTCTTTCCCAGTTTCTGCCCAGTTTTTGCCCATTTTCTACCCAGTTTCTACACAGTTCCTGCCCAGTTTCTGCCAGGTTCTTTCCCCATTTTCTATCCAGTCTCTGCCCATTTCCTGCCCAGTTTTTGCCCATTTTCTACACAGCTTCTACCCAGTTACCACGCAGTTCCTGCCCAGTTTCTACCCAGTTCTTTCCCAGTTTCTATCCAGTTCTTTCCCAGTTTCTGCCCAGTTTTTTGCCCATTTTCTACTCAGTTTCCACACAGTTTCTGCCCAGTTCCTGCCCAGTCTCTGCTCAGTTGTTTCCCAGTTCCTGCCCATTTCCTGCCCAGTTCTTTCCCAGTTTCTGCCCTGTTCCTGCCCAGTTTGTGCCCATTTTCTACCCAGTTTCTACACAGTTCCTGCCCAGTTCTTTCCCAGTTTCTGCCCTGTTCCTGCCCAGTTTGTGCCCATTTTCTACCCAGTTTCTACACAGTTCCTGCCCAGTTCTTTCCCAGTTTCTGCCCTGTTCCTGCCCAGTTTGTGCCCATTTTCTACCCAGTTTCTACACAGTTCCTGCCCAGTTCTTTCCCAGTTTCTGCCCTGTTCCTGCCCAGTTTGTGCCCATTTTCTACCCAGTCTATGCCCAGTTCTCTCCCAGTTTCTGCCCATTTTTTGCCCAGTTTCTACGCAGTTCCTGCCTATTTTCTGCCCAGTTCCTGCCCAGTTCTTTCCCATTTCCTATCCAGTTTCTAAGCAGTTTCTGCCCATTTTCTACCCAGTTCTTTCCCAGTTTCTGCCCTGTTCCTGCCCAGTTTGTGCCCATTTTCTACCCAGTCTATGCCCAGTTCCTGCCCAGTTCTCTCCCAGTTTCTGCCCATTTTTTGCCCAGTTTCTACGCAGTTCCTGCCTATTTTCTGCCCAGTTCCTGCCCAGTTCTTTCCCATTTCCTATCCAGTTTCTAAGCAGTTTCTGCCCAGTTTCTACCCAGTTCTTTCCGAGTTTCTGCCCTGTTCCTGCCCATTTTCTGCCCAGTTCCTGCCCATTTCCTGCCCAGTTTCACAGGAAACCGCCGGGAATGTCGCAACTCCCGGAGCTCCGCGTGCGCGGGGACACGCCCGTGTCCCCCCCGGTGTCCCCCCGGTGTCCCCCCGGTGTCCCCCGTGTCGCATCCCCGGAGCTGCGGCACCCCCGCTGCCGGCTTTGGCGCCGGTGACTCATTCCCAGCGGGATTGTCACCGGGAATGTCGCCGGGAACGCCTCGGCCGCCACCCGCCCGCGCCACCTTTGCACCCCGGGGCCGCTGCCAAGCGAAACCCGGGCGGGAAAACCGGGATCGGGGGGGAAAATCGGGATTTTTGGGGGGAAAATTGGGAGTTGGGGGGGAAAAATCGGGATTTTTTGGGGGGAAATTGGGATTTGGGGGGGAAAAATTGGGATTTTTTTTGGGGAAATTGGGATTTGGGGGGGAAAAATGGGATTTGGGACATGGATCTAAAGGGATTCCAACCCCCCAGGTACTGCAGGCAGCTGGTCTGGGGGAAAAATACGGGATTTGGGGGAAAAAATTTGGGATTTGGGGGAAAAATTTGGGATTTGGGGGAAAAATTTGGGATTTTGGGGAAAGAAATGGGATTTGGGGGGAAAAAATGGGATTTGGGACAGGGATTAGGGATTGGGATTAGGGATTGGGATTTGGGATTGGGAGGGCCGCGCCCACCCAGCCAGGTGCCGCTCGGCCACGCCCCCCCCGCGCCCTTATTGGCTGCCCCGCCCGTCGGTTCGAAGCGGCGCGCGGTGATTGGTCGGCGCAGGGACGCCCGCGTGGTTTGATTGGTTAAGGGGAAGGGCGGGGAGAGGCGGCCAATGGGAGAGCGCGCTGTAACTTCTGGCCAATTGCGGCGCGCGGGGGGCGGGGCCTGGCGTTGCCTTGGCGACCGGAGCGGCTCCGGCCGGTAGGGGGCGCTGAGAGCCCGTGCGGGGCTCCCAGTTCGGACCAGTGACCCCCCCCAGGGACCCCCCAGGGACCCCCAGGGCTCCCAGTTCAGACCAGTTCGGACCAGTGACGCCCCCAGGGACCCCCAGGGTTCCCAGTTCGGACCAGTGACCCCCCCAGGATTTTTTTGGGGAAAATTGGGATTTGGGGGAGAAATTGGGATTTAGGGGGAAAAAAATCGAGATTTGGGGGGGAAAAATTGGGATTTGGGGGGAAAAAAATCGGGATTTGCGGGGGGGGGGGGGTGGGATTTGGGGGGTGTTTGGGTGGATTTGGGGAATAAACAAAGCACAGGAACATCCCGTGGGAGTCCGGGATCAGCCTGGAGTCGGGGCCTGCCGGGACCGGGTTTAAATAAACCGGGATTGGGTCAGTCCCGACCCGTTTTGGGTTTAAATAAACCGGGACCGGGTTAAACCCGACCCGTTTTGGGTTTAAATAAACCGGGACCGGGTTAAACCCGACCCGTTTTGGGTTTAAATAAACCGAGTTTGGGTTAATCCCGACCCATTTTGGGTCTAAATAAACCGGGACTGGGTTAGTCCCGACCCGTTTTGGGTCTAAATAAACCGGGATTGGGTCAGTCCCAAACTGTTTTGGGTCTAAATAAACCGAGTTTGGGTTAATCCCGACCCATTTTGGGTCCAAATAAACCGGGATTGGGTCAGTCCCGACCCGTTTTGGGTTTAAATAAACCGGGACCGGGTTAAACCCGACCCGTTTTGGGTCCGAATAAACCGGGACCGGGTTAGTCCCGACCCGTTTTGGGTTCAAATTAACCGAGTTCGGGTCACTCCCGAGCCAGGCCGGGCGCAGCCCAGGCGGGACCGGGTTAATCCCGGGATTGTTGAACACAATGGAGGGGACAGGAAGGCCGCCCCCGCCCCCGCCGCTCCGGAACCCCCCGCGCTGGGGGGCTCGGGGGTCCCGGGGCCGCCCCTTCCCCTCCCGGTGACCCCGGGCACAAACACCGCCCCCCCCCGGTACCGGGAACCCTTTTTGGGGGGGCCCCATCGCCTCCCCGGTACCGGGACCCCCCGCGGTGACCCCAGACCCCTCCCCCATGGATTTTGTTCCTAAGGAGAAATCCCTCATTCCTGTCACACCCACAGGTGAGCATCCCCCCCCAGTGACCACCCCCAGTACAAACCAGTGCCCCCCAGTCCCCTCCCAGTGAAGCGTCAGCAATTTTGGGGTCCCTTCGGGGATTTCAGGGGAATTTGGGGCTTCCCAGAGGAGAATCGGGAAATTTTGGGGGTCCCTGCAGGAATTTGGGGGTTCCCGGGGTGGACTCAGGGGAATTTTGGGGCCCCTTTGGGATTTTCAGGGGGATTTTGGGGTCCCTGAGGGAATTTGGGGGTCCCTTTGGGGGTTTCAGGGGATTTTGGGGTCCCTGAGGGAATTTTGGGGTCCCTTTGGGGGTTTCAGGGGATTTTGGGGTCCCTGAGGGAATTTTGGGGTCCCTTTGGGGGTTTCAGGGGATTTTGGGGTCCCTTTGGGGATTTTGGGGTCCCTTTGGAGGTTTTAGGGGAATTTGGGCTCCTTTAGGGGATTTTTGGGATCCCTCTGGGGATTTTGGGGTCCCTTAGGGGGTTTTAAGGGATTTTGGGGTCCTTTTGGGGATTTCAGGGGACTTTGGGGATCCCTTTGGGGATTTTGGGGTCCCTTTGGGGGTTTCAGGGGATTTTGGGGTCCCTTTGGGGATTTTGGGGTTCCTTTGGGGGTTTCAGGGGATTTTGGGGATCCCTGTGCAGATTTTGGGATACTTTTGGGGGTTTCAG
Source organism: Onychostruthus taczanowskii (assembly GCF_017590055.1). NCBI lineage: Eukaryota > Metazoa > Chordata > Aves > Passeriformes > Passeridae > Onychostruthus > Onychostruthus taczanowskii. The sequence continues at coordinate 75,292 of NW_024500573.1, forward strand.
AGGATTTTGGGGTCCTTTTGAGGATTTCAGGGGATTTTGGGCTCCTTTAGAGGATTTTGGGGTCCCTTTGGAGGTTTTAGGGGATTTTGGGGTCCCTTTTGGGGGTTTAAGGGGATTTTGGGCTCCTTTAGGGGATTTTTGGGATCGCTCTGGGGATTTTGGGGTCCCTTAGGGGGTTTTAAGGGATTTTGGGATCCGTCTCTTTGGGGATTTTGGGGTCCTTTAGGGGATTTGGGGGTCCCTTTGGGGGTTTTAAGGGATTTTTGGGGATCCTTTTGGGGGTTTCAGAGGATTTTGGGGTCCTTTTGAGGATTTCAGGGGATTTTGGGCTCCTTTAGGGGATTTTTGGGATCCCTTTGGGTATTTTGGGGTCCATCTGGGGATTTTGGGGACCCTTAGGGGGTTTTAAGGAATTCTGGGGATACTTTTGGGGGTTTCAGGGGATTTTGGGGTCCCTGAGGGAATTCAGGAGGATTTTGGGGTCCCTTTGGGGATTTTGGGGTTCTTTCGGGTCCTTTTGGGGGTTTTAGGGTATTTTGAGGATCTCGTAGGGGGTTTTAGGGGATTTTGGGGATTTCAGGGTATTTTGGGGATCCCTTTGGGGATTTTGGGGTCCCTTTGGGGGTTTCAGGGGATTTTGGGGTCCCCTGTGCAGATTTTGGGATACTTTTGGGGGTTTCAGAGGATTTTGGGGTCCTTTTGAGGATTTCAGGGGATTTTGGGCTCCTTTAGAGGATTTTGGGGTCCCTTTGGAGGTTTTAGGGGATTTTGGGGTCCCTTTTGGGGGTTTAAGGGGATTTTGGGCTCCTTTAGGGGATTTTTGGGATCCCTCTGGGGATTTTGGGGTCCCTTAGGGGGTTTTAAGGGATTTTGGGATCCTTTTGGGGATTTCAGGGGACTTTGGGGTCCCTTTGGGGATTTGGGGGTCCCTCTGGAGGTTTTAGGGGATTTTAGGATCCTTTGAGGGTTTTAGGGGTCCCTTTGGTTTTGGGGGTCCTTTTGGTCCAAAAACCCCTGGTTTCACGGGATTTTGGGCTCCTTTAGGGGATTTTGGGGATCCTTTTGGGGATTTTGGGGTCCCTTTGGGGGTTTCAGGGGATTTTGGGGTCCTTTTGAGGATTTATGGGGATTTTGGGCTCCTTTAGGGGATTTTGGGGTCCCTTTGGGGATTTTGGGGTCCCTTTGGGGGTTTTAAGGGATTCTGGGGATACTTTTGGTGGTTTCAGGGGATTTTGGGGATCCCTTTGCAGATTTTGGCATAGTTTTGGGGGTTTTAAGGGATTTCGGGATCCCTTTGGGGATTTTGGGGTCCCTTTGGGGATTTTGGGCTCCTTTAGGGGATTTTGGGGTCCCTTTGGGGGTTTTAAGGGATTTTTGGGGTCCCTTTGGGGATTTTGGGGTCCCTCTGCGGATTTTGGGGTCCCTCTGCGGATTTTGGGGTCCCTCTGCGGATTTTGGGGTCCCTCTGCGGATTTTGGGGTCCCCGTGGGGTAGGGGGGGCTCTGGGAAGAACCTGGAGGACCTAAACAAACCAAATCCCTGTTTTT
>NW_024500574.1:0-998 GCF_017590055.1 Onychostruthus taczanowskii
CCCGGCACAGGTGACCCTGACGGTGACGGAGCCCTCGAAGCCGCCGCAGGTGGCGAAAGCGAAGATGGAGAAAAACTGGGGGGAAAAACGGGAAATTTGGGAAAAGGCAAAAAAAAAAGGGGGAAACTGCGGGAAAAATGGGAAAATTTGGGGATTTTGGGGTCAAAATTGGGTTAAAAATGGGAAATTTGGGGATTTTGGGGTCAAAATTTGGTCAAAAATGGGAAAAATTGGGGGTTTTGACATCAAAATTAGGTAAAAAATGGCAAATTTGAGGAAAATTCTGGATTTTTGAGGTCAAAATTTGGTAAAGGGGAATTTTGGGGTTTTGGGGTCAAGATTTGCTTGAAAATGGGAAATTTGAGGAAAATTCCGGATTTTTGAGGTCAAAATTTGGTAAAAATGGGAAAATTTGGGATTTTGGGGTCAGAATTTGGTAAAAAATGGCAAATTTGAGGAAAATTCTGGATTTTTGAGGTCAAAATTTGGTAAAAAACGGGAAACTTTGGGATTTTTGACATCAAAATTTGGGTAAAAATGAGAAATTTGAGGAAAATTCTGGATTTTTGAGGTCAAAATTTGGTTAAAAAATGGGCAAATTTGGGATTTTGAGGTTAAAATTTGCTTGAAAATGGGAAATTCGAGGAAAATTCTGCATTTTTGAGGTCAAAATTTGGTTAAAAAATGGGCAAATTTGGGATTTTGAGGTTAAAATTTGCTTGAAAATGGGAAATTCGAGGAAAATTCTGCATTTTTGAGGTCAAAATTTGGTTAAAAACTGGAAATTTGGGTTTTTGGGTCAAAATTTGGTTGAAAATTGGAAATTTCACAAAAATTCTGGATTTTTGAGGTCAAAATTTGGTAAAAATGGGAAATTTGAGGGAAATTCTGGATTTTTGAGGTCAAAATTTGGGAAAACCCAACAGAAATTGGGGAGAAAAATGGGAAATTTGGGAAAATCTGTCAGAAAATGGGAAAAAATGGGAAAATTTGGGGAA
>NW_024500575.1:0-998 GCF_017590055.1 Onychostruthus taczanowskii
CCGGTTTTTTCCCCCGTTCCAGGCGCTACGTCGCGTGCTGCCGGCGCCGCGCCCCGCGCGTGCCCGAGGCTCTGGGCGAGTTCATCACGGCCGCCTACGTGGAGCTGCGCCGCGAGCGCCGCGACGGCGTCTACACCTCTGCCAGGACCCTGCTGGCCATCCTCAGGCTGGCCACAGCTCTGGTACTGACCAGTACAAACCAGTATGGACCAGTATGGACCAGTACTGACCAGTATAAACCAGTACAGACCAGCACTGACCAGCACTGACCGTCAGTGTTATCAGTGTCCATGGTCAGGGGTTATTTACACCTCTGCCAGGACCCTGCTGGCCATCCTGCACCTGGCCACAGCCCTGGTACTGACCAGTATAGACCAGTATGGACCAGTACAAACCAGTATGGACCAGTACTGACAAGTATAGACCAGTATGGACCAGTACAAACCAGTATGGACCAGTACTGACAAGTATAGACCAGTATGGACCAGTACAAACCAGTATGGACCAGTACTGACAAGTATAGACCAGTATGGACCAGTACAAACCAGTATGGACCAGTACTGACAAGTATAGACCAGTATGGACCAGTACAAACCAGTATGGACCAGTACTGACAAGTATAGACCAGTATGGACCAGTACAAACCAGTATGGACCAGTACTGACAAGTATAGACCAGTATGGACCAGTGTAAACCAGTATGGACCAGTATAGACCAGTATGGACCAGTGTAAACCAGTACAGACCAGTATGGGCCATCACTGACCAGTATGGACCAGGGACTGTCACTGACCATCGCTGTTACCAGTGTAACAGTGGTCAGGGGTTTTGGGGCAGGATTTTGGGGTGATTTTGTGCCGATTTTGTGCCGATTTTGGGGTGATTTTGTGCCGATTCTCTGCCGGTTTTGGGCCGATTTTGGGCGGTTTTGGGGCAGGATTTTGGGGCAGGATTTTGGGGTGATTTTGGGGTTTTTTGGGGCAGGATTTGGGGGTGATT
>NW_024500576.1:0-995 GCF_017590055.1 Onychostruthus taczanowskii
ATGGGAAGTTATTTGTAAAAAGGAAAATATAGGCTGCATTTAATTATTTCCTCAGAACTCATTATGCAAAGTTAATGACCTTCTGGATTAAGTAAGCCTTTTGTGATGAATCTCATTTTTACAAACATTTATCTGAATTGATTATCTTTGACCTTATTTGTGTTGGTGCAGACTGAGGTACAAAACAATGCTCAAGCACTGCTATAAACAGTTCATGCTATTTTATTTGCATCTGTTTGCACATTTTTCAGTTCATTTGCAATATTGATTCATTTAGAAAGATACACATCTCAAAACAGCCACCTCCCCTGCTGCCTGTTTCTTTATTTGACTCACCAGCAAACACCCATTTATCCTAACCAGCATCTGATAATGCCCTGGGTTAGCCCACAAAAATGTCATTGCTACCCATTCTTCTTGGACAGCACACAAAAAACTCCCCACTGTTATTAGGGGAGGACGTTCCACAGGACCTGGAAACTGATGAGAATCCTGATCATTTGTTCTAGCAGGTAGAAAATGGTTTCTAGCTTGGATATTTTGTCTTTCTACCACTCCAGAAAGAGGAAACCTGGGAAAATTATTGAAAGGATATTCCATGAGATGGGATCCTGTTTCCTGCTCCTTGTGTATTTTACTCCACTGCAAAGGGCAGTGGATGACTTCCTTATAAACAAACACACACAGAAGTGTCTCTTCTCCCTCGTGCACAGTGAATACAAATATGCCACAAGGACAATATTTTCTTTGCTGTAAATACCTATATATGTGGAGGACTCACAGGAGACAGTTTTTTCTTGCTTGCAACACAGTGATGTAATACCTTCCCAGCATGAAAACAGTCACATCAGATTTACTCTGTTGTGGCTAACCATGTATTTTCAAAGCAATAAAATTAAGTGCTATGATTTTTCTCCACTACAAGAATACTTTTACAAAGATACTTTTATATCCAGACTATTCTACATAAAAGGTAAACTCCATTAAAAAAAAAA
>NW_024500577.1:0-997 GCF_017590055.1 Onychostruthus taczanowskii
AAAATTTAGGGGATTCTCCCCAAAAAATCCCCAAATTTGGGGAAATTCCTTCAAAAAAACCCAAAATTTGGGGAAATTCCCAAAAAAAACCCCAAAATTTGGGGGATTCTCCCCCAAAAAAAAGCCAAAATTTGTGGAATTCCCTCAAATATCCCTGAATTTGGGGAAATTCCCCAAAAAAAACCCCAAATTTTGGGGGGAATTCCCTAAAAAATCTCTGAATTTGGGGAAATTTCCTCAAAAACCCCAAAATTTGGGGGAATTCCCTAAAAAACCCCAAAATTTGGGTTATACTCCCCCCAAAAAAACCGAAATTTGGGGGGGGAACTCCCTCAAAAAACCCAAAATTCAAAATTTGGGGAAATCTCTCCAAAAAAAGCCAAAATTTGGGGAATATTCACAAAAAATCCCCAAAATTTTGGGGGAATTCCCCCCCCAAAAAATCCTAAAATTTGAGGAAAGTCCCCAAAATAACCCCAAAATTTGAGGGAATTCCCCAAAATAACCGCAAAATTTGGGGGATTCCCTAAAAAAAATCCAAAATTTGGGGGAATTCCCCCCAAAAAATCCCAAATTTTGGGGGAATTCCCCCCAAAAAAACCCCAAATTTGGGGGATTCTCTCCAAAAAAATCCAAAATTTGGGGGAAATTAAAAAAAAAAACCAAAATTTGGGGGAATTACTCCAAAAAACCCAAAATTTGGGGGAATTCCCCAAAAAACCCAAAATTTGGGGGATTCACCCCAAAAAAAGCCAAAATTTGGGGGAATACTCTCAAAAAAAAGTCAAAATTTAGGGGATTCTCCCCAAAAAAATCCAAAATTTGGGGGAATTCCCCCCAAAAAATCCCCAAAATTTTGGGGGGAAATCCCCAAAAAACCCCAAAATTTTGGGGGGAAATCCCCAAAAAAACCCCAAAAATTTGGGGGGAAATCCCCAAAAAAGCCAAAATTTGGGTGAAGCCCCCCCCAAAAAAAACCCCAAATTTGGGGGAAATC
>NW_024500578.1:0-996 GCF_017590055.1 Onychostruthus taczanowskii
GAACCCGTCCAAAAAAACCCAAAAAAACCTCCAAATATCCCCCAAAAATCCCCAAAATATCCCCGAAAAAAACCCAAAAAAAACCCCCCAAAATCCTCCCCAAAAAATCCCCAAAATTCTGCCCGGAACCCACTCAAAAAAAACCCCCAAAAAATCCAAAATATCCCCGCAAAAGTCCCCCTAAATCCTCCCCAAAAAATCCCAGAAATTCCACCCAGAACCTGCCCAAAAAAACCAAGAAAACCCCCAAATATCCCCGAAAAAAACCCCAAAATTCCCCCGGAAAAATCCCCAAAATCCTCCCCCAAAACCCCCTGAGATCCCACCCAAAGCTGCCCCAAAAAAATCCAAAATTCCCCCAAAAAATCCAAAAATCCGCCACAAAAAAAATCCCCAAAATCTCACTCGTACGCGACCCAGACCTCCCACCAAAATCCCCCAAAATCGCCCAAAAAAACTTCAAATTCTGCCCCAAAAAATCTCCAAAATCTCGCCCGGAACCCACCCAAACTCCCGACAAAAAACAGCCAAAATCCCGCCCAAAAAATCCCCAAAAACCCCAAAATCGTCCCAAAAAAAATCACAAAAATCTCACCCGGAACCAGCCCGGAATTTCCTGCCAAAAAAAACCCAAAATCTCCCAAAAATCCCCCAAAAAACCCCAAATCTTCACGAAAAAACCCAAAATGCCCCAAAAACGAACCCCAAATCCAGCCCTTAAGCCCCAAATCCGCTGCCCAAAAATCCCAAAATTCCCTCAAAAATCCCACAAAAAAAAAAACCTCCAAAATCTGAGTCTGAACTTGCCCAAAAAACCCCCAAAATCCTCCTAAAAAATCCCCAAAATTCCCACCCGGAACCCCCCAAAAAAACCCCAAATCTATCCCAAAAAATCCCAAAAATCCCCAAAATCCCCCCCAAAAAAAGTCTCCAAATCCCCTCCAAAATTCCCCCAAAACCTCACAAAACTCCCCCCCAAAAAACCCCAAAATCCCC
>NW_024500579.1:0-996 GCF_017590055.1 Onychostruthus taczanowskii
GCAGACCCGGGAACACCTGCTGCTGGCTCGGCAGGGAAAGGGGGCGGGGCCAGCCCCGGGGGGCGGGGCCAGGTGAGATACAGCACCTGCTGCTGGCAGGGCAGGTGAGAAAGGGGCGGGGCCATGTAAAAGGGGTGTGGCCACACCGTTAAAGGGGCGTGGCCAAAGCAGCTGTGCTGCCTCCCATTGGCTGCGTTTCCTGTAGCGCAAAGGGGCGTGGCCTCGGTGGTCTCTCACCTGTCTCACCTGCCCAGGTGGGCGTCCAGCACGTCGTGGTGTACCTGAACAAGGCGGACGCGGTGCTGGGGGCGGGTTCAGGTGTGGGTTCAGGTGTGGGTTCAGGTGTGGGTTCAGGTGTGGGTGCAGGTTGTGTCCCTCACCTGTCTCACCTGTCTCACCTGCCCAGGTGGGCGTCCAGCACGTCGTGGTGTACCTGAACAAGGCGGACGCGGTGCTGGGTGTGGGTTCAGGTGTGGGTTCAGGTGTGGCTGTGGGGTGTGTCCCAGCTCAGGGTGTGTCCCTCACCTGTCCCTCACCTGTCTCACCTGCCCAGGTGGGGGTCCAGCACGTGGTGGTGTACCTGAACAAGGCGGACGCCGTCCCTGACCCCGAGCTGCTGCCGCTGGTGGAGCTGGAGGTGCGGGAGCTGCTGAGCGAGTTCGGCTTCGACGGCGAGAAAACGCCCGTGGTGGCGGGGTCGGCGCTGTGCGCCCTGCAGGTACACCTGGGCACACCTGGGATTGATTACTGATCAATAGTGATCGATACTGATCAATACTGATCAATAGAGATCAATAGAGATCAATAGAGATTGATAACCAACCCCCCGTGGTGGCGGGGTCGGCGCTGTGCGCCCTGCAGGTACACCTGGGCACACCTGGGGACACCTGGGATACATCTGGGAGTGATTACTGATCAATACTGATCGGTACTGATCAATACTGATCAATAGAGATCCATAGAGATCAGTAGAGATCAATAGAGATCAATAGAGAT
>NW_024500580.1:0-996 GCF_017590055.1 Onychostruthus taczanowskii
TTTTTTTTTTTCTGCCTACAGAACCATCACTGCAGTGATGCACCATACAGAACTATCACTGCAGTGGCAGTGAAAGTTCTTGTAAGACCAGAATGTGCTTCCAATGGATAGATGTCCTTCAAATAACTGGATTTTTATTGTTTTTAGAGATTCTAGTAATTTATATATTTGGTATATGTAATATATATTTAATATGACATGTTTAAAATGCCATATGCCTTTTATCTTTTATTATATTTCTGCTTGTATTATAATTTACATAAGAATAACACCTCAAGCATTATTCATCCCACAAAAAAAGGCTTACTACTAAGAAATTGTCTGCTTGTCTGGAGGCACCACTTTATGCCACTCTTTGTGTCCCTTGAATTACAAAATCTTCTGCACAGAAATATAAATACAAAAGAATATATTATGTCCAGAAAAAAAATTTAAAAATCACCTAAGATTTTAGGTATTATTTTGAAGGTTACTTGGATTTGGGTTTTTTCTATTTTGTGTACATGTAGAATTATTATCTGAATGCTGCTTTTTAAAAGTAATTAAACATTTAATCAGTAATTTTGGAAGATAAAGCCCTTAGACCTTGCAATCTTTCTGAGCTATACATATTTGAAACTACAAACCCTATATTATCATTACTGGCTAATGAATTCCATATATAAAAATTTCTGATGGGATACCAATCCAGGATTATAATTCGCATACTAGACTGAGACTGTCCCTCAACATTCTAGATATAAGATATAGATTTCTTAGGTTTGTGATTTTTTTTCCAGAAGAAAATTGGAAAAAAGACAAAGATAGAGTAATAGCTCACATAACAAAATGAAACTGTGAAAGATTAGCTGTGTCTACCTTTACAAATTTCAGGGGTTTTTTATGAAGTAAACAGAAAATTAAAAAATTAAAATAAGGAAAATCCCCTGAAAAAGTTCATAGCAATGTTTTAGTGAAATAGACACATTTAAAGAAAATTTTTCTTCATGCTTAAAA
>NW_024500581.1:0-996 GCF_017590055.1 Onychostruthus taczanowskii
TCCCCCATTTTTCTCTTATTTTTCCCCCATTTTTCTCCCATTTATCCCCATTTTTTCCCATTTTCCCCATTTTCCCCCTGGATCAGCTGGGTCAGCGCCGCCTGCCGCACACCGGGCACCATTCCCAGCTGCTCCCAAACTCTCCCCACTTTGCTCCCATTTTTTCCCAACTTTTCTCCCATTTTCCCCATTTTCTCCTATTTTCCCCATTTTTCCCCCTTTTCTCCCATTTTTCCCCATTTTTCCCCCATTTTTTCCCCACTTTTCCCCCATTTTTTCCCCACTTTTCCCCCATTTTTTCTTGCTTTTCCCCCATTTTTCCCAATTTTTTCCCATTTTTTCCCACTTTCCCCCCGTTTTTCCCCTCTTCCCCCATTTTTCTCTTATTTTTCCCCATTTTTTCCCATTATTCCCAATTTTTTCCTGTTTTTCCCATTTTTTCCCACTTTTCCCCCATTTTTTCCCACTTTTCCCCCATTTTTTCCCACTTTTCCGCCATTTTTCCCACTTTTCCCCCATTTTTTCCCACTTTTTCCCCTTCCTCCCTCTTTTTCTCCCATTTTTTCCCACTTTTTCCCCTTCCTCCCTCTTTTTCTCCATTTTTGCAATTAAAGAAACCTTTTCCCCCATTTTTTCCCACTTTTCCGCCATTTTTCCCACTTTTCCCCCATTTTTTCCCACTTTTTCCCCTTCCTCCCTCTTTTTCTCCATTTTTGTTCCATTTTCCCTGCCCTTTTTCCCCATTTTTTTTCCCATTTTCCCCCATTTTTCCCCCTTTTCCCCCTGGATCAGCTGGGTCAGCGCCGCCTGCCACACACCGGGGACAATTCCCAACTGCTCCCAAATTTTCCCTATTTTTTTCCCCACTTTTTCCTCACTTTTCCCCCATTTTTCCCTGGTTTTCCCATTTTTCCCCATTTTTTCCCATTTTTTCCCACTTTTTCCCCCACTTTTCCGCTATTTTTCCCTTTTTTTTCCCGTTTTTCCCCATTTTTT
>NW_024500582.1:0-996 GCF_017590055.1 Onychostruthus taczanowskii
TCCTTCGTGGGCGACGTGGCCAAGGACTTGGGGCTGCAGCCGCTGGCGCTAGGCGACCGCGGCTTTCAAATTGTTTCCGAAGGTAGGACGCAGTATTTCGCTGTGCATGGGAAGACGGGACATTTAGTGACGGCGGAGAGAATCGACAGAGAGCAGCTTTGTCGGCTGGTGGAGAAATGCTTGCTGCGCTGTGAACTGATAATGGAGAGGGAAATGAAGTTCTATGAAATCGAAGTGGAAATCTCAGACATTAATGACAATGCGCCGAGATTCCGAGAAGCAGAAATAGAACTGAGAATGAACGAGATGACAGCCCCGGGGTCGCGGTTTCCTCTGGCCGAAGCTCACGATCCTGACTCGGGCCGTAATTCCCTGCAGAGCTACGAGCTGAGCGGCGACGAGCACTTCTCGCTGGCCGTGCAGGCGGGCCCCGGCGGCGATCAGCGCCCCGAGCTGGTGCTGGCCAAGGCGCTGGACCGGGAGGAGGCGGCGTTTCACGAGCTGGTGCTGAGGGCGAGCGACGGCGGCGATCCGGCACGGACGGGCACGGCTCGGATCCGCGTGACGGGGCTGGACGCGAACGACAACGCGCCCGCGTTCAGCCAGGCGGAGTACACGGTGCGTGTGCCCGAGGACGTGCCCGTGGGCTCTGTCCTCGTCACCGTCACGGCCACGGACAACGACGAGGGACTGAACGGTCAAGTGAAATACTGGTTGAAAAAAGTGTCGGACATAGCATCAGATATTTTTCGTCTGGATAATGAGACGGGAGAGATCATGCTACTGAGAACCCTGGATTTTGAAGACGGCAATTCCTATGAACTTGAGGTGCAGGCACATGATGGGGGTGGACTTTTTGATACGACCAAAGTTACGATCTCCGTCACAGACGTCAACGACAACATGCCAGTGATTTCGGTGAGGTCGGCAATCAGCGAAATATCTGAGGACGCACCGTCGGGGACAGTTGTAGCTCTGCTGCATGTTCATGATCGC
>NW_024500583.1:0-996 GCF_017590055.1 Onychostruthus taczanowskii
GGGAAGGATTTCTGAAGGAATGGGGTTCAGAAAGGGAGGATTCATGGAAAAAGGACAGAATTCCTGGGAAGAGGGGCTTGGACTGGACAGGCATCCCGGGCTGTCCCTGACATTCCAGGGCTCTGGAATGCCAGGAATGCCAGGCCTGCCCCTCACCCGTGCCCTTGTGCTTGTCCACGAAGCAGTACTTGAGCTCGAAGTCCTTCAGCAGCTCGTGGATGTCCTGGGAAAAACGGGAATTTCCATGGAAAGGGGGCAGGAGAGCGGGGGGCGGGGCACGGGGAGAGAGCCCTCCCTGCCCAGCCCCGTTTATCCGGGGATTTCCCCTTCCCAAACTCCCTTTTTCCAGGGATTTCCCCTTTCCTCAGGGATTTCCCCTTCCCAAGCCCCGTTTATCCAGGGATTTCCCCTTCCCAGCCCCATTTCCCAGGGATTTCCCCTTTCCCCAGGAATTTCCCCTTCCCAAACCCTGTTTATCCAGGGATTTTCCCCTTTCCAAACTCCCTTTTCCCAAGAATTTCCCCTTTTCCCAACCCCCCTTTTCCTGGGAATTTCCCCTTTTCCCAAACCCCATTTCCCAGGAGTTTCCCCCTTTCCCAAACTCCCTTTTCCCAGGAATTTCCCTTTTCCCAACCCCCATTTCCCAGGAATTTCCCCTTTTCCCAACCCCCCGTTTCCCAGGAATTTCCCCTTTTCCCAACCCCCCGTTTCCCAGGAATTTCCCCTTTTCCCAACCCCCCGTTTCCCAGGAATTTCCCCTTTTCCCAACCCCCCGTTTCCCAGGAATTTCCCCTTTTCCCAACCCCCCGTTTCCCAGGAATTTCCCCTTTTCCCAACCCCCATTTCCCAGGAATTTCCCCCTTTCCCCGGGAATTTCCCCTTTTCCCAAACCCCATTTTTATAGGAATTTCCTCTTTTCCCACCCCCCATTTCCCAGGAATTTCCCCTTTTCCCACCCCCCATTTTCCAGGAATTTCCCCCTTTCCCAACCCCCCT
>NW_024500584.1:0-4015 GCF_017590055.1 Onychostruthus taczanowskii
TGAAACAAGGCAGGATTACTGACCTTCCTCCAAAACCAAATGACCCAGTCGCTGCGCAATGTTGGCCACATAGGCGGAATCCGTGACCAAGTTGAAAGGCTCCTGGGAAAATTTCTCAAATGCCATGACAGCAGCCCTCAGTTCAACCAATTGAGCTGATCCATCCTCATGACCTTCCAAAATTTGCCACTCAGATCCGTCCTTCCAGGTAACAATGGCCTTTCCGGTCCTCCCGGAACCGTCAGTGAAGACGGTGGTTCCTTGCAGGGGTTCCTGACTATTTTTGGGCCGCAAAGAAATTCGTGTGAATTTTGCCACATGCAACAGCTTATGGCTGGGCAGATGATAAGTGATCTGCCCTGAAAAGTTTTCCAGAGCACTCTGCAGGGACACACTGTTTGCAAAGCTCCAGTCAAAATCCTCCCATTGCACCGGGAGTACAATCTTTGCGGGATCCGCACCCATCAATTGCAAACACCGTTGCTGGCATTTGATTATCAAGCGAGCGATTAGCTCAAACAATGCAGTTGCCGTCTTCTGCGGCTGATGGGGCAGGAAAACCCATTCCAAGATGTGCAAGGAATCGGACCATTTGTCACTCCACTGGCCAATGATACCTGTGGGATGCGAATCTGGAGTGGTGACGAACACAGTGACATCAACGGAGGGATCAATGCGATGAACTTGGCAAGCTGAAACAGCTTGCTGAACCACCTCCAGCGCCTTTTGCGCCTCAGGGGTCAATGTGCGAGGTGACTTTAGATCATTGTCTCCTTTCAACAAATCATACAGCGGAGACAGCTGTGCATCGGTCAGTCCCAAATATGGACGCAACCAAGTGATGACACCTACCAATTTCTGAGCATCATTCAGTGTCTTCACAGAATGCACAAATTGCACCTCTTGGTGACAAATTGTCTGTTCCAGAATTTTGACCCCCAAATACTTCCAAGGTGGTTGTTGTTGAACCTTTTCTGGAGCCACTTGCAGCCCATGAGCATGCAAAGCATCCAGCAACCGAGGCTGAATCTTCAGCAGCTCATCCTGGGTGGACGCAGCCACCAAAATGTCGTCCATATAATGATACAGACGTGCATCAGGAAACTGCTTGCGAACTCCAGACAAGGCCCGGGCCACATACCATTGGCATATGGCTGGAGAAGCCTTCACGCCCTGGGGAAGGGTCCTCCATTGATATCTCTGTGCGGGCTCAGCGTTGTTGATTGCTGGCACCGAGAAGGCAAATTTTGGCCTGTCATTGGGATGCAAAGGAATTGTAAAGAAACAATCCTTCAGATCCACAATGAGGATCGGCCAGTCCGCGGGAAGCATGGTAGGCGATGGCATGCCCACCTGCAATGTTCCCATGCCTTCCATCACGGCATTGACCTTTCGGAGGTCTTGCAACAACCTCCATTTCCCAGATTTCTTTTTGATGCAGAAGACAGGAGTGTTCCAGGGACTGGTAGAAGGCTCCAGATGACCCTGGTCCAACTGCTCCTGCACCAGATTTCGAAGGGCGACCAATTTTTCATGAGGGAGGGGCCACTGGTTCACCCAAACAGGTTTGTCTACCAGCCACCGTATAGGAGGCGTAGAACACTCTGCGCCCTTCGTCGCAGTGGCCCCCATCAAAAACCCGTCCCGATGCGCACCCCCCAGGCGGACAGAACATCCCTCCCCCAGAGGTTAGCAGGGGTAGAGGTAACATGAGGCCTAACCCAGGCCGTCTGTCCCTCCGGGTTTGCGACCAGCACGGGCCGCTGGCTCACGAAACATTGCGCCGTCCCTCCCAGTCCTGTGACAGGCATCTCCACCGGATCCAGGGGCCACTCCGGGGGCCAGGCAGCAAGGGAGAGAATCGTGACATCAGCCCCACTGTCAAGAAGTCCGCGGAGGCGGATGTCCGACGGCGTCGCACCAGGGTTGGACAGGGTGCACAGCATCTCAGGACGGTCCTTGGACAGGACGGTGGTCCAGTGAACTTGAGGCGACCCAGTGGATCCAAAGCCGCCCGCACCACGTGACCGGTCAGCCGTCCTGCGAACAGAGGACTTAAAAGGCACAAGTTGAGCAATGCGCGTCCCTTTTGGGATTGTGACAGGGGGGGTGGGTGTGGAAACCATGGCACAAATCTGCCCTGTGAAGTCTGCATCAATGAGCCCCAGGTGCACAATGATGCCCTGAATGGTGGCGCTAGACCTCCCCATCAGGAGAGCACTCATGCCTCCACCCAAGGGACCAAAAGCATCCAGGGGAATCTTGTGTATCTGACAAGATTCTAAGACAACAGTTGCTGCGGTGCAGACATCCACACCTGCTGAGCCGCGGGTGCTGGCCGCAAGCCGGCAGAGCAGACCTCCATCGGTTCCGGGGTCTGGAGAGAGACTTGTGTCGGAGCGCATCTCCCCGGTGCGCTCCGCTTCCAGTTTCCCGAACCCGGCAAAGCCTGGCCATTAACATGAGCCGTCGCCTTGCAAGCATTGGACATGTGACCAGGCCGTCCACACCGACCACATAAAAACATGGGATATTTGGCCTTCTGCGCCTTCTTCCCCCGCTTCTTGCCATTCCGCGCAGTCCCCTGCTGCGGCCACTGGCTCTGCGGCGCCGCCCAGACCGGCTGCACAGCAGCAGCCACGGCACCCAACTTTGGCCTCACAAGGTTGAAATTCGAACAGGCCTCTGCCATGTCTGCGATAGTAGCAGTCGCAGGCAGAGCCGCTATGACCCTCCTACAAGCCTCATTGCTGTTAAGTTTCAACACGTTCGAAAGGAGGCGATCCCTTGTCACAGCATCAGACACCTGCCTCTCCAGAGCTGCACACAGCCGCGATGCATAGTCCATGAACGGCTCATCAGCCCTTTGGTGAATGGTCTCATACGGCGCCTGCGGAGCAGACACCTCCACAGCCTGAATCAGTGCCGCCACGCCCAGCTCGTGGGCCTGTCGAAGCACAAGGGGATCATAGCCAACCTGCCCCTGAACATCAATAAAATGCCCCGTGCCCAACAGCATGTCAGCGACAACTGCACGCCGGGGGTCCTGCGGTCCCAGCGCAGCATTCTGCCGCACCGCTTCAGCCGCCAGGCGAGTCCACTTGGCGTCAAAAACCATAAATTGCACAGGGTTAAAAAGAGCATGGCCCAGCTTGCGGATGTCGTGAGGTGTCAGCACGTCCGCAGCAACCCTCCGGAGAATGTGCATAACTTCCACAGACCCCAGACCATGCCTAGCAACCGCATCGCAAAGTTCCTGCTCTACCTTAAACAAAATAGGTTGATGGGTGTTGTGAGTAACACCCTTGAGCACAGGGAAAGCCTGGAGATTCTCTGACGAAGCTGCAGCACCTGCCACATCCTGTCCTGTGGGCTTCACAGGGACAAGAGCAGATGCTGGGCTGGCAGCCAGTCCGACAGCGCCAGGCCCTGCATCCCCTGCAGCATCAGCAGAGCCAGAGGAGACTCCCCCTCGATCCCGCAGCTGCCGTGGAGATGCAGGATCACACACCTCGTCAGTCTTAGCTTTAACTTCCCGCCAGAAACGGCTAGGGTCCTTTGGACGCACCGTCACCTGACATGAAGGAAGCGTCCACAAAGCCGACGAAGAGTGACCACGGCCCCGAGGAGTCATTGGCCTCCCGCTGGCAGCATCAGCAGACGCGCTAAAATGAAACACATCAGCGCCCTGCCGCGCCGCAGCCCCGGCAGAGGGCTTCGCGGGGGGCGCGGGCGCCGGCAAAGATGGCGAAACCGGCGTGGAGCCCCCCTCCTCCGACACGGGGGCGGGGCCGGGTGCCGAGAGGGGCACAGCCCATGGAGTCACGTCAGCGCGGGCCAGCCCAAGGGGGGCGGGCAAAGCCCCGATGAGGGCCGGACCCGTGCCGCAAGGAGCGGCAGCGGGCACCACCCCCGCCGGGCGGGGCGGGGCGGGCTGCCCGGCCGCGGGGCCCGGGCCCGCCGGAGGAGCGACGGACGGCCCGCCCCGGGCTGCGGCCACGGACCGCGCATGCCC